>NC_134315.1:66344254-66684470 GCF_964195595.1 Calonectris borealis
ATCTAAACAGATAAGCTGCAGACTTATCGCTGTTGATGTAGCTCAGTAGCAAATGCATTTTTTTATAACATTTTTAGTTCCAAAACTGTCTTTGTGAGATTAAAAATATACTATAGTTAGATCAGTGAGCTAAAAATGGCAGGTTTTGGTTGGTGGAAGTGATATAGTTTTTGTAACAGTTGGTCACATTCCTAGACAAAGCAATAACTCTGTCTTCAGCAGTTGAATGGTTATATGCTTACTTATGTTTGTAATACTTACTGAAATGTTGTATACATAATAATGCTGTGTTCCTGATAGTATGTGTAGTTGGTTGACTCACAAACGGAGTCCCATCTTAGACAGCGAACTAGTAAATTTGTAAGTATCTGCTGGAATCCAGGAGAGAGATAGGACTTAATATAGGGTTGTTAATCGTTTTTTCTTTTATTGATTTGGTACAACATAACCTGATTCTAACGGATGTAATTACCAGGTTGTTCAGTTATTGATTTTCCGCTGCCCCCTTACATTGGGACAGTGTTGCAAAAAGTTTCTTGTAGAGAAGCAGAGGAACTTGAAATATGCTTGTGGTGCTGTACAGTGCCAAGCCTCTTCCAGCCTTGGCACTGTACAGACAGCTTTACAGGAAGAGGGTTGGGGTTGTATGTATGCGAGAGGCAGAAGGGATAGGAGAGGGACGGGAGCGGGTCGTAAAGCTTCACAACAGTAATCATTGGTTTGCTCTGCTACCTGTTGCCCCCATTATCGGTTGGGACTGAAAGCCAGAAGTGACCACCCTAGTTTTGTTCTGTGTGTGTGGCATCTGACTGTGAGTTTGGTGTTGCCTAGAGATGGGCTTGAAGAATTGACTATTGCAGTGCCTGATGAAGTATTACAGTAGTGCAGACCTCTGCTGCCTTTCAGTCAGACTGCTAGGGTAAAATAGAGAAAAGATTGAGAATTCTTGCACAGCTCCAAAAGTGTTTTTTTTTCAACTCCTGGATATGTTTTGTTTTTTAAGATTTACTCAGTTCCGCATCATTTTGGGAGACTTCAACTTCACAGAGGTTGAAGAAGCTAATCGAATTTTGGGACCAATCTATTTCACTACATTTGTGTTCTTTATGTTCTTCATTCTTTTGGTATGTACGCCTTTGTTTATGCGGGGTGGGTAGGTGGCCATTTTTGCATCTCTTGTTCTTTGATTCCTACTGCTACTTGGGGCTTTTTTTGATAATGGTGAGTGTGCAGTCCATGTAGGGGCCTGACTGTTACATGGCCAGTCACTACACACTTTCATTTTTTTCTTCATTTAAAATAGATTCGCATTGTGTGTTTGTTGTCATTCCCATGTAGTGCTCCACATTGTGTTTTTTTAATTTATATCTTTTTTTTATTATAAAGAATTTTTTATTTTTAAAGTCGGAATAGTGCCTGGTTGGCATACACAGCAAGCCCGTATCTTTTGGTGAAAAGTAACTGTAATGTTCCATACAGGCTCTTAGTTTATAAAGTGCTGTAATGCATGGCTGGCTGTGTTTACAACAGCCTAGTTCATGCATGCAAAACACAGCTTGTCTGCTAGAAGAGCCTAATTCATCAGCAGTGCAGCAGCTTTCAGATACGCAGGTTTGCCTGCAAAGGCCTCTTTTCTATCCTTTTTTCCTTCTCCAGGGCAGAGTTGGGCTCTGTCTTTCTCACCTTCCCAGTGCAAATTACCTGTATACTTTTTGACTGTCTTATAAGCAACTCAGCTTATCTGAGAGGTAGTACGTAGACATGATTATGTGACAAATTCAAACAGTGAGTATATTGTGAGTACTCATTTTTTGTATACTCTCTGTTAATACTAGTATTGAATCCATATTACAGTTTTACTAATAATTTTTATAACAAAAAGCCGAGGAAGAGGGGAGGAGATCTCTCTCTTAGAAGCCTAGGAGACCAAGTAAATTCTTTTTTTTAAATGTTGATACAAGTGAAGAACCCCAGTATCTTCTACCTGGATGTAGTTTTCAGTTAGTTTGGTACTAACATTAATAATAGTAATTTTGTTTCTGATGATATCACCAGACGAAAGCTGTTATGTGAGCAAGAAATCCTCAGATTATTCCCCAAACTGTGTGTCTTTTGGTGATCGATAAGGTGGCAAGCATAAAAGAAGGAATTTACTAACCTTAAAACGGTACAGCAGTCCTGTATCATCATAACTTTTAGAGTTATTTAATGACCCTTGTACTTAATGAGGCTTTTTATTATTCTTTGAGATGAGGAGAAATGGCATTCACTTGTGGGAGAAGACTTCATCTTGGCTGTTAGTAAGAAAGTGGAGAATCTTAGGTGTTCTTTGAGATGGACTAGTCGGAAAATAACGGATGAGTCGCTCTGGCCAAAGAAGCACATGAAGCGGGTTTCATATTTGCTTTGAAGCACCTCACAAAATCCAGAGGAGCAGAGGCTAGTGTCCAGCAAGGCAAAGAAATATTTTTTTCTAAGGGGTAGCAGAAAATCACTGGAGTGTGAAGGCATGGCAGGTTATCCAAAATACTCACTATAGTTTGTGTGCTTATTAATATCTGCACATCCTGTCATTTGGCTGGAGTGAAATGTTGCTGTAAGCTCCTTGAGACCAGTCTGAGACCTGGAAACTAAGTTAGAGAAGATGGGCAGAAAGTACCAACTTTTAACATTGGGCAGCTGAAAGCAAAATAGGCAGTAGTCTGGTGTAGGGCAAAATGCATAAAGATACAGCATTGAAAGATTGTTCTTTGAAAGCATTTTTTTAAGTCCATGAGGAGATAGAGGTTAACACTGCCTTTCTGCATGAGAGTGGGACATTCAATGTGCCAGTAAATTGAGTAATTCTTTTTGGACTTGAATGTCCAGCTTGCAATTCAGTCATATTTACTCTGTGTTCAGCAGGACCCTTTCAGTAATGACAGCATGGTTCAAGAAAATTATATGCTTGGCACAGGGTTAGTGAGACCAATTTTTTCTCTTTTGTCTGAACAAGCGACCAAACTCTTTTCAGAGTTGGTGGCATACATGCCAAGTGTCTGATTTTAAGCTCTTTTGTTTTTATTTTTAATCTGAAATGCAAGCAGAGCTGTAACTAGATAAGAACCTCGTGTTTGTGCTGGTTATTACGGGATGAATAGTTAACTTGATTGGTCAGGCACTTTTGTTGCTAGCTGTGTTGCATAGATTAATTCACAGTTGTTATCTGTATAAGTTTGGCCTTGCAGGTAGAACGCCAAACTTAAACCATGCCTGTTTAATGTCATATGTATATTGCCACTGCTGTGTGTAGGCATGAACCCTCTCTGAAATGTAATTCTCCAGTATGTTAATAACCAGTAGTCTTGATTAAAAGTTGTTATACTGCAGTGCATCATACTTCAATATCTCAAGCTCTTGATGTTAGTGCTTTTTAAACAGCGTACCATTTTCTCCTGGCCCTTTTTAAAAAAACTCATGTATAGGTCTGCACATGAAGGTCATAGGAGTAGTAGGGCTCAGACTTGTTGAAATTTTTAAGTGGGCTTTTTTATTTTTCTCATGAACAGAACATGTTTTTGGCCATTATCAATGATACATACTCCGAAGTCAAATCAGATATGGCACAACAGAAGGCAGAAATGGAACTGTCTGACCTTATTAGAAAGGTAAAAGTAACATTTTGTTTATTTGACGTCTCATTCCTCACATCTGAACTTACTCCATAAAATGCTATATAAACCGTACAAAGTCAAGCTGGCAGCAGCTGATGAAAATACACATCTCTTAGTTAAAATAAATGAATTTACAGCTAAGTGTAAATTAAATGAATGAAAACTTTCTGTCACAAGGTATTTTAGTCATCTGAGACTTTGCGTTGAATGATCAGCCTACTGAATATGACACAGGATTTGTCTGTCTAGGTACATACAGAAATACTGAACTGATGAAGCTAAACTGCTATTTGGATAATGTGTTGGCAGCTCCTAGGGGCAGCTGCCAGTAAGGTTGTTGAATACAAAGTTAAGAGCTTGACCTGAATCCCAGTTTGGGAAAAACATGTGCACGTGCATGCGCTCTGGCATGGATGTGGTACCGTGGTCAAAAATGTCTAAACGTATACTCAGCGTGACCAGTAACTCAGAGTTTAAAACTTGGAAACTGGTTATTAAAACAGAGCAGAGAAAAATGAAAAGTGCTACTTTGTTGGGATGAGGACTTTTTTTAAAAGTCATTCCTACAACTGAAGAATGAGAGATAAGCAAAATGACCGCAGAAAGTTGTACCTGTTTTGTCAGCATTATTTAAAACTGTCACTTAACTGTCAGTTACTGCCAAAGGTGTCTTACTGGGACAAAATACTCCATTCCTACTGCCCTGCAGTGCAAATTGAATGATGAAAGCCTTACCTCTAACTGTGAAGGTATTTATAAATTGCTCATTTAAACGCTGAAATAAAAGATGGATAAACTGGAGGAAAAGACAGATTCTTGCAGCGCTTTTGGAACACACTGAAGGATGGTGTACACTAGCTGATTTTTGTTATTAGAAATCAAGTGTTAACATTTCATGACAAGTAAAACATGAAATTTCACTTTTTCTTTTAGGGTTACAACAAAGCCATGATCAAACTTAAATTGAAGAAAACTACTGTTGATGACATTTCGGAAAGTCTGAGACAAGGTGGGGGAAAACTAAATTTTGATGAACTCCGGCAAGATCTAAAAGGGTAAGGAAGTTTGTTACTTCTTACCTTGAGTAGTATCCCCAGAGACATGGGATGTTAAGTCTTTGATGCGAATTTCTTTTCTAACAGTACGCTAATGTGAATAAAGGAAACACAGCAGCGTACTTTTCTTTTGGTCAGTGGGTAATAAAGAATGTGCTTTTCCTGTATCTGGTGGGAGGTTTGTGTAAACAAACAGATGTGTACAGGTAAACAATCTTTGCATATGAGTCTGCAGGCATTGCATAAAGGAAAATTCAAACTGTGGCATGGCACTGCAGAAGAAGAGAGAAGAGGAGTGGGAAAAGAATGGTCAGTTTGAGGTGGAAGGGAAGTCTTAGCTAAGGAAGTCTGCTGACCTCTGACCCCTGGAGGCTGCACAATGGCTGGTGTTGCTGCAGGTGTTCTGGGGCCCAGCCTCCTTGAGTTGCTGTGTTGTTGGGGAGAAAGGGTCTGAGGAAGCAGACATCTAAGGCCTTTGAGGAAACGGTAATGTTTCTATCAGAGCCACTGCGGGAGTTTGTGAACAGGCAGGAGTCCAAGGAAAGGGAACAAATTAAGGAGGTATAAAAGGGATGGTTGTGAAGGAGCAGGGTGCAGTCTAGGGGAGATTTGTGCTATTAACTAATGAAAGGAGAGGGCTGAGCTTTTTGCTATCAGTGTTGTGAATTTATAGGCAGCACTGGGATCAGTCATGTCTTTGGCTTGGGGATGAAAGTCTGTCTGGAGTGAGATGTTTTGCTAATACTTGAAGTTCATTCAGCATCTGAAAAATGGGAAGTAAGGGAACTGTTTTTACTGCCTTTTCAGGAAGGGGCACACGGATGCAGAGATTGAAGCAATATTTACCAAATATGACCAGGATGGGGACCAGGAATTGACAGAGCATGAACATCAGCAGATGAGAGATGACCTGGAGAAAGAGAGGGTGAGCTCAGCGTTAGGAGTGGTATGCCACCAGCACTGTCTGCTCGTCTTCTCCCCGTGCTGGTTTGTTGCCCCAGAAGAATCCTCTTGTTTCCCTTCACATTTGCTCTCATCCCTGGCTGTCTGAGCAGAACTGTAAAAAGGCAAGGGGGAGCTGATGGAGGGCAGGAGGTCTTTGAGCTTGACACCTCCATCCCCTGTGTACAGGTGAAAGGCTTTACATCTTCTCTGCCTGTGGCTTGTGTTTTCACAAAGGAGGATCTGGACCTGGATAGGAGCTCTCTGCCACGTCCTCTGAGCAGCCGCAGCTTCCCCCGGAGCGTGGACGACTCTGAGGAGGATGAGGATGAAGACAGTGGACACAGCTCCAGGAGGAGGGGCAGCAGCTCTAGTGGGGTTTCCTATGAAGAGTTCCAAGTGTAAGTTTATGCTTCTGAGGCGGGCGAATCTGTGTGGTGTTTGGTATTTTTTTTTCCTTGTGGGTTTTCTTCTTTCACTTATATAGTAGTCTCTCCTATAACTCTGAATATTAATCAAATTAATCATAACAGTAAATGTTATGTTTTTAAGGTGCTTAAGTCACTCCTTTTAGTAGCTTTCAAGTAATATCTGAACTGGAATTACTTTAGAGAGGCTCATGGGAATCAGTTAGAAAACCAAAACCAAATCAAAACAAACAAACAAAAAAACCACAACAAAAATAACCCTGTCCTTAAAACCTAGTCATTGAAAAGACAGAAAAAATGGTCATGCTACAATAATGAAGACTTTTCTGACTTCTTTAGTAGTAAAACCTTGAGGTTGTTTTAGGTTCAGTGAGAACTTCAGCTGTTGTTTTTAATAAGATTAAGTTAATTTGTGAGTGTGTATTTTGCCTAAAATGGTAGATCTCCATATTCATTAATTATAACAACACTAGCTGAATAAAGAATTTGAGTAACTAGGACCAACAAATTTTGACGAGATTGCCCTAAAAGCAGGGAAAACAGAGTGGAATATGTAATTTTTTCCCATCTGCTTTACCCCTGTGTTATCTTCTTGCTTTTGTGTACCTTGTCCCTTCCTGGACAGTAGGACTCATTTGTGGAAAGTCAGATGCGTGCTTGAATTAAAATGCTGTGTCATCCTTATCTGCTCTGTGTGTTGACATACTAGAATGATACTGACGCAGAAATGTCAGAGCCACTGAAGCTCATGCTTGTTGCCCTCAGACTCATGAGGCGGGTCGATCGCATGGAGCATTCTATTGGCAGTATTGTCTCCAAGATTGATGCGGTTATTGTGAAGCTCGAAGCAATGGAGAGAGCCAAACTAAAAAGGAGAGATGTGTTGGGAAGACTGTTAGATGGAGTGACAGAGGTAAGAAATCCACTCTCTCCTGTCTGGTCACAACCTGCATGGCTTGCTTACTGTTAGCACTTCTTCCTACTGCTTGGCTTGGGAGGGTTGAGGGAGTGGTGTAAAAGACGAGGTGGGTGCTTTGGCAGTGGCCAAGTGATTTCAGTTTTGTGTTAGGAAAACATGAAGTTTAAAACATGAAATGTTAGGGACATGATGCAAGTTTCAGATATGACAACCCATCTTACAGGCAGGCCTGTGTCACACTGAGGCAACAGAGCACCATTTAAACCCCTGAACTGGACAGCAGTGGTGTTCGGTAGTTGCTGAAGCAGCTTGTTCACCCCTTGGTGTCTGTTGGGATTAATACAAAGCTTTTATGGACTAATCTGTTAGAGTCTGGGGGATCTAGCCCAGCAGGCCTGTACAGCCTGCTCTTCTCCTATGTTGCTTCTGGGATTGTGTGTGGCAGGTGGAAGCAGGGTTATCTAGCTTCTATTGCCTCCCCTCCCACCTTCCCTTTTTGAGGGCCCTTTGAAAGTGGCCAGTGGGGCAAACGTGTTATTTCCGTGGATGCTAAAACCTGTTGGCTTCCTGATGGGGCAAGAACAGCCTGAATAGGGCTGTTAAGGGGTGGGCGAGATGGACTGTCTTGGTGGATTATGTAGGTCAGACTTCTAGCTGCCCTGTCACAGATACAGTGTTCCTGGCTGTTACTGTTGTTCCAGCCAATAATTCTGCTTGATTCTTGAGATGGGGCTTCCTTGTGGGTGTGCTCTCCTCAGTATATTTTACATTTCTGGAGGTGGATTTAAATATTAGAAACTGTAATACAAATTGTGCTTTCATAAGTGAAGGTGGCAACCTGGGTGTTACATCACTGGAAAGAAAACAATTTACTGCACTAGCTGTGTTTCTCCACTAGCTTATGGAAATACTTGAGTGATATAAGAATTTCCCAGCAAGTTTGTATAGGGTTTTGCTTAGACTAGAGTTTGGAAGCTGTGCTTCCAGTTTGTATCTTTTGATCTGTTTAGGATGAAAGACTGGGTCGTGACAATGAAATCCACAGGGAACAAATGGAGCGACTTGTGCGAGAGGAGTTGGAGCGATGGGAATCAGATGATGCAGCATCCCAAATGAGCCATCGGTTGGGAACACCACTTGGGCTGAATGGCCAGCCTCGTTCGAGGAACTCTCGGCCATCTTCCTCCCAGTCGGATGGTATTGATGGGGGAGGAGGAAGTGGGGGGAATAACATCCATGTGTAGGATTAACTTTGTAGGTGATTCTAAATGTTTCAGGTCAGTATTAAGCCAGCAAATACACTACTACACTGTTTCCCAGCATGAGGTGATCATCCTGCTCAGACCACTAAGGACAATTTTCACTGGTGGGCAAAAGTAAATGTTCTCTTCATAAGGCATTTTCAGACATATGTAAGCCATGTGTCACGTTCAAGTTACCAGCAGTGAGACTGTCAGCCTTGGAAATGAAAATGCAGGAGGCAGAGTGGAAACCAGGTGTGAGAAAATCTACCTGGACAGAATTTTGTTCCATACAGGTATGGGGAACACTTTCACGAGGGCAGCAAGCTTCAGACAAAATAATGTGCTGTGGCTAAAACACTCAAATGAAAGGCTGTGAGTTTTCTGCTTTCTATTGGAAAATACGATTTTTAAATGCTTTTAAAAGCGATTTTTAAAAGAAGATGGTATCAGTTTATTGTCACATTCATTATAACAGCTGACACTTTAAACACCAAGTTTTTAACTTGGTGTAATTAACTTAAGATGTTAGTACACCAAGAATAACTCAGAAAAATAGGTAGAAACTATGAATGAGACAATAAACTGATGCCATCTTCTTTTAAAAATTCCTTTTAAAAGCATTTAAAAATCATACATAACATTTTAACTTAAAATGTTCATTTTTTTACTGTTTTTGAGAAATACTGTTTCTATAAACAGAAGGAAGTGCACTTAGTTTGTACAACTGTAAATCACATTATTCCATAATAGAAACTGTATGCATTACATGTTTTCGCATTTCATTAGCATTTCAAAAGTAATATTTGAGACCTGCCTCTTCACACCCAACTAACGTAATCATTTTCAGCATTGTTGCAAAGTGCCCATTTTTTAATGCTATGTTTTCATGATCTAAGTGTTCCCGGGATAAACATTCCACAGGTTCTTAGGTGAATATGGTTTCTTTGCAGAAAATATATTATTTAAAAGCACATAAAATTGAAAACACTAACTCTTCCTTGGGTGTGACAGGGAGGGGGGCAGAAAAGATGCTGACAGTTGGGAAAATCCAACCTCGTGCTCTGTTACGTTCTAATTGCGTCTCAACTATGAAGTCTGTATTTACGTTTAACAGAACTGCTTTTAAAATTATTAGGTATATTTCTGGATATGCTTTTCTGCTGAGGTGCAGCACATGATTCCTTTGGAAAGGTGTTTGTAGTATAATCACTGATTTTTAGTATTTCATTTGCTCTGCTTTCAGTGTCATAGAAGCTTTGTTTTTGAAAAGAGATGCAACACTGAAGTTACGTTGGTTTCCTATAGAAAGCATTGAGGCATTGCGTTTGCAGTTTTGCCTAGCAACATGTTTCTATATGTGGAATGCTGGTTCAGGAGGGAGGTTGTCAAATGTGCTTTTTTCCTGAAGATGGCAGTTGTCTTGTATTTAAAGACTTAGAGTTGGTGTAAAGGAAAATGGAAAACGACATAATCAAACACATATTAGCTATTAGTAGGATATATAGAGGAAAAAATGCCTATTTAACAAACTATAAGTAGCACGTATATGTTATGTTGGTGCTTTTTATTTCAAAAAGCAGTTGTTGCCAGGAGTTAGCGCCTCATTCTTGTGGTAGTACTGCTTAGGCAAAGCTTACATGTTGCATATGTTCTTACAACTGCATTGCCTGGACGTACAATGACTCAGAATGCCTTCTGTCTAATCAGAGAACTTGGGTAACTAAATAGATTTCATGCCTTTCCCTATTTTTAAGTTTACAAGAAACCAAATGCACAGAAACTTAATTAATGTAAGGTGGAGCAGGAGGAAGTTCAGTGTGGAGATGGGAATTTCTTAGTAGCTTTGACTCTAGAACAGAATGACGTGGGAAAACAGGTTGTGATTCTTGTGAAGTATTTTTTCTTTCTGTGGGTTATTTTGTCCGGTACTAGGAAGAAATTCATACTCTTTCACAAGAGACCCCGTCAGCTTCCCAAAACAGCAGACAGCACAGTGGTTAGGGCATTTGTATGAAATGAGAGACACTCAGATTAAGCTCTGTCTTGCCTTGATTGAAAGTTTTTGGACCTTAGAAACCTTCCTGAGAAAAGCTTTTCTGTGTTGAACTGGCATTTCTGACTTTAAACAAACAAACCAAAAAACCACTAGCTGTACACATGGCCAGCTAGTGTGCAAGGAAAATAGAAAATACAATACAAAACAATTTAAATATACATAGGATTGTCTTTATATTCATATCCAAAATGTCTACCGTGTTAGTATCTGACATGATTTACAGCTTAAACTTTGAGGCATGCTAACTAATTACATGTGTGTAACATGTAATTGATGTTGGGTTTCTAGGGTCAAGGGTTACCTAAATGGTAAGATAGTATTTAAATAATCATGTACTTATGTCGTGGTTTAACCATAGCCAGCAACTAAACACCACACAGCCGCTTGCTCACCCCCCACCTGTGATCGCATGGGGGAGAGAACTAGGAGGGCAAAAGTGGGAAAACTCGTGAGTTGAAATAAAAACGGTTTAATAATTGAAAAAAAAAAAACCAAAGTAGAACAATAGTAGTAATAATAATAATAATAACAATAGTAATAATAACAATAATAAGAACAATAATAGAATATACAAAGCAGGTGATGCACAATGCAGCTGCTCACTACCCGCCGACCAATGCCCAGTCCAGCCCTGAGCTGCAAATCCCCCTTCCTGGACCACGCTTCCTAGTTTATATACTGAGCGTGACATCATAGGGTATGGAATACCCCGTTGGCCAGCTGGGTTAGCTGTCCTGGCTATGCTCCCTCCCAGCTTCTTGTGCACCCAGCAGAGCGTGGGAAGCCGAAAAGTCCTTGACCATGTAAGCACTACTTAGCAACAACTAAAGCATCAATGGGCCATCAACATTCCTCTCATATCAAACCCAAAACACAGCACCACATCAGCTAGTAGAAAGTAAGTTAACTCTGCCCCAGCTGAAATCAGGACAGTATCCACCACTTACTCTATACCATCTATGTCATACCCAGGTCTCACATTTTTCCAATACATTCCAAATAACCATCACCATTTTTCCTGCCTTTTGATACGTAGACACGGATATCATTCCCTTATTTTGTGGGCCATCCCTCTAAAAAGTCCCTTGAGTTCATTTAGTCCATGACTGTGGGCTCCATCTGTCATAACAGCCTTTCAGGGCAGGAGAGATGGTGTGTGATGTTGGATTGTTGCATGCTGAAGTCAATTCTGGTTCCATTATCGCTGCGTTCATCCCGTTCTATCATCATTGCACTTTGCTCGGTTTCATCAGAGTTCATTTGTCATTAATCGGGGTGATTCTTACTGCAATACCCTTGATACAACATATAGCAACCACAGAAGTGATGACATACAGTATTATATAGCAATTAACATCATACAATTCAGTTCATCAGCTATTTTCACCCAACATCAAATCCCCTTGAGGTACACATTGGACTTCCCCATCCTTTGACATTACCCACCAAGTGCACCCAGGTCCTTGAGCAAAAGCAATCCCACAAATGGGTTTTCCCTTGCCAGAGGCAGAAGTGACCCAGACTGTCTTCCCCAGCATATTTCTTATGTGCACGACAGGGACTTTGTCCCCCTCTACAGCACACAAAAGTTTTGACTGGGCAGGCCCAGCTCGAGTGACAGATCCCCTCGGGTTGACTAACGAGGTGGCTTTTGCTAAATGTGCATCCCAGTGCTCGAATGTCCCACACCCCATTGCTCTCAGCGTAGTCTTTAGCAGTCCATTGTATCGTTCAATTTTCCCGGAGGCCGGTGCATGGTAGGGGATGCGATAGACCCACTCAATGTCATGCTCTTTGGCCCAGGTGTCTATGAGGGTGTTTCGGAAATGAGTCCCGTTGTCTGACTCAATTCTTTCTGGGGTGCCATGTCGCCATAGGACTTGCTTTTCAAGGCCCAGGATGTGTTCCTGGCGGTGGCATGGGGCACAGGATATGTTTCCAACCAGCCAGTGGTTGCTTCCCTCATGGTGAGCACATAGCGCTTGTCTTGGCGGGTTTGTGGGACCATGATATAATCAATCTGCCAGGCCTCCCCGTATTTATATTTCAACCATCGTCCTCCATACCAAAGAGGCTTTACTCGCTTGGCTTGCTTGATTGCAGCGCATGTTTCATGTTCATGGGTAACCTCGGCAATACTGTCCATGGTCAAGTCCACCCCTCGATCATGAGCCCATCTATATGTTGCATCTCTTCCTTGATGGCCTGAAGTGTCGTGGACCCACTGAGGTGTAAATAATTCACCCTTATGTTGCCAGTCCAGATCCACCTGAGCCACTTCAATCTTGGCAGCCTGATCCACCTGCTGGTTGTTTTGGTGCTCTTCACTGGCCCGACTCTTGGGTACGTGAGCATCTACGTGATGTACTTTTACAGTCAGGTTCTCTACCCGGGCAGCAATATCTTGCCACAACGCGGCAGCCCAGATGGGTTTACCTCTGCGCTGCCAGTTGTTCTGCTTCCATTGCTGCAACCACCCCCACAGGGCATTTGCCGCCATCCATGAGTCAGTATAGAGATAAAGTACTGGCCATTTTTCTCGTTCAGCAATGTCCAAGGCCAGCTGGATGGCTTTCACCTCAGCAGACTGGCTCGATTCTCCTTCTCCTTTAGCAGTTTCTGCAACTTGTCCTATAGGACTCCATACCGCACCCTTCCACCTCCGATGCTTTCCCACAAGACAACAGGACCCATCAGTGAACAGGGCATATTGCTTCTCGCTTTCTGGTAGTTTATTATACAGTGGGGCCTCTTCAGCACATGTCACCTCCTCCTCTGGGGATATTCCAAAATCTTTGCCTTCTGGCCAGTTTGTGATCACCTCCAAGATTCCTGGGCGACTGGGGTTTCCTATTCGGGCCCGTTGTGTGATCAGTGCGACCCACTTACTCCACGTAGCATCGGTTGCATGATGTGTAGAGGGGACCCTCCCTTTGAACATCCAACCCAGCACCGGCAGTCGGGGTGCCAGGAGGAGCTGTGCTTCAGTGCCAACCACTTCTGAAGCAGCTCGAACCCCTTCATATGCTGCCAATATCTCCTTCTCAGTTGGAGTGTAGCGGGCCTCGGATCCTCTGTATCCCCGGCTCCAAAATCCTAGGGGTCGACCTCGAGTCTCCCCTGGTGCTTTCTGCCAGAGGCTCCAGGTGGGGCCATTCTCCCCGGCTGCGGTGCAGAGCACATTCTTTACATCTTGTCCTGCCCGGACTGGCACAAGGGCTACTGCCTGAACTATCTCCTGTTTAATTTGTTCAAAGGCTTGTCGTTGCTCAGGGCCCCATTTGAAGTCGTTCTTCTTCCTGGTCACGTGTTAGAGAGGACTTACGATCTGACTGTAATTTGGAATATGCATTCTCCAAAAACCCACAACGCCTAAGAAAGCTTGTGTTTCCTTTTTGTTAGTTGGTGGAGACATGGCTGTTATTTTATTGATCACATCCATTGGGATCTGACGACGTCCATCTTGCCATTTTATTCCTAAAAACTGGATCTTCTGTGCAGGTCCCTTGACCTTACTTTGTTTTATGGCAAAGCCGGCCTTCAGAAGGATTTGGACTATTCTCTCCCCTTTCTCAAAAATGATGATGTCATCAATGTATTGCAGGTTCTGGAGCCTCACCCTGTTCCAGTGCGGTGTGGATCAGTCCATGGCAAATGGTAGGGCCGTGCTTCCACCCCTGGGGCAGTCGGTTCCAGGGGTACTGGACGCCCCTCCAAGTGAAAGCAAACTGTGGCCTGCACTCTGCTGCCAAGGGGATTGAGAAGAACGCATTAGCAATATCAGTTGCGGCGTACCACTTGGCTGCCTTTGACTCCAGTTCGTGTTGGAGTTCTAGCATGTCCGGCACGGCAGCACTCAGTGGCGGCGTGACTTCGTTCAGGCCACGGTAGTCTACTGTTAGTCTCCACTCTCCATTGGACTTTCTCACTGGCCATATGGGACTGTTAAAGGGTCAGCGAGTCTTGCTAATCACTCCATGGTCTCCAGTCGACGAATCAGCTTATGGATGGGAAGCAGGGAGTCTCGGTGCGATATTGCTTCCAGCACTTGTTGTTCTTTGATTCTCAGCAACCCCACAACAGAAGGGTCCTCTGAGAGACCTGGCAAGGTGGACAGCTGTTTAATTTCCTCTGTCTCCAAGGCAGCTACACCAAAAGCCAACCGGTACCCTTTTGGGTCCTTGAAATTCCCTCTCCTGAGGTAGTCTATGCCAAGGTAGTCTGTGGACCTTCCGAGACAGTTTCGCCTCAGCAGAGATGCAGGCCCGTAGGGAGGAAGAGAGACTTTCTTCATATTGCCGGAGATGGCCAGCCAATTCATCCACTGTTTGTTCTTCTCCATCTTTCCAGGTCATTACCGCCAATGAGTTTGCATGCAATGCTGGTGCGCTCCATAGATGGAGCCTCTGGGCCAGTCACAATGGGGTTTTGCCATTCATTCCCAGTTAGGCTCACTTCGGCCTCCAACACAGTTAACTCTTGGGATCCCCCTGTCACTCCAGAAATACAAATGGGTTCTGCCCCTCTATAGCTTGATGGCATCAGGGTACACTGTGCACCGCTGTCTACGAGAGCCTTACACTCCTGTGGGTCTGATGTGCCAGGCCATCGAATCCACACAGTCCAGTAAACCCAATTGTCCCTTTCCTCCACCTGGCTGGAGGCAGGGCCCCTCTAGTCCTGGTCATCGTATTCGCTACCCACTTCTTGTAAGTATGAGTCAGAAGTCCCTTTATTAAGGTTGGAAGTGGAATCAGCCCTTCTACTCTGTCAGGGGAACTGCTCACTGGAGACTGGAGTAGCAGCTTTCCTGGAAGAATCCCCTTTTGTGGTTGTTTTTCCTTGCAACTCATGTACCTGTGCCTGTAGGGTCGAGGTGGATTTTCCATCCCACTTCCTCATGTCCTCTCCGTGGTCACGCAGGTAAAACCACAGGGTGCCCTGGGGTGTGTACCCACGGTATCTCCTCTCTTGAGCAGAGGGACGCTTATTCCTAATGGCTGAGATACTGGCCCGTGCAGGTGGGGAGCAGAACATCTCCTCTTTGAGTTGCTGGGCCTCCCGAGACAGTTTCTCCACAGCAGAGACACAGGCCTGTAGGGAGGAAGAGAGACTTTCTTTGTATTGCCGGAGTTGGCCAGCCAGTTCATCCACCGTTTGTTCCTCTCCATCTTTCCAGGTCATTACCACCAATGAGTTTGCATGCGATGCTGGTGTGCTCCGCACAAACTTCCGCCATGTGGGTCGGGTGCATTTGACTTCATCTGGGTCTTTGGGTAACTGCTCGTTGTTCAGGTCATCATAAATCACTTCCAGCATGGCTAATTCCCTCAGGTACTGGATACCTCTCTCCATGGTGGTCCACTTGCCTGGGTGGCATATAACATCTTCCTTGAAGGGATACCTTTCCTTCACGCCTGACAGGAGTCTCCTCCAGAGGCTGAGGGCTTGTGCCGCTTGTCCAATTGCTTTGTCAATGCCCCCTTCCCTAGAAAGGGATCCCAGCTGCTTGGCTTCCCTACCCTCGAATTCCAGGCTACTGGCCGCGTTATCCCAGCATCGGAGCAGCCAGGTGACAATGTGCTCGCCTGGACGACGGCTGAAGTCTTTTCACATATCTCGCAGCTCACCCAGAGATAGGGATCGGGTGGTTACCATCTCATTTACGGGTTCTGCCTCTTCTTCCTCCTGTTCTCTTGATGGCCCTGGTTCATTTTCATCCCTTACTAAATGAGCTGATTTTCTTGTGTATTTCCTCTTTTGTATAGGAGCGACTGATACCGGCACGAGTTGGTTCTCTGTCGCAAGGGTTGGGGTAGCCGCAGTGCCTATTGTTTTGTCGTCAGATCCAGAGACCTTTTCTTCTCCTTGAGGGTTCTGAATAGTGTTGAACAGGGCTCGGTAGGCATGGGCCAGGCCCCAGGACATTGCAGTGATTTGTGTCTCCCTAGAATGGCCAGGGTGACAGCATACTTTTTCCAAATATTCTACTAATTTTTCGGGATTCTGCACTTGTTCAAGGGTGAAGTTCCAAAACACTGGGGGTACCCACCGATCTAGGCATTTGCCCATGCTATCCCACTCACCCTGCCACTCATAACTATCCAGCCTTGTGGCAAATCTCTGGATGATATTCTTAAATTGCTTGTTAACCTTGGACAGAACTGAAACAATATTCCCAAGAAATACCAATACATGTGTCTTAACTACACCAGGATGTTCAAGATACTGACAAGTTATTGTAACAAAGGAGAAAACAACATAGAGGAAGGTAGGGAAGAGGCCATTCTGGTTTTCCTCCATAAAAAACCTCGCAGAGGAAGAGGTATAATTGCTAATTATCTCCATGAGGTGGTACCCAAAGTACAGTAATGGCTTCATTACAAATCCCAAATACCAAATAACCCCCAATGCCAGTGTTTTAATAACAAATCTCCCAGGCAAAACATCACTAATCACTGCAGAGCACAGCAGACTGCAAAAACCAATACCAATCTTTAACAGGTACAGTAAAAACAAGAGCATGGTGCAGATCAGATAAACTAATAACGAGAACAGATGAATCAATATTGCGACTGACAACTCTTAACAGATATAGATTCCTTAGTACACTCTAGTTAATCTGTTGTTATCTCAAACCCTTCGAGCCCCACATGGGGTGCCAAAAAGGACTGTTGTGATTTAACCCCAGCCTGCAACTAGAACCACACAGCCGCTCGCTCACCCCCCACCTCCGGTAGGATGGGGGAGAGAATCGGTAGAGCAAAAGTGGGAGAACTCATGGATTGAGATAAAAAGTTTAATAATTGAAAAAAAACCAAAGTAGAACAGTAGTAGTAATAATAACAACAACAACAATAGAATATACAAAGCAGGCAATGCACAATGCAACGGCTCACCACCCGCCAACCGATGCCTAGCCCACCCCCGAGCCATGAATCCCCCTTCCTGGTCCATGCCTCCTATATATATTTTATATACTGAGCATGACATCATATCATATGGAATACCCCGTTGGCCAGTTGGGTTATGGCTGGCTATGCTTCCTCTTAGCTTCTCGTCTACCCGGCAGAGCATGGGAAGATGTAAAGTCCTTGACCAGGATAAGCACTACTTAGCAACAACTAAAGCATCAATGTGCCATCAACATTCCCCTCCTACCAAACCCAAAACATAGCACCACACCAGCTACTTGAAAGAAAATTAACTCTATCCCAGCCAAAACCAGTAAAACTTAAAATCAATTACTTTGGTCAAATGACCCAACTTGAGTTCTCCAGCAAGCAGCTGGAACTTTACTGAGAATCCCTGGTGTTAACGTTTGTGCCTGTGGCCTGTAAAGCATGTGGCACGCTGAGGCTTCTGGCAGCAGGGACTGAGAAGTGTGCAGAAGTGATCTAGTGGTCATCTGTTGGTGATGGAGGGCCTTCCTGGGGGGAAAGAAAGCAAAACTAAACCTATCAGTATGGTTTTAAATAGGTTTCCTGTAAAAATGTAGCTTTCAAAATGTAAATTCAGTCACGCAGTTCATCTGTTATTTGTAGTATATGTTTATTATGAAAATGAAAATGTTTGCATTCATAGCTGTATTTGTTGAGGTGTATTTCTGTAACGTGTCGTTACTTAATAACAAACTTCATCTTGAAGTGCAGTAAGTTTTCATGGGGTACCCGTGTGTGTTGACAGTGGGCCTTGCAGTGAGTGCATAGCCACTTGAGAAATGTTACAAACATTTTATTATTTCATTTTGCAACTTTAGATTATAATATCATTTGTCACTTATTACAAAGGTAAGGTTTTTGCATAGTAATGTACAGTGTTTGTTCTTATTAGGAAGCTGTTAATTATGCAAGTCTACAGTGATCAAGAATGTATTGATCTCTAAAACTGAGCACTTTACTTCCTAATAAACGTTTTCTATAATCTATAAAGCAAACATTGTGTGATACACTTGGTTTGTTTATAACAGAATGTTAAGAA
Source organism: Calonectris borealis (assembly GCF_964195595.1). Taxonomy (NCBI): domain Eukaryota; kingdom Metazoa; phylum Chordata; class Aves; order Procellariiformes; family Procellariidae; genus Calonectris; species Calonectris borealis. Next base: position 66,362,532 of record NC_134315.1, read on the forward strand.
TCCTCCTTTTTATTTGTGTGTGTTACCTCTATTTCATACCTTATTCTCAGATTACCTAATAATGTAAAAAGGGACTACAGGGTGTAAATGAACAGAGGACTGGGCTGATCGTACTGCTTCATTGCCCAAACAGCACTTTTTTTAACACTTTATTTCACATTTGCATTTGTGCAAATGCACAGGTCTATCTTCTGCTATTTCAGGTAACAGCTCCAACTGCTAGTAACTCTGTCGCTTTATTACTTCACAGTTGCTGTGTAAGTTAACTTCTCTTCTCTTTTTCTCTATTCCCCTTTACTTTTTGCCTTTGTTGCAGGGAATCCTACAGCATCTGGAGGGTTGAATGGTCCTTGGAAATCCCAGGCTCGCATATAAGCCCCATAGTTCTGTCTGGGCAGCTGTCTCACCAGGTCAAAAGTATACCATATTAATGAAAATTGAATGCTTAATGTGAATCCGTCCCAGTCTTTAATAACATAAATACATACTGAGTTTATTAAGTATATTAAGCCTTTAGTCAGCGCGCTATAAAAGTCACAGTGTGTGGGAAGTGGGAACCTTTTTTTCTATTTAATACTGTGTGTATGGTATAGTGCTGCTGACTTTTGAAAATTTTTTCAGGAAGTGCAGTTTGAGATGCATGTTTGGAATAAGAGCCACATAATTCTTCCATATCCCGAGGGCATCACTTGGATGCCTTGCGTATTCAAATACTCTTCTCCAGTAAATCTAAACCAGAAAAAAAACTGAGAAAAAGGGAAAAAAGTTAATGTTATGATAAAACGTCTCCAAGCAATTGTTACTTGTATATTTAGGCACCATTGGGGCTTTTTTGGTTCCCTGCTTATAAAATGTGCAGCGTGAGTGAAAAGGATAGCAATTGGAAGTGGAGGAGTCCTTCTCCAAACTCTATTCCGCAAGCACTCCTTCAGGAGAAGGTTTATGCTGTTTGTGTCCCTGGCCCTTCCCCATACAGCATCTCTGGCCCTGCTGGGGTCCCCAGGGCAGCGACAAGCCCTCTAGGAAACACAAGTAATTAGTGGTGAGAAGATACATAAGCAGCAGTGCTTTCAAGAGGGAAGGCAGAGCCTAACATTCCAGAGACGCTTAAGTCGTGTCAGTCTTTTTCTGAACTGAATTGCTGAAATCCTGATGCTCGCATACCATTCTTTCCTTTCTACACACAAACTGAATTAATTCAGAAGCACAAGTTGTCTGCTATTTTGCTAAAAACGTTTTTTAGTAGTAACTCAGTTTATGCCCTGTTTTTACCTGAAACATGCTGGAAGAAAAATTGGTTCTCAATTGCTAGCAAACAAATGATGAAATATTATTTACTAAAGCATGCTAAATAGAAGAAAACATTACTGCTATATACCCCTTCCGTAACAGTTTAGTTCATATTCCAGAAAAGATACATTATATTTCAAAAGAAAATAAGTAGTTTGCAAAACAAACCAGTCTTCTACAATGGAGAAATGCAAAAAAACTGTCAGAAACTTTTTTCCCATTGTGCAATCCTAACAAATATAGCAGTTTGGGTTCTGACTTGTTTTCGGGAACATAGGAGTGCATTAGAAGACTTCTGATTCTGATTTCACAGTAAGTCTGTGTACCTCCTGTGCCAGCACTGATCATGCAAAATAGGTACAGAAAGGCGGAAGGACAGCTTAATGGTTCGAGTGGTAGACTGACATTCAAGAGTTGTCTCTCTTTCATATGTGTCGCCTCGCCCTCATCCGTTAACACACAAATTCACCTGGTCCCAGCTTGGTTCAAAGGACTTACAAACATGCTGGTGCTTAAGTGTCAGTAATGCTAAAACAGCAGTGGGATCACAAGCAAGTTTTCCTTGGACTGGAGATTTCTGGCAGCTCTTCTGCTTTGCTTCTACTCTAAGGAATACTCAGGGAGACTGAAACTGCATCCCAGGAAGCAAAGAGCAGGCCTGAAGGCAGCAAACTTGTGCCTTTTGTAACAGACCTGAACTGGGACTTAGTGTGAGAGCACCTTTCCTGCAGCCAGGTGTTCAGGTATTTTGGAGCAGGCCTACCAGCAGTGGGATGCTAGGAAGAGAGCAAGAAGTTTTTTGAGACCCAGAGTTTGTGTGGCTCTCAAGAAGTTATTAGTAATAAATACAATACTTAGATTGCCAATGGACTGATGGTGACATCAGCCGCAGATTTGCTGGTGACATTTTGACAATGCACTAGAATTTGTTTAACTGCTGTCCAGATTTTGAGACTTCTACTTTTGAAAAAAAACCTTCCACTGAGAAGAGTTGAGCTTTGTTTTCAGGTGAGTCACATCTAAAGTATTTTCGAAATACTCTTTAACAGTGCCTTGACTGCCAGAAATGCCTGTGTGTGCCTGCACAGGCTGCTGCTTTTCACTGGTGCATGGAGAATGGTATGACGAAAACTCTGAGACACACACTCAAAACAAAAAACCACTCCTTTCAGGCTAAACTTGCAACTACCTGTTCATTCCAACATCTGAGGTAAGCACACTTCTGTACTGCTATCAGCTTTTCCTGCAGCTGAGACGGACAGACCGCGTTCCCTAACTCCCCGGTTACAGATGGCTGTATGCCGAGAGATGCAGTTGTGAGAAACCTTAAGCTGCGGGAAGGCAGACCTGGCGAGCGTTGGAGACACGCAGCATTTAGCTGTAAGCTGCCAGGGGTCACCGCTGCAGACCCAGAGGAACAGCCGACTCCAGTGAGCGTCACGGCCGGGGCTTCCCGGGCAGTCTGCTTCCCCAGCTGGCAGCACCCAGCCTCTTCGCTCCCTCCCAACCATCTCCCGACACAGGAGGAGGCAGCCCCAGATCTGAAAAGCTCTTGGCTGAGTAGGTTTTCATATTTATCACATAGAAAAGGCATGCAGCTGTTTTGATTTTAAAACTATTATATGTTACTGAGCTTTGAATACTGTTACCGTAAAGATACTAGCCGTGCTTGGCCAATTAGTCCTGCTGAGCCGGGTAAATGTCCTTCCTTTAGCAGGAATTCCTTTCCCAGTATGACCCATTTCATCATAGTAATGCTTATCAAGGACCAGGGTGGATTTACTGAGGCATGGCTTTAGAAACTTGAGCACAGGTAATTTGCCTAAAATTTGTGACACTTTTCCCGCTTTTTCTAAACAGGCAGCAAGTCCCCTTGCAAGAACCTCCAACTTCCATTTTGGAAAAATTATTGCTTTGTCATTGCGACCCCCAGAAAGCAGGGAAGGAATCCTTGCATGAGTCATGCATTTCTCCTGGTAAGAAATTTCCATTTCTTAAAATGTTCTTATGATGTTAGAGCTGTGTAGTAAAGGCCAGTTGGGTTTCCTGGCGTAGTCATTTAAAACAATTAAGTGAAGAAACATGTTTGACAAGGTTTTTAATTGTTTAACTGGCTGTTAATTCATGCCCAGCAAGTAATAGGAGGCAGACTCAGGCCGGGAGAGAAAAAGCACTTATGTTATGTTCAGAAGTCTTTTCCCTTTTTTTGATAGCTAGCAGTGAGATGAATGTAAGCTCTATCTGACAGAAGGAGAACTCATTAAAAAAGGAGAGGAATATTTAGATTGAAAGAAGTTGTTTATGTCTGTAAGAACCATAATCACAGAGACACAGATTATTTAGAAAATAGAAGTGTGTCGCATGGAAGATCCAGGGGAGCAACTCCAGGAGTCTTTGTTGGCATTGCTGCTATTTACATTATCAGATTGTACTCTCTCGTTCTGTGCTGTATCTTTTGTGTAAAAATACACAGCTAAACACTAAGTTTACCAGTTAATATCAGAAAACCATTCCCTTTTTTTTTCTAAATTAAATGATGGTCTCTTTTGGAAGATTGTTTGAATAAAATGTGCAGAAAACCTAGCACTAGGCTGTAACGAGTACTGAAAGAAAAATTTGAATACTTGTAATACTTATCAGCATCCCAGAGAAAATCTGCAAACAGAAAATATACAACTACAAATCCATAACAGGGATTGTTTGAAGAGGTTTGACTCACCTTGGCCTGATGCCAGTGCGTGTCCAGAAACAGTTTTCGTCACGTTACCTGAGGTGCCTGTCTGCAGTCATACAGAGCAGGGTATTGCATCCTAAGCACTTGACTCTGTGCCCACTAGGTCAATGGAAGTATAAGCAATGCCTTACAGGAGGCAGGTGGCTATTTCATAACACTGGAGAATGAGAGAATAATTGCAGTGTTTTATTCTTTGAAGAAGGGTGCCTAGAATATTGGCAAGGCAGCTTTCTTGAGAATGAAATGGTCTGCTTAGCCAGCATGACTCAAAACACTACGGAGGCAAAGATTATTTCTCTCAAAATATGAAGGCAATACATGAGACTGGAGAAGCATGATTTACTTACTTATTTTAACAGGCCAGGTTAGGCATTAGTGACGTTTGGATTTCTGCAGCAGGGATGTAGTCAAAAATGGGGGCAAGAACTGATGGAAAGTGTCTGGGTCTATGAACACATTTTGACCTGCCTGTTCTTGGGTTCATGAGCTGTGTGGATTAATCTGTATGTCTGATGACTTCTTTTACCCTTGTTTTGTGATTATTTCAATTCCATGTAATGCTTCTATCTTTTTGGATAAGGATGGTTTTCAAGAGTACAACAGCACTTCAGAAATTGCGCAGCCCTGGTGATGTGGTTGTGAAGTGCTTCCATCAAAGACCTAAGTGTAAAATAACAGAGAATACAGAGGCAGTAACTAGGCCTGAGCATCAAATATAAGTTTTCTCCTGCACAAGGCACCTTTGCCCTTTTGACATGCTCTTTTTCAAGTATTATGGGCATCAGGTTTGCAGTGTAGAAAATGTAGTAAAAACAGCATTGTCAGACATTGTTCCAAATAATATTATAAACATACTACAAATTTCCAGGGGATTGCACTAGTTGTTTTAAAGTGTATGTTAGAAATTATTTTTTCAAGTAATCTAGTTGTGTGAGATATCAAAGATATAGGGGAAGAAACTGAAAAATCTTTTAGCACTCACAATCATAAAAACAAAGTAAATGTTTATCAGGAGATGAGCAACGCTCACCACATTTTGTCCAGTTGCTTTTGCTAGAGCCATGTATAGGCTGTATAGGTGCTAGGATGAGAGTAATCGCCATGGCGAAGAAGGCCGCAGCTTTGGCTTGAAACCTTTAAAATAAAAACATTAGTTGGTCTTTCACCAGGCCAGAGCTTTCTGGTTTGGCTGGCAGTGTTGCTGTTGTTTCAACTCAGAAAGTTCTTTATAATTGAAGCTTGTTGAGAGACAAGATAAAAATGGGAGGACTGCTTCTGTGTAAGGAACAGTAATTAGAACAGCGTGTGATTGCCCAAAACTGTCTGCTGGATAGGTAAGGATTATATTGATGCATTTTACTTTTGCAGAGTACTTGTCTATTGTGAAATAATTTATCTATCTGAATCATAGAATCATAGAATCATTGAACCATTAAGGTTGGAAAAGACCTCTAAGCTCATCGAGTCCAACTGTCAACCCAACACCACCATGCCTATTAAACCATGTCCCTAAGCGCCTCATCTACACGTCTTTTAAATACCTCCAGGGATGGTGACTCCACCACTTCCCTGGGCAGCCTGTTCCAAGGCCTGACCACTCTTTCAGTAAAGAAATTTCTCCTAATGTCCAGCCTAAACCTCCCTTGGCGCAACTTGAGGCCATTTCCTCTTGTCCTATCGCTAGTTACTTGGGAGAAGAGACCAACACCCACCTCACTACAACCTCCTTTCAGGTAGTTGTAGAGCGCGATGAGGTCTCCCCTCAGCCTCCTCTTCTCCACACCAAACAGTCCCAGTTCCCTCAGCCGCTCCTCATAAGACTTGTGCTCCTTCACCAGCTTCGTTGCCCTTCTCTGGACACGCTCCAGCACCTCCATGTCCTTCTTGTAGTGAGGGGCCCAAAACTGAACACAGGATTCGAGCTGTGGCCTCACCAGTGCCGAGTACAGGGGCACGATCACCTCCCTGCTCCTGCTGGCCACACCATTGCTGATACAGGCCAGGATGCCGTTGGCCTTCTTGGCCACCTGGGTATACTGCCGGCTCATGTTCAGCCGGCTGTCAATCAGCACCCCCAGGTTCTTTTCCTCCAGGCAGCTTTCCAGCCACTCTTCCCCAAGCCTGTAGCGTTGCCTGGGGTTGTTGTGGCCGAAGTGCAGGACCTGGCACTTGGCCTTGTTGAACCTCATACAGTTGGCCTCGGCCCATCGATCCGGCCTGTCCAGGTCCCTCTGCAGAGCCTTCCTACCCTCGAGCAGACCAACACTCCCGCCCAACTTGGTGTCATCTGCAAACTTCCTGAGGGAGCACTCGATCCCCTCGTCCAGATCATTGATAAAGATATTGAACAGAACTGGCCCCAAAACTCAGCCCTGGGGAACACCGCTCGTGACCGGCCGCCAACTGGATTTAACTCCATCGACCACAACTCTCTGGGCTCGGCCGTCCAGCCAGTTTTTTACCCAGCGAAGAGTGCACCTGTCTGAGCTGTGAGCCGCCAGCTTCTTTAGGGAAATGCTGTGGGAGACAGTGTCAAAGGCTTTGCTGAAGTCCAAGATGATGCTTGGCAAAGTCCTGCTGGGTATTAATCATCCAGTATCTCAGAGAAGAAATAAGCAGCCACTCTGTAATATCCACATATATACTTATGTATCATATGTTCGGATCATTTTTAGTAGCAAAGTAAGTGTACTATAGAGACAAGGACAGTGATTCTCAAAGAAACAGAATCATTTGAATCCTAAAACATTTTTTAAATTGCAGTAACTATATTAAAAACTTGTTAAAAGAACTGCTGAAACTAATCCTACCAAGTAAGTATAAAAATCAATTTATGTTCCCAATACTGATTAATAAATACATTGGGACTAAATCATCCCAGTCTGTTCAGTCTATTAGTATATGTCATAGCCTTTCCATGCCTCAAATTCTATTGTTGTTGCTCTTGCACTGTTGAAACTGTGTATTTGTTTTCAGTCCTGCTTCCTTTAGCCATCTGTTGAGGCACTGCATTGCCTTTTTACAATTTCTAATTTCCCTTGTAACCTTCTGTGGAATTCCTTGAATTTTCAAGGGATTTTCAAGTAATTTCAACTGATCTTTCAAGCCAAGAATTTGTTGATACAAAATTAGAGAATCACAGAAAAGTCTGGGTTGGAAGGGACCCATGGTTAAGGAATTCTGAAGAAATGGACAGAGATGCTTTTCCTCTACAAGGGTGGTTTGGACTTACTAATGTTTTAGACTCTAGAGCATATTACATTCATTCAGTTGAAGAAAAGTTTCACTGATCTGTCATTTCAAGAAATTGTGTAACTTCTGGTTTAGATATCTGTGCGTCTCCATTATCTGACTCTTCTTCTTGGCTTTTGATAGTAGTCCATACATTCTGTATTTCAAAATACTTGCCTGACAATATCTAGTGGAGACTACTTGCTGCCCTTGAATTTATCCATCTGTTCCCATTATGTAAAGAAACTGTGTCGTTTTGAGCTCTTAATCTGTAACTATTTAGTCTCTGTGATGAAAAGAGATAGACATGTTATTTAATTTTTTTTGTGATGTTGCTGTCTTAATTAATTCTATTCTTTCTTTATTCTCTAGTAGATGTATTAATTATCTTTATTGGCTGTCAACATCAAGTGTCTACCTGACATAAATTCTTCGTGGCTTTTATGATTTTTTTTTTTAAATCCTTCTTCTGTGCTGGAACAACCTCCTGAATTGCGAATCTCTTTATTGATTTTTTTTTTTTTTAATAAGCATGCACTCACTGGTAGTAAGAAAGAATAAAGCACTGATTCTAAAGAAAGAACAATTAAAAGCCACAAATTAGTTTTGCAGGTTTTTTTTAGTTACTGAGGCAGAAGATATTGCAATGGGCCATGTTTACAGTAGGATAAAATATAAGAGGCAACTGTACTGGTAATAACAAAAAGATCTTTTTGTCTTGTGGTAAAAATGTGTCTCTATCCTGAAACCAGACAGGAGCCAGCTAACTAGTTCTGTACCTTTGAACTAGTGGTTTACACTTCCTCATACTCCAGATTCCTTGCGGAATGGGTTGCCATTCTCTGCCTCAGTAGGATGCTACTCTACAAGTACAATTCCCTTGATGCCTCCCGGAAAACCCAAATTAAACAAATGTCTTTCCTCACAGGTAGTGAATATATGGCCTATAAGGTTTTTATGTATCTACCAGCACAGAAGTCAAGAAGGAAGATGACGCTTCTTGCGCAGCCCAAAGCAGCCAGCCAGGAGTAGCGACTTCATCAGCAAAACACGTAAAGTCCGTAACAAGAACTACTGAGTCACTTAGGCTTTATAAATTGTATTGGTTCAAGCAAAGATTTAACAAGTGCCTATGTACACTGTGAAAAATAACAGGCCCAGTTCCTGAGTCAGTGTAACTCATGGGGCTTTTAGACGGGTGATTTGAAAAGTCAATAGTGTATATCATGTACCTCATAGAATTGGCCCCAGCCCATCGATCCAGCCTGTCCAGGTCCCTCTGCAGAGCCTTCCTCCCATCGAGCAGATCAACACTCCCACCCAGCTTGGTGTCATCTGCAAACTTCCTGACGGAGCACTCGGTCCCCTTGTCCAGATCATTGATAAAGATATTGAACAGGACTGGCCCCAGTACTGAGCCCTGGGGAACACCGCTCGTGACCGGCTGCCAGCTGGATTTAACTCCGTTCACCACAGCTCTCTGGGCTCGGCCGTCCAGCCAGTTTTTTACACAGCAAAGAGTACACCCATCCAGGCTATATGCAGCCAGTTTCTCCAGGAGAATGCTGTGGGAAACGGTGTCAAAGGCTTTACTATAGGTAAACATAGTCTAGATAGACAACATCCACAGCCTCTCCCTCATCTGCTAAGCGGGTCACATTGTCATAGAAGGAGATCAGCTTGGTCAAGCAGGACCTGCCTTTCATAAACCCCTGCTGACTTGGCCTGATCACCTGGTTGTCCTGTATGTGCTGTGTGATGGCACTCAAGATGACCTGCTCCACAACGTTCCCCGGCACCAAGGTCAGACTGACAGGCCTGTAGTTGCCCAGATCTTCCTTCTGGCCCTTCTTGTAAATGGGTGTCACATTTGCTAACCTCCAGTCAACTGGGACCTCCCCTGTTAACCAGGACTACGGATAAATGATTGAAAGTGGCTTGGCAAGCTCCTCTGCCAGCTCCCTCAGTACCCTTGGGGGGATCCCAACTGGCCCCATAGACTTGTGTGTGTCTAAGTGGTATAGCAGGTCGCTAACCATTTCCCCTTGGATTATGGGGGCTTCATTCTGCTCTCTCCGGGTAGCAGAGAACAACTGGTCTGACTATTAAAGACTGAGGCAAAGAAGGCATTAAGTACCTCAGCCTTTTCCTCATCCTTTTGTCCAAAGAAGGGCCACGAAGCTGGTGAAGGGTCTAGAGAACATGAGGAGCGACTGAGGGAACTGGTTTTTTTCAGCCTGGAGAAAAGGAGGCTCAGGGGAGACCTTATTGCTCTCTACAACTGTACAGTGAGGTGGGTGTCGGTCTCTTCTCCCAAGTAACAAGCGATAGGACAAGAGAAAATGGCCTCAAGTTGCGCCAAGAGAGGTTTAGATTGGACATTAGCAAACATTTCTTCACCGAAAGGGTTGTCAAGCATTGGAACAGGCTGCCCAGGGAAGTGGTTGAGTCACCATCCCTGGAGGTATTTAAAAGACATGTAGATGTGGTGCTTAGGGACATGGTGTAGTGGTGGACTTGGCAGTGCTAGGTTAACGGTTGGACTTGATGATCTTTAAAGGTCTTTTCCAACCTAAACGGTTCTATGATTCTATGTAGTTGCCCAACTACATGTAAATATTTTACAGTATGAATTAAATAACTCACTTGCTAACATCAGTTTTGAAAACAAGGCACCAATTCTGAAAATGAAATTTGCTTTCTATAGTCTAGTCTTCTGCTTGCTTCATCAAAAGCCATTCAGATTGTTCTACTGCCAGGCTTACTAAAGTACTTCAAATTCCACTGGAATAATTCTTTATTGCAGCAAAATTGCTCCAACAATTGATATTGTTGATTATTAAATATTTTTTAGCTACAGAGAAGTAGCTAAAAAAGTAAGAAATGTGGGTTTTGTTAAAGGAAATATCTTGTTCAAAGGTATAATAACCACAATATAAGACAAACATAAATACAAATAAAGCTAACAAACAACAAAAAGGGATTATGAAATTCCAGATTTTTTCAACCTTGGAGGTTAATTAGTATCATAACAGTGTAATCTTAAGGTAAGTCACTCTTCAATGAGTCTTACAGACACAGATGATTTGCATAGTCAGTAAAGGCTATTTGTCTCTATTTCATTATTTGTAATTAGCACAAAGTGCTTTCAAATTCATAAGCTTCCTTCCTTTGTAACAAAACAAAAAAAAAGTACACAGTAAGTGTTGTTAGGCACTTTGTTTTCTGTATTGTAATGTTTTGAAGTTTCATGTATTTCCTAAGTTTTAATTGTGATAACTCAGTGTGAACTTCTACACAGCATTAACCATAGGCTACAACATGGTAAATCCTTAATAAAGTTCGCTAATGTGTTATTGTCCTGGTTTCGGCTGGGATAGAGTTAAATTTCTTTCTAGTGCTATGTTTTGGATTTAAGATGAGAAGAATGCTGATAACACACTGATGTTTCAGTTGTTGCTAAGTACCCTGTAGTCAAGGACATTCAGCTTAAAAACAAACAAACAAAAAAACCACAAGCATTGGGAGGAAGCATAGCCAGGACAGCTAGCCCAGCTAGCCAACGGGGTATTCCATACCATGTGATGTCATGCTCAGTATATGAATGATAAGCGTGTTCCAGGAAGTAGCGATCGCTACTTGGTTATCGGTCAGCACGGGTGGTGATCAATTGCATTGTGCATCACTCATTTTGTATATTCTATCTTTTTTTTTTCCCCTTCCCTTTTCTGTTCTATTAAACTGTCTTTGTCTCAACCCACAATTTTTTTTCACTCTTACCCTTCAGATTTTCTCCCTGTCCCATGGGGCGGGGGGAGGGAGTGAGCGAGCAGCTGCGTGGTATTTGGCTGCCTGCCAGGTTAAACCACGACAGTTATAAACAAAATGTGGTTGTTTCAGAAACATATGCAAATTTGATGTGTAAATTTCAGGATAATGGGAAATCCACCAGAACTTTAGTTACTTGTATAATGATTGTAGTTAGTTTTAATTTTTGTTATTTTTTTTTTTAAACTGCATTTATTTCCAAACTGGATACCAATGATTTCAGTTTTGTCAGTAGCCTTCTGCATATTAAAAGCTCTCCATTAACACAGGTTTTCTCCTTAGGCTGCTATCAGCACTCAGGTCACCTTTTACTTTTTTCCTCTTCTTGATAAACAAACATAGAGGTTTTTCAGGCTTCTCCGAAGTGAGGCATTCGGAACCTGTAAAAGTTTTAAATATTCTTCCTAAAACGTGAACACTTGAATTGGATGATGTATGCTAACACTGACTAACAGTTCCATTTTTGAGGTACTGTAAATGTAAATTCACGGTAAATTTATTCTGTAAATGGTCTTAAGGATTATTAAGGCCATTTACATCTTCTGATGAGTGAGTGGCAAGACTAGATCCCTATGAAATCAAATGATAATTCTGTTGAGAACCATGTGTCATATCTGTCTCTTGTAATCTATTTATTAGGTGCTGTAATTGCACCTATTCTTTAACCGCAACAAGGCCTGTGATAGAAGTAAGAACTCTGATAGAAGTCTTAGTATATTGAACTCATCTTTATGGATAAACTCATACATTTGTCAAAAGTACTTCGAATTCACTTGAAAAGATGTAGTTTTCAATTCACAAAAAAAATCCTAATTGGAATCAGATGTCTTTTCTATATTATTTATCACTTTGAAAACTGGATTTCAGTCAATTACTTGTTGTAAAATAAGTCAAAGAGGAGGAAGTTGCTTCCCAAGCAGCACTGGGGCAGCATGCATGCCTGGAAGTATTAGCTGTACCTAGCCAGTTTAATATCTGGCTGTTCTTGGCTGTTATGTAGCAATAACATTAGGTGCTTGCTAGTAACAGAATTTATGGCTGGGAGATTGTAACAGCTGATAAAACAGATGGAAAAGTTGTAATTTAGGCAATGAACGAAAAGAATGCTCATACTGAGCAAGTCAGAAATTAGTACCTCACATGACATATGCAGGTATTTAGGGGAAAAACACTTCCCACTGGATCCCTGGTTTGCTGAGGAGGAACAAGGGTTAGTAAAAACATAAACCCCCTCCTATTTAGCAATAGCTAAATAGCTATGCTATTAATTACAGCAAATAGAGCATTCATTACAAAGAACAAGGAATTACTTTCAGTTACTGGCACTGAAAATATAAAAACCTTATTTTCTGTACTGAAAGCAAGAAAATTTAGAAGCAGTAGCTTGTAAGATTATTGTTATCATAAAGCTTCGTTCAAACTAATCAATTCAAACAAATTATAGCACCTCTTTAGAAAGTAACAAGCTTCAGCTTGTGATTTATTTTAAATTATTTTAAAGTAGTTCAGATGAAGGATTTAAAAGAAAAATCTTCAACCAGACTGAATAATTTCACATAAAAGCTAAACATAAGTATGTCTTTTAAAGTTTCCTAGAGTCCAGATTAAATCACTTACTGTTAAATGTAAGCAAACTGAAACAGGAATTTTCATACACAAAAACACATTTTCAATCGAGTTAGTGATATAATCAGAATTATTAAATTCTGTACATCACAATTGTTTAAGACTAAGTTCAAATGACAAAAATCTCAGGAAAACAATGGTTCTGTCATTTTTAAGCCCATGCAATGCATGAGTCTTAACACTATAAACCCCTTGATCCATGGTACCCTGTTGCTAAGATCCTGCCGAAAGGAGCAAATGTCAGGGATAATTCAGCTCCTAAGCCAATTGCAGTGGAAAGCAGGGATCATATCAAGACCAATTTGGAGCAGATTAATGAAAAAAGGCTTAATGAACCATGTACCCCTAAAAGAATGCTTGTAAAATCCATCGTTAATGAGGGTGGGGAGATAGAAAAGATTGTGAGAAACAAGTCAGGACCATTAACCTTGGGGTATTAAGAGATCCTTGAGAGTCTAATTCTTGTCACAAGGCCAAGCTTTTACAAAGCAATTATTAAGGATCTCCATAGTATCAACATACAGACACACACACGTACTCAAAGCCTTTTAACCTCGGGGATTCTGGACTCATTTCCCTTCTCCTTACTAATCACTTTTTTTTCCCTGCTTTCCTTATTCATAAAGGTACATGTTATAGTACCCATACAGATGATGTATCTATCTCCTGGCTTGTGCAAGTGATCTAATTGTACTAGTCAGTGCCAAAACAAAAGGGGAGAACCAAGGTTTTATTTATTATTTCACTTCTGCCTTTCTCTCAGCTTGATTTGTGTGCCTCTCTGTTGGAATGAAGAAAGAAAGGAAAACTCTTACCTCTCTGCCATAGTGGGCCTGCTGTTCTAACTTTGATCTTGAATGAGGACAGGTTGGCATTAGTGCCCACTGCCAATTTGACTTTTTCCAAAGTACAAGAAAATAGTCTGCCGTAAATGATCAACTTCAAGCAATTTATTAGTCCTATCTTCTTCTGATCCAGATACATATGGAAAGTAGAATGATGGATAAAAAGAAAAAAAGGTAATCTTAATTTAAAGCCTATAGTGTGACAGTGAAGTCTGACATGACTACTACTGTAATTTCTGCTCATGTAACTAAGGTATAGAATTCTATAAATCTCATTACGGAGTTGCAGAGCTCAGCTAACAGTTTGACGGCTAGATTGTGCTGCTGAACACACAGTTCATTATTGTGCGGACATTCTCATTAAAATCACTGGGAACAAATAAGCTAAAAAGCGATGCACTTAGGAGTAGCAGAGTCTGTCCTTTCATTGAGATGAATAGGAATTCTTCCTGGGCAGCAGTTCTGGGATTTGCTCTGGTCACATGGGCCACTTCAATGGAAATGAAATCATACCAGCAGTATTTTAACTTCTCCGCAGAGTGAAATACAGAGTTAAGTATTGGACTGTGCAGGAAGAAACATTTGTTCTGCGTAAATATGTTCTTATACATGGCCAACGGCTAAAATGAGTAGTATAAAGCAAGAAAAGTTAAAGAGTTTCTTGGTAAATACTATCTGTCCAATACTGTGTCAAAGTCTGTTCAAAATGTGAGTAGTTTAACTTAATTTGATTATTTCCTTTCTCAGAAGCCACTGTTGTATACTGAAATTTATTTTTTCAGATTGGAACACAGTCTGTGTGATCACATTTATAGCTCTCTAAATATTTAAATGTTAAGGACCAGCTACAACTACCTGGGCTGTAGATTTTTACAGTTTTAAATCTGAGCTGATGGATTTTTTTCTCCAAAGACAGCTTCTCTAATTCCACTTTCATTTCTGTGTAGTACAAGGACCTGGAGTACTTTTTCTGCCGATTTCTTTGCAACAACCACATCACTGTTATCTCCTCACTGTTTCCTTCTGCTTAAAAAGGAAAAATGTGTAAGTAAACTAAAGGTACAGAACACTTTCTGCCAATTTTTGTACTCTGAAGCTTTCATTTTCCCCAGCAGCACTATATCTTACCATCAAAGCAATACGATAATTAGGGATTAGGTCAGCAAGAATCCCGAATTCATATGTATCAAAATGTTAAGTTTAGAACATACTGCGAGCTGTCCAAAAGCTTAGATCCTTTCATTTACTTATAAGTGGCATCCCAGCCCTGAATGTTCTGGAAAGATAAAATCTGAACTGAAATCGAAGATCAACCAAATCTGTAAATACAAAACACAGCTGAAAGAGTTGAACAGATTTATATTTTACGATCAGAATTTTACCACCAAGAATGATGGTGCATTCTCGGAGGTACATGTTTCAGCATCAAACCAGAAATTTTGACTAATTCCATTCTCAAGAAAACAGTCACGATGGATGATTGTACTCCTGAAAGCTCTGTTATCTTTCTTGATTTGCATCTCTGTAGCTTTCTGCACAAAGGAAGGAATCAAAGGAGAAATTCATACTGGGGCGATTCCATGAGACAGAGACTTAAATGAGGCAGGAATAAAGTATTCATAAAGCCACATTACCTTCTCTGTATGCCTCAGCGATTTGTGATTATTCCAACTATCAAGGAAACTTCACCGGTAAGAATTGAAGTGTTTTTATTTAACACAGCACATATTTCTCTTGGGTATCATCTGTAATGATGTTGGACATAGTTGATAGGATGAACACTGTGATTCAGCTTTCAAAAATTTAACAAAGGACTTCTTATGTTCAGGATGTGAAAAAGTTCCCCTGAATTCTTTAGGAGGTTAAAATACAATATTATGTTACAGTCTTAGCAGCTCTGAGCCAAGCAGTCAAGCCTTAATTGTATCCACAAGTACTCATGGATGCAAGTTGTGAATATAAGTTTGAGTATCTGCTTCAGTTTAATTCTTTTAATAATGACTGACCCAATTCTTGAATTAGTCATCATGTTTTAATATATTGAAATATTGTGCAGTATTTCAGTGGAATACTGGAATAGCAATGTAAAGATTTTTTCAAATTTTTTAACAAAAATGTTGGGGTTTTGAAGACAATACAAATACAAAATGTCAAAAATTTCAAATCTCAAATGCAATTTTTTTCTTTTTTCATGACAAAGCAGAAGCTGACATGCTGAAAGGCTTTTAAACACTTGCAAACATAAAGGAGAAGAGAAATCTTCAAAAAGAATTCTATAATGGGTCTCACCTCTTTATGGTGAGATACCTGCCTAACAGTTTGTTTACAGCTGTCTATATAAATCTCATACAGAGTTTTAGAAGTATCCTCTAAATTTGCATTAAAACTAATAATCTAGCCTCAGAAATTTTTAACAAAATATTGATTATTGTCATTCTATTGGAAGTAGATTACCATCTTGCAAATAATGTATTATTGTTGCTTATCCTCAAGCTGTGAAATGTTCTTTTGTCACAAAGGAACCATCTTGTCATACCGGAAGGACTGTCACATGTGCATTGTTCAATGCCACAGCAGTTGAGTTTTCAGTAGTAATACTCAGAAAAAAACCAGGATTGTTGTATGGCTCACATTTGTAACCTGCAAAAAACCTGAAACAATACTGGGCATCAAAAATGACTAAGATAAGATTTAATAAAAGGGTACAAAATGCTCTAAGACTAATGCTATGAAAAGTCTTAAAAGAGCAGTAACACAGGTACTATTGATAACAAACCAGAAAAGCCCCGGCACTGCCAGAAATAGCAAAGAACCAAAGACTTCAGGTCAGGATTGGATCTAAAGTTCATGAATAGTTTCAGCATGTTGGTTCATTCCATTAGAAAGATGGAAAGTTAGAAAGATGACAGTTCAGTTATTACCAAATTCAGATATGAATGGAGATGATATGCTCCCCATATATTTCAGAAAGTAATGTTAAAATAAGCCCTAAACTCAGACACTGAACTATCAATACAATGAATAACATACCTGTATATATCTGTTCCCAATAGCTGCAACTCATTTAGGTGCTTTGGCACCTAATTCTAAGTAGGATCCTACTAAACCTTGAAGATGGAGGTGGGGCATTCTGACTGCAAAGCACTATTCACCGAACCTTTCCAATCCCAGGAATTAGTGAACGAGTACCAGAATATTTAGGTAAATTGTTTCCTGCAAACCATTTCATAATAGAGCTGGAGTATCTGAATTAAATGAACAGAAAGTGTGTTGTCATTTAATTACAGAGTACTGTCACATTTTAATGAAAGCAGCAACTCCTCATAAGCTGTATGGCAAGCTCTTGTCTTGGGGATAGGCATTTCACACAGCAGTGTAACATCTCAAATCTTACCGTAAGAGGGAGCTACAGCTCATTTAAGTAATATTTATCTTGTATAACCACATGGACTCTAATGAAAATTCAGTATTTTTCTTTACAAACACAATCAACATAGTGCAAGGTGAAAGTTTTAAGTCTGTTTTAGTCAGTGCCTGTCACTGTGACCAGAACCCCCAATTGTTGAAAGCTCACCAATCTATCTGAAGAACTCCATTATGAGCACGGCCATGGTACACCCGGCCTGCTATCAAACACTCTGAATACGGAATAGAGAGGCGGATGAATGGAAAAGATGATTTTCCTCCCTTGCCTCGACATCCTGAATGTAAAAGAAAAAACAGAACTGGCATTCCACTTCTGCATTTATTCTCCCCTCCAGCTTTTGTGAGAAATTGTGCCTCTACAACCACCTGGAAGGAGGTTGCAGTGAGGTGGGTGTTGGTCTCTTCTCCCAAGTAACTAGCGATAGGACGAGAGGAAATGGCCTCAAGTTGCGCCAAGGGAGGTTTAGGTTGGACATTAGGAAAAACTTCTTTACTGAAAGAGTGGTCAGGCCTTGGAACAGGCTGCCCAGGGAAGTGGTGGAGTCACCATCCCTGGAGGTATTTAAAAGACGTGTAGATGAGGCGCGTAAGGACATGGTTTAGTGGGCATGGTGGTGTTGGGTTGATGGTTGGACTCGATGAGCTTAGAGGTCTTTTCCAACCTTAATGATTCTATGATTCTATGATTCTATATCAGATGACAACTGAAAACGTCTCGGACAGGGAACCGCTATGCCCAGTACCTGCGTTCAGAGATCACAGCGAGCGTTTGCCCGGGCGGCACCTAGGGACCTGCCGGCCGGCTCTGCGGGGCTCGGCGCTAGCCCGATCGCTCCAGTTGCCCCTCGCCTCGCCGCCCAGCGCTCGCGGGCGCGCCCTGCCATCTGCGCCTGCGCCCCCCACCCCGGCCCGGCCGCGAGGGCACCTTCCTCCCCTCCCCTCCTCCCCGGAGGAGCGGGCGCGGCGGGCGCCCCCCAGCCCGGCGGCAGCGGCCAGGGCGGCAGCGGCAGGAGGTGGGCGGAGCGGAGCGTCCTTGGCGGGTGGGGGCGGGGGGCGGGCGGACCGGTGGTGATTGGTTGCGGGGCGGGAGGGCGGTGCGCGACTGCCGGTTAACGGTTAAGGGCTGGCCGCGTGCTAACGCATCTCGGCCCTTGGCTACCGCGTTGTAACCGAGAACGAGGGGAAGGTGTGGGCGGAGGAGGGGGCACTGCAGGGCGGCACGCCACGCCTCATCCCCTTCTCCCTCGTCTCACACGGCAAAACCTCGGCTAGGGGTCGCTCATGTAGTTTGACTGCAACGCACAGGCTGCATACAAGGAGAAAAGCGGGTCAGCTACAACATAGAGGGTAAGCCGTGCGTGTGGATTTTTCGTGGAAGATGGCAGGTACACTGGTGAAGTAGTAGAGCTAGGCAAGTGTTCCCCCATGCTGTTACTGTACTGCACGTGCGCTTCCTAAATAAACTCAAGAGGAGGGACGACTGGTGAGAGTCATAGAATAGAATCATAGAATCATAGAATCATTAAGGTTGGAAAAGACCTCTAAGCTCATCGAGTCCAACCGTCAACCCAACACCACCATTCCCACTAAACCATGTCCCACATCTGAACATCTTTTGTATACTTCCAGGGATGGTGACTCAACCACTTCCCTGGGAAGCCTGTTCCAAGCCTTGACCTCTCTTGAGTGAAGAAATTTTTCCTAATGTCCAATCTAAACCTCCCTTGGCGCAACTTGAGGCCATTTTCTCTCCTATCGCTAGTTACTTGGGAGAAGAGACCAACACCCACCTCACTACAACCTCCTTTCAGGTAGTTGTAGAGTGCGATGAGGTCTCCCCTCAGCCTCCTCTTCTCCACACTAAACAGTCCCAGTTCCCTCAGCCACTCCTCATAAGACTTGTGCTCCAGACCCTTCACCAGCTTCGTTGCCCTTCTCTGTACACGCTCCAGCACCTCCATGTCCTTCTTGTAGTGAGGGGCCCAACACTGAACACAGGATTCGAGGTGCGGTCTCACCAGTGCTGAGTACAGGGGCACGATCACCTCCCTGCTCCTGCTGGCCACACTATTTCTGATACAGGCCAGGATGCTGTTGGCCTTCTTGGCCACCTGGGCACATTGCCAGCTCATGTTCAGCCGGCTGTCAATCAGCACCCCCAGGTCCTTTTCCTCTGGGCAGCTTTCCAGCCACTCTTCCCCAAGCCTGTAGCGTTGCATGGGGTTGTTGTGGCCAAAGTGCAGGACCCGGCACTTGGCCTTGTTGAACCTCATACAGTTGGCCTCAGCCCATCGATCCAGCCTGTCCAGGTCCCTCTGCAGAGCCTTCCTACCCTCGAGCAGATCAACACTCCCGCCCAGCTTGGTGTCGTCTGCAAACTTACTGAGGGAGCACTTGATCCCCTCATCCAGATCGTTGATATTGATATTGATAAAGATATTGAACAAGACCAGCCCCAAAACTGAGCCCTGGGGAACACCGCTCGTGACCGGCCGCCAACTGGATTTAACTCCGTTCACCACAACTCTCTGGGCTCGGCCGTCCAGCCAGTTTTTTACCCAGCCAAGAGTGCACCTGTCTAAGCCGTGAGCCGCCAGCTTCTCTAGGAGAATGCCGTGGGAGACAGTGTCAAAGGCTTTGCTGAAGTCCAGGCAGACCACATCCACAGCCTTTCCCTTATCCACTAGGCAGGTCACCTGGTCATAGGAGATCAGGTTGGTCAAGCAGGACCTGCCTTCCATGAACCCGCGCTGGCTGGGCCTGATCCCCTGGTTGTCCTGCACATGGCTTGTGAGCACCCTCAAGATGAACCACTCCATAATCTTCCCCGGCACCGAGGTCAGGCTGACCGGCCTGTAGTTCCCCGGATCCTCCTTCCGGCCCTTCCTGTAGATGGGCGTCACATTGGCGAGCCTCCAGTCATCCGGGACCTCCCCAGTTAACCAGGACTGCTGGTAAATGATGGAGAGTGGCTTGGCAAGCTCCTCTGCCAGCTCCCTCAGTACTCTCGGGTGTATCCCATCCAGCCCCATAGACTTGTGAGTGTCCAGGAGAGTCCATAGGCCACAGCCAAAATTAAGCAACAGGTCTTTAAAATAGAGCAAATTTTATTGCATTAAATAATAATGAGGAGTGATAAGGGCAGAGATCCTTGTTGGAAGTGCTGCTGCATCTGTACTAAGTGGAAGGATATGAACTACCATTGCTGCGTATGGCCAGGGGAAAAGCTGGCCTGTTAGAAAACAGTTACTGTAATATACGGATTCTTACAAGTGTGGTACCACATGTGGTACCATAGCTGTACACTTGGGATTGGTCACCATAAAAAAGACTAAGAACTCACAAGAGCAGCAATAACAGGACAGTGAAGATGACTTGCAGTTACGCAGAGAAAATGCAAATTTCCGTACAAGGATTATGCAAACTGGCAGAGTAAGAAAGTACACAGTCATCTTTATTTAAAAAATAGTGTTTCTACCACTTAAGCTTGGTAAGAAAACACTTGATGGCATCAATCAAGTACACTCTAGAGCAGTAATGATTCCCAAATAGAAAAGGGCATGAGACATGCACTGGAATGGAGAGGATGTTTTTGTCGCTGTCTCACATAGCTGTGACCACATCAGCAGTTGAGACTGCATTGGTGTCCTGATAAGCATCCCTTTGGACTGAATTACTTGCCAGTGAATGGAGGTGCTAATTAAATATGTTACCTTTTTTTTTCAGGTTATGCCATTAAATATTAGTTTCATTGTTTAACAAATTCATAGGTAGAACATGCAGAAAGACTGAGTAGTCTCTTGAAGAAATGAATAGTTGTATACTTTTTATGGCAAAGAGAACTGAGGCATGCTAGACATTTCAGCAAAGTACACCAATACTAAGTATTCAACATACAAGGATGGCATCACGTTGTTGACTTGTGTAGTCATAAACAGAAGTACAAACTAAGGTCTCAAAAAAGAATCAAGTTAGTTGCACAGTCAGTTTATCAAACTACTGAACAGTGGGAATTGCATTTTTCATTCTGGTTTTAAGAGAACTTCTTCATGAAGTGCAGTTTCAGGTATGCAATGGTAAGGAATATTACTGACATGCACGCAAGAGCCAGGTGGTTCTGCCACAGGCCCCAGCTACTCGCAACAATGCCTTGATTTTTCAGATATTCATCTCCGGTACACCACCTACAGATAAATACACACACATTTATAAACTTAGTCAGTTTGAAGTATCTAGGAAGATCCCTAGAAGTTGTAGTGTGATTTCATGTCTATAGTAGGCCAGGCAAACACCAGCTATATGTTACTATTTTATTTTCTATTTGTAAATTTGTTTTTCTTGTAGCTACAATCAGTTTCCTATAGGAAGCTGAAATGGATTTTGTGAGGCTGTGTAATTGTAGTGTGTGTGTATGTGTTTCAGTAAACGCAGTTTAAAGAAAAGTGAGAAGCATAATGCCAGAT
This sequence comes from Calonectris borealis, assembly GCF_964195595.1. NCBI lineage: Eukaryota > Metazoa > Chordata > Aves > Procellariiformes > Procellariidae > Calonectris > Calonectris borealis. The sequence continues at coordinate 66,383,975 of NC_134315.1, forward strand.
ATTTCTAGTGTTATAAATATTAAATATGACAATAAGCAGAGTATTTTCTGCAGACAGAATGCAAAAACCCAGTCAAAACTTCATTTTCCATATAAAAACTCACCGATGCTGCTGGTCATCAGTGAGTATCTCACAAACAGACTAATGCTGTAGGACTTCGTAAGTCACTGGTGGTGGGATTCATTTCAATGTACCAAAATACTTACGGCTGGTTTATCTGTCGATAGTTATCATTGCTGGTTAAATTTGTGTTGTTACTGCTGCTGCAAAAGTTCAGACCAGTCAATTCATTGATTTGTAAAGCCTTTTAAAATAAAAGAAACAATGACAACAGAAATTAGTAGGTAAAGGAATGATACATTAACAAGATGAGAGATAATTCAGTTCAAATTTATTCTAAAAACGTGATGGTATCACTATTTATTATTTTGGCCAAATCCCCATTTTTTTAACTGAGCAGTACGGTTCTTTTTCTTTTAAAAAAGGAATGTATGCAGTCCACACCAGGCTTTAACACCTCCCCCAGGCTAGACTATTTCTGCACAGCATATTAAAGCCCAGATTTCTCTGTGAAACATCACCCTGGTGTAAATTATCAAAAATTAGGAGAAAAGTTTTGGCTTGACAAGTTTTGTCTGATTGATGGAAAAGAGAAGAATTGTTTTTTAGGGATAACGTTGTTCTTTACTCTGTATCGTTTTTGTCCAACTGCATTCCAGTGGATGTAGTTCTTTAGTGCCTTTCTCATATGAGGTGTTTCCAAGTTACAGAAATGAGCTCTTCTAAACAGCAGTGGCTGCTAGTTGATGAGAAGCCCTTCTTGTTTCAAGATACTGCACTACCTTCTCAGGTTGCTGTATTAAATTAGCTTACCTTTTGCTCATTAGCCCATAAAGTTTGGAGTTTTCTTTATCTTGAGTAAAGAGATTCCTTTCTAGCAAATCTTTTCCAAGTCTGTATACAGGAAAATACAGCACTTACTGTCATTCCGTATCGAGGGATGCTAAAATATTTGAGCCAGGAGAGCCAGGACATGATGCTTGTGAGATTCACCAGCAACCCAGAGAAAAGCTGGAGGCAAGGATTACAAAAAAGCCACAACAACAACAACAAAAAAGCAAATCACAAATTACATGCTGTTACCATGTGTTCTTCCTTAGCGCTTGACTCTGCTTCTTCAGATTAAAAACAAGTGGGAAGGCATTTCTAGAAGAAGAAAGTCTTCCAGTGGAAGAACAGGGGAGAGGGAAGGAATAATTTCTGTTACCCAGCTTTGGCCCATAACCCATGTGGTCATTCTCCCGAAATGAGGAACGGGGTACGCTTTAAAACCAGTGCATTAAACCCAGATGCCTCCCGTCTGTGGGTCCCTCATGGGTTCACATGAACTGCTGTTACTCGGGTGTGTGGAGCTGCTGGAGGTGTGCACTCCGTTTTGCCTGTGCCCTGAGTCTGAGGCAATGTGGGCTGTGGCCGTTGGTTCAGTGCTGCCTCATTGTTTATGGTGCCTGTCTTCTAACTGTAGCTGTTTGTGTGTTGTCCAGTTCTAACATGCCCGATGGTTGGCTCTGCAGCTGAGGAGGGCAACTACAGTAGTGGTCTCAGAGAGCAGGAGGCTGTGAGTCATGTCCTCAGCCAGCCAAATTTGTCTTTGGCAAAGCTAAAGGAGAGTGAACGAAATGTAGCTCTAGGCCACTTTTCTGCTTTCCAGGCAGTACGCTGGCTGCCAGAGCCACAGAGAAGAGGGCAGAGGAACCGCTCTCCCTCTCCCTCACACCTAGGCCCCTGGCCCCCCGCTTCTTGTTAGTTAAAAGGACAAATCAGAATATTCAACACCACAGTATCAGAATATTCAAATCAGACAAATCAGGATATTCAACATGCTCGACCCCACAGTCTTTTTGCAGAATTCAGCTGAACACTGTGCTGGTAGGATTTCTAGATTTCAGCATTTCTAGGATTTCAGGGTTCAGTCTATAAAACTGAATAGTGCTACTCACAATCATAAAAACAAATGTGATAGTCATGAGCAGGTTTGCTACAGCGACCACGCTCTGTCCTGCTGCAATGGCTAGTGCCATAGAAGTGGCTGTGTACGACACCATCATAAGGGTAAACATCATTGTAAAGAAGGCTTCTACTGTTGGTTTCAAACCTTAAAGATGAAAACAAGAAGGGTTTCAGTATGATCCTGCCAAAAGCTCTACCATAACCTGAATACTATCCTTCAGGTAGTGTATCCTGCTTACAGAATACATTTTGGCTGACAACATAGGCTATGTCACTGAGACCCAAGACTGCAGTGGGACTTGTGACAGCCTGCATGTGTATGCCCTGTCAACGGAGGACAGGATGAATAAGTAGTATGCCTGTAACTGCAGTAACACTGGAAATAGCAGAATGGGTAGAAGTTACAGTACTGTACTCCACACAGTCTAAGGTGAAGTCTTCACTATGGCTTCAAGTTGTCTATCAAAGGTGAAAATTGTAGTGCACTTCCATGGGCGGTTGTACAGCACTTCACTTGTTTCCAGCAGAGACCTCTCCTCATGGACTTAGTGGCCTTTGGGTGGCTATGGATTTGGTAGAAAGGTCTATCTCACTCCAGTTTCACAGTCTGAGAGCCTCTTGCTGATGCGACCTTGTTTCTTATTCCTTAGGGAGAAAACTCAGACCAAAGCGAAAGTGATTATTTTTAAATTTTGTTTGCATTTTCAAGCTTTTGGGACATCCCAAAAGGATGTCGTGATCTGAAACCTTACCCTAGGAAAATGGTCTGCTTGGGACATGTTTTGAGGATGACGTTTAAAGATGTTCTAGGGTTGTAAAAGTCTGCCAGCAATTTTCAAAGTTTGCTCACTAACCAGGAGGCATTTCACCAAAAAGAACAAGCTGATATTAATTCACACAATATTAAGTTCTTAAACCAAAACTTTTTCTTTGATAGGTGTTCTTGCAAGGATGGAAAAAGTATCTTGTAAAAGTCACCGGAAGCTAAGACAGCCATAAATGAAAAGGAATAAATCAAACCTATGTAGTAATGGTTATGGCACGCTTCCTTCTAGGGACGGTGGAGATGAGACATGTCACAGATTCTGACATGAATACTTAAATCTTTGAAAGTGTGTCTTTTCTGTAAACAGCATAGTGTGCTAAAAGCAAGCACAGTAACCACTGCCATGCCGATGTATTGCTTTAGCCTATATAAATACATGTGTATACATGCACGTATATAAAATGCGAGTGCCTTGTTGATTTATTGAGGGGGTTGTGATGGGACTGTAGGACACCATACTTGCCTAACATGAAGTAAATTATACAGCTGAAGATGATGCTTGGTATAGTCCTCATGGGTATTAAATCAGCCATTAGCTTTGAGATGAAATATGCAGATATTCTGTAGTACCCACTGATATATTCATGGCTGGAACACAGAGATATATACAGCATATTACAAATTTAATCACGAAAAAACAATAAGATTATTTGCACCTGGAGACAAATGAATTCTAGCTCAAAGTGGAAAAAAAGAGTTCTTTCATGGTTGGGCAGTAATGCAAATGTCCAGTAAGCCACACACTATAGTAATGGTGGCATTTTCATATGCAGATGAATATGGATACTTGTGCACATAATTTTTAGTAAATGTATGTGTCGTGTCATCAAAACAGAGAGAGAGGGTAAAGCTTAAATAATTTTCCTTTTCTGTATAGTGTAATTTGCATAGCTTTAAAGAATCCAGTTAGATAGTATTTACTGTCTTCACTAGCAAGTCACAAACTTAGTAATCAATACCTAAATTGAGTATTCAAGGTTTTTTTCCTACATATGTTACTAATTTTAAACTCTGAGCTGTTTGCAATCATAGGTACCGTTTGGGAGATTTGCAGACAACACACTAACAGGCTAAAAGAGTACATTTGCAATGAGCACTAACAGTGAAATAATTTGAAAACTCTGCACTAGGTGTACTTAAATTAGCTACAGCAGGGCAAACAAACTAACTCTCTAACAGTAGTCCCTCGTAACTTTTTTGTATGTTTTACTTACGTAAATATCTTTTTTTCCACAACAAAGAGTTCAATAGCTGAGATGCTGCTGAAACACTGGTTGGTGGTCAGAAAGAACATTGCACCCACTCTACAAAAAGCAAACCAGCAAGCTGTTATTAAAAATATGATGTAAATGTAGTGTTTCCACTACAGCATATGTAAATCCAGCCATAGTGCCTTGAGCTCAGTAGTATGTGACTTCCCATTCCGAATTCCATGGGAAAAAGCTTGGCAACAACTCTGAGTCCGTAACAAGCCTGAAGTAGATGTGGTACAGGCAGTATTTGTTATTCGCATGCAAGGATAGTATGTTCTTCGATGCAGTCAAAGGATAGAAAATGAACTGATTTTCCTTTTTTTTTTTTAATGTAATTTCCTGACACATTAAAAATTCTCAGTCTGTGAGGCATTTGTCTGATGCAAACTGTGAGGAACTGAATAAGCAACGTGAGAAGTTGTTTTCACCTTTTCCACTAAAATTTAAGGCTTTACTTTCATATCCAATTTAAAACTGGGCCATTTTTAAGTAAATACTATGAAGTGTTTCAAGACTAAGAACCCAGAGCTTTCTTAGTTGCAAACCCATTTGTCAGGTCATGTACATACAGCTGTCAAAATGATACATAGACCAGAATAACTTTAAAATCTAGCTTTAGATGCACCTTCTGACTTACTGCAGGTAAACTCAAGTGTGTATATAGAAAGAGTTGCAAGATCAAAGCTTTAGTTACCTAGGTTTATGTAGCCAAGTCTGTATATTTCAATCTTTAATCTTTTTATCTTGGGGAAATCTTTTCTGCAAAGAAGTTAAAATGCTGCCATGCTGAATTAAGCCTTTTTAATATGATGACTGCTGTTCAGCGTTTTCAGCAACCTGACTGGCACTGAAAAATGTCATCCTACAGAAGTAGCGTTACTCACTTCATTTGGACTGCTTGTCCAGGTTACAGCATGGCAGGGCAGAACTGCATCCCCCTCTCAATTCTGCAGGGACCTTCCCTGAGGCAGAACATCATCCTCACTTCGAAGTCACTAACATGGGCTTGGCCTTACCTCCTGATCTGAAGGGAAGCATTTGCTTTAAAGAGGTAGATACATTTCATAAAGAGCTTGCGGGTTCCTTCTCAGCCTCCAAGCTGTTCGTTATCCTATCACAAAAATTTATCAAATTTTTAGATATCCTTTACCTAAACTGACTAACCTGTTCTGTAGTCCAGCGGAATCCTCTTTAAGTCCAAAGAAAATGGCACCTACCACCAGTCCCAGGAAAGCTGTAACACACAGCTAAATGTAAAAAAGAAAAGAAGAGGAAAAGTCTTATTCTCATTGCTTTCAAAGCTTCAGTAGTTTTTTTGAAATATGTAGCAGGTGAGTGTAGATTGACAGGAAGTGTTTTCAGAAAGGAGAAAAGCTATTCAAGCTGGGAAGGGAGCCGATGGGGCGGTTAGCAACCTGCAGCACAGCAGTACTTTGAGTCTTGCGCCACGGTGTCCTTCAAGAGGTGTCTGTGAGACACAGCAGCTCCCCAGTGCCACCTGCCCTCGGCGGTGGCCAGCCACTGCTGCCTCACGCGGGCAGGGCACTGGGACAGCTAGAAAGGAGGGACAGTACAGGAGCTTCAGCTGCTGCCCGCTCTTCTGTGGTGGCACTGGCAGGAGGCATATTCCTGAAAAGCGGTATCACAGCTTTTCCCTGACCTCCTGCCAGGCCAGATCTATGACCTGAGGGAACTGCTCTGGGAGTGCTGGGAGGATGCTAGCACCAGCGATGGGAGGAGGATGATAGCAGGGGCTTGGTGGGGCAGGTTAGAAGGAGGGAATAACACCTTTCCCCAGAGGAACCCCAGCATCACGTGCACCTCAGCCGAGTTCCTTTCCTCCACCACTGTTTCAGCCATTCTTGGATGTCGTGATTACATTAATTGGTGATGTATTGCAACATCTCTCCTCTCTCCCTACTGATACTCTCCACCATTCATCCTCCTTGGGACAGTCGGTGACTCCCCATTTGCTGTCAGCGACAAGGGTAACTTCAGCTCTAGGGCTGACCACTGCTCTTCAGTGCAGTGCTTCTGCGGGGGTTTCTCTGGAGCCATCTCAATGCTACTTTGAGCTTGGCAACCAATGACCGAAAGCAGTCTTTCCTGACTGCCGGGTTGGGGATGACAGTTTACTTTCATGCTCCAGAGTGTGTAATTGCTGGGCGCTATCACATATCTTACTCATGGAATTGCTCTTAACATGAGCAAGATACTACGATCAGGCTATAGGTGTGCTAATACTTGCAGTCTGTAACACAATTTAAATAGCAAAGATACCAGCTGCCTTGAGGATATAATTTAAAAGACTGAAGTGTGTACATCACACTTTTTTAATACTAAATGCAAATGACAAAAATCTCAGCAAAACTGATGGTATCAGGCAGTTCTGTCATTTTTAAGTGTGAGCAATGCATGAATCATAATACCATAAACCCCTTGATCCATGGTACCCTATCACTAAGATTCTGCCGAAAGGAGCAAATGTCAGGGGTAATTCAGCTCCTAAGCCAATTGCAGTGGAAAGCAGGGATCATATCAAGACCAATTTGGAGCAGATTAATGAAAAAAGGCTTAATGAACCATGTACCCCTAAAGGAATGCTTGTAAAATCCATCCCTAATGAGGGTGGGGAGATAGAAAAGATTGTGAGAAACAAGTCAGGACCATTAACCTTGGGGTATTAAGAGATCCTTGAGAGTCTAATTCTTGTCACAAGGCCAAGCTTTTACAAAGCAATTATTAAGGATCTCCATAGTATCAACATACAGACAAACACACGTACTCAAAGCCTTTTAACCTCGGGGATTCTGGACTCATTTCCCCTCCACACAGGCCGTTTGTTCACTCGTTATATAAACCATGATGAAGATAATTTATACCCCTGGCTCGAGATCGATTTTCTATTGGCTCCTCTAGAATTGCTGAGCATTGCAGTGGGAGTTTTGCTGGTGCTGGGACTGCAGAGTTTGGCTTGTGAATTAGGGGATTCCTGAGGATTAGTCGTTCTGTAGAGGTTAGCCAGGCATTCTTTATTTTTGAAGGCAATGTGCAGCTTTGAAGAAATCAACACTTTTGGTGTTGACTCTTCTGAAAAAGCAGCACTAACGGGGCCATTCATGTAGATCATGTTCCTCTTTCGTGGCAGGTGTTAGACCCTATTGTGGTCTTCATCACATCTTCTCCAGAAGACATCATCACCATTATGAACATTCAAATGACCAAACGACACACACATTACGAGAGACTGAAAATATTTTTACGCTTAAGCCAACTGCCAGGACTTCACTGTGTGCTGAAGTTTAATTAAGTATGCAAGTGTAGTCTGTTAACTTTCCCTGGTGGGGGAGATGATTTGAGGCCAAACCCCACAATGCCAAGCCTGGACAATTAGAGTAGAATCTGAAGAATGTCCTTGAGCAAATGTGTGAAACTACTTGGGAGATAATCTGCTCCTGGCTGGGAGCAGCAGAATACCCTGCTGGAAAAGATCTTGCCTCCCAAAGTCTTTCAGTAGTCCAGAATTAATTACTGAACAGTCCCTCATTTGAGAGCATTCAGGACACCTTCTAGTGAATCAGATTTCCAGTCCTTGGAACACTCTTTTTTCAGATGCTTACTGCAGTCAAAATATCAAGAGGCAAAACCGTCCCAATGACTTATCTAATACAGGAGTGGAATAAATTCAACGTATACCACAAAAGCATAGATACAAATAGCATTACCTGAGCTATGGAAGCTTGAGGGTTTCCTACCAGATTTTTAAATGTGCGCTTGGACACCCATTTCAGCTGATGAAGGAAGGAATTGGCATATGTGATTTGTCGTAAAACTGCTTTTGTTTTCTTTTTATTTCCCGAAGAAATATTCTGTAATACTGCTTTTGTTTCTCGGTAGTAGGCAGAGTTGCAGTATTCTTCTGCTAACTTCTCAGCCAAGGTTTTATCATGTTCAGTGCGTTCTTCAGTGCCCTCTGCTGAAAAGATCAAAAAGAAATATGACCGTTTCTGTAAGGGATGGGAAGATTGTTTAGGAGTTAAGCCAGGAGAGTTATGTTGGGGTAGGAGAGTTACTAACGAACCAGAAGAATTAATATGCACATTTAGTTCCAGTGATTCATTGCACTTAGTCTCATAGCATGCAATTCAAAAGAGTTGGAATAAATAAGACCAAACCTCTGTGTTTGTCTGTGCAACCTGTCCCACTAGGTAAACCCTTGTCTGCTGATGAAGTTTCAAACTGGCATCGATCTGAGTTTTAATCAAAAAGTGATTTTTTTCCGCCCCCAGGTTTCTGTAAGTGATCTGTTTCACAGTCTGCTTCCCAGACTTTTAGATCCAGGTAATCCTGCATGTGTCTATCTTAGTCAAACTTTTGAGTCTGTCATAAAGAAATGGAGTTCCTTTTTTTCTCGACTGTAATCCAGTGTGGGCTTTTCCAATGACAAATACAATGTGTGTTGCCAGCTACAATATTAGTCAGACCCTGAACACAGTCAGCATTTTTGTAAAATCGTGGTTGCTTCTTTGGTAATGATATAGTGAAACTGTGTGTTTGGGCACATAGCATATTCATTATTTAATTACTCTTTTCATTCATGTGAAAAGAGAGTATGCTATTAATGAGTAGCAACAGACAGGATGAAAAAGCATGCTACTGAACATAGGTGAGATTTGATTTGTTAGTTTGGGGATAATTTCTGCCTTACCACAACTTCAGGGAAGCATCAGGAGAACACTGGTCCCCTATCTCTACGCCCGCTTCCCACCCTACTCAGAGGAAGGAAAACAGTAATTTCATAACAGATAAACCATTCCATTAGGTAAAAAATACAAGTCATAACTGCATCAAATTATGTCCCTAACTGGACAATTGTCCTGGTTTATTGTCTCTGTTTCTGCAGGACTTCAGTTGGTTTGCCTCGAAGATGAAATAAGCTCTTCCTCTGTGTTGAGAGGTAACAAAACAGTTTCTTATATTTCCAGACATTATAACTTCAACACAGGAAAATATTATTTCACCTTTAATATCTTGTAATTTGAGTGTCACACAAAAGCATACAGGTCAGTTTATGAAGAAATGGATAGCAATGATAAATTACTAAATACCTATTTATGAGAGGCAAACTATTCTTGCATAGACAGAAATATTTTATATAGTAGGGCTGTATGTGAATTTGGTACTTATTTCAGCTTATGCTAATTATTTTCCATGTATAAACAAAAAGGATTTAGGAACAGTGTGGGGTTTTTTTTTCTTTAAAGTGACACATCAGCAGTACGTAATGCTGTCATGCATACAAATAACTGTTCGCTTGTACAACACGGTTATTGATTGTTTGACACCTGTAAGTGATTTTTCTGTGTTGTGCTGGACACCTTCTGGCAAAATACATGTTATGATAATTTCACGCAGCTCTGGGTTTCGTACCTGTATTAGTTTCATCAGTCTTGCTCATTGCCACTGCAGTGGAGTCTCCATTAATGATGTCCAGGAAAAAGTCGGCAGGGTTGTTGTATGGCTCACACTCGTAGCCTGTGGTGACAGCATGACAAGCCCTAAGCGGTGGTTGTGTGACTAGCAGAAGGCTGTGGATGGCCATCACGAACACAGCCACACCATTGTGCCCCGTTGAGCAGCCTGCACTATAAGCATTTCGGGCTTCAAAAGGTCCATGCTTACCCGAGAGATGAACGGCACTGCCAGACAGCTCTATCAGTGAAAGCAAGGCGACAGCTGGCAATGCGCCCTTCTCAACCCTAGCCTGGGCTTTGTCTAATTAAGATGTGCCCAGGAACAGTTGATTAGAGGTCAACACTCTCATCCAAACCCACATATGGGTCAAGAGGTGAAACACTAAGAGAAATGCTTAGCCTGTTAAAATCCCGGGCTTGCTAATACACACTATGTCCAATTCTGATCAAGCGCTATAGGCATTTTATTCAAGTTAGTGCAAACTAAAGATGTGGCTGCAGTTGGCCCTGCTGTGAGTTGTGCTCACCAATAGACTGGAAGTACTCGATGGCATGCTGAGCAGGCCCGTGGTACAGCACTCTTCCCGCAGCCAGCAGCGTCAGGTTGTCAAACAGTCGGAATATGGAGTACCGAGGCTGGTGGATGGAGAAGATTATTGTTTTTCCTTGTTTTGCCATCCTGAATGTGAAGTGAAGAATGACAGAGGTGTTAGCTTTGCAAGTCTATTCAGCGTTTAGATAAGAGAATTTGCAAGTTCAGTTAAGCCTTGGTTAAATTTTATTAACTTGGCGTGCCAGAGAGGGGAGGGGGAAGGAAAAAAAAAGAAAAAGAAAATATTTAGGTCATATTTATAGTGTCTGTGTGAGAAAACAAGGTTCCCTCTCACACGAATGTTGTTGGAGGGGAAGATCCTGGGAAGATTTTGATGCAAACAGAAAGCTCTGGAGAGAGGCGTTTGAGTCCTCTTTGCTTGTAGTAAATGCAAAATGATGTAAAATTTGCAAATAGTGTATTGTGCTTATTTTCCCAAAGATAGGCCTCAGATTTTGTGATGGGGAAACAGCTAGCTGTGTTCTAACTACTGTCCATGCATCACCTCACCAGACTGCACAACAGGCGTTTTTATCACTTTTCTGGCCCAGGCAGAAAATATATGAAAATAAATGAAGCTGTCTGTGACAGTTATCACGGACAAATTGCAGTCCCGGCATGCACACGCTTTGTGCAAGGCGCTTTGTGAACTGCTGTGAGCAGCTGCTTTGGAGTGTGAGAATTCATATAGCCTTTTTCCTACCTTGCAGCCTTGGCTCGCTGGTAAACAATTACGTGTCTGATTTCCCTCATTCTAACTGTAATTTAAGTCAAATACAACTGAAATGTAGCAGAGTTGAGTGGTGAAAACAGGAAGCTGTTTCTAAGGCCATCACCTTTTCAGTAGCAGTAGGACAGCGTTAGCAGTGCTGGCATCGAGTCCCGTAGTTGGCTCATCCAAAAACAAGATGGCAGGATCTGTGATAAGCTCCATCCCAATATTGGTCCTTTTCCGCTCTCCTCCAGACACCCCACGAATAAACTGCGTGCCAACCTGCCACAAAAGAAGAAATTTGTCTCATTTGGCCTGATAACAAATACATGAGTGAACAACATCCTACCAAAATCCAACTCCTGGACATTAGGAGAAATTTCTTTACTAAAAGAGTGGTCAGGCCTTGGAACAGGCTGCCCAGGGAAGTGGTGGAGTCACCATCCCTGGAAGTATTTAAAAGACGTGTAGGTGAGGCCCTTAGGGACATGGTGTAGCGGGTACGGTGGTGTTGGGTTGACGGTTGGACTCGATGATCTTAGAGGTCTTTTCCAACTTTAATGATTCTATGATTCTATGAAATGGCAGCATTTGGGAAGAGTTCTAAGAAAATTTGACCCTACTCTCAGGTACAAATGTAGATGTTACCTCACAAATAGGCCGTTTCTTAACGTTAGTATTACTTGAAGTGTTCTCTTTTTCTCTAACCACAGACTACCTTTCCCCTTCCTCCCAATGTAATAGCATATGGCAGTATCAGCGCAGAGTCTGTACAGATCGCCATACAGAAATGTTATTAATTATTGTATTACTGAAATAGTCTGTTTAATTTTACTTTTTTTTAATCTGCCATGCTGAGCCATTAGGTTAATTAAATAAATCACTTAATATTTGTTCATGATTTAAGCACCATATTTACACGCCTTACCTTGGAATCTGCCACTTTGCTCAAACCCAGTTCCTTGATGATCTGATTCACTCGTTCATTTTTTTCCTGTTCCTTCACTGACTTTGGCAAACGGAGTGCTGCTGAGAACTTCAAATTTTCTCTTACAGTCAGAGTTCCCATCACCACATCATCCTTCATTTAAAAAAAAAAAAAAAGTAGATACTTGGTGGTGGCTTAGCAATTTCTATTTTTTCCCGAGAACTGCATCTACCTGTGTTTTGTGTTGTCTGTGCATGCAGAGGGACAGCAGCAACCACCAGAATACGCGGTAAGGTGCATCTTCAATAACTGTGTCATCGCAGAGAGTTGATTTCATCCACGTAATTATATTTACCTTATTCATAAAGCAATGCAGTATAGGAACATCCTCCATCATGCATGATATCAAAATGCATGAATAGCAACGTATGCAAAATTATCCCTCATGTATTCTTACTTACTCAGTTTTTTGGAGGTGTTGAGTGAGACACTGAAGGGCTAAAGGGACCTAAGGAGCAGCTACAGCTCAGGTCACCATCACTGTGCGTTTGTTAATGCAGCCTCAGCCCACCACAGGTAAGATCAGGGAGAAGAGAAGGAAGGAAAAGAGAGGTTGGGTCCATGTGAGGTAGAGTAAAGGTTTTCCGAGCTTGTTTCAGCAAAGGAGGAAGGAGGGTAGGTTTGTTATATATTAGCTGCTTGTCTCTTGCAAAAGGAATCTGTCAGATATGAGAAGTTCAGAGAGTTATGTGTATTTTGAGAGACTACCTTTCTGTAACATGCTGACCATACATTTACAAGAGGTTTTATAGATGCACCTCTTCATGTCTTGATAAACTGCAAGCATGCTACTGAGCATGGGTGGTGGGGAGGGGACGGAAATGAAAAGATTGATCTGGTTTTCCTTCTTTTGTCCTTCACATGTCTTTCTCCCCAGCCCACCCTGGCAGGGCAAAGGTTTTCTTAGAACGGGACTTAGTGACATTGTCCCTGGGCAAAAGGAGGTACAAGCTGTATATTACCAGAAAACATCATACTTGGAAAATACTCCATGCCTATTAGTAGCCTACAGCTGTTCCCTCAAATGGAGAACAAGGAGGGATCCAAAGCGTCTGCTCCCGTTGACTGTAGAGCATTAAGGAAAGAGACTCAAATACAAAGCAGAGTCTCATTCCCAGCAAGGGTGGACGTGTGGAGAGTTGGTACTGCACCAGCCTCTATTCTTGGATCAAGGCAAGGTACTTGCAACACAGCTGCAACTTCTTACAACTGCAGTCAGAAGGGGACAATAAAATCCATAGAGTGATAAAAAATTCTTACCTGTACTACATATCCAGAAGTACATTTAAAGTTGGCAGGCTGGGGAGCTCCATTGATCAAAATGTTGCCAGAAAGCCCATGGGGATCCTTCCTTGCCGCCAAAATGTCGAGTAGACTAGGAGAAAAGTTGGTTACTTTGTCAGATGAGTGTGCAGGAGGTAAGCTCTCTGCACCACAAACCCAGTTCATGGAACAAACAGCTACATAAAAGCATCCCATGTTAAACATTTGCTATTTGGAAAACCCCCAGCAACTTTCAAGGGCTGAGTTTCTTTTGTCCTGGTTTCCTAAGGAGATGAGATCTGTGCAATTTCATAATGCATTTGTGTCTATTTGTTGAATAATATGAGCTTAACCTAGAATGATACATAAAGATCGTGTATCAGGAAAGTGTGAACTAAGATTGAATTACATCTTTTTCATGTAAGCTGATTGTCTTTTTTGAATTCAGGTATTTTTCAGAAACCATTGAGATTTTCACAGACCTAAATGAAAACAAAATCTTTCCCTGAAAGTATTGTTCATAACTGCTAAATATATGCAGGTTCATTTTCTCTTCGGTGTAATTTCTGCATAGGGCAAAGAGGGCACTCACGAAGATTTACCACTGCCAGTGGGTCCCAAAATTGCATTCAGTCCTGGTCTCATGATGCCACTGTAAGACAAAACAGATAGGTTTTACAAATAGATAGGGTTTTTTTGTCTCTCTTACTGTTTCATCTGGTGGGCTAGTGTAAATTATCTGTAGAACCACCTTCTGCATCCTATTACTTTTTGAATTAATGAAGCTGCCTGATCACAAACAATATTTATGATCAGTCAAACTCCACCTTAATTTTCATTCTTAATTCAAGGAGAACTAATCTTCATATAATGAAGACAACACAGAAACATGAGTAAAATGTAGCAAAACCTGTATGCATGCTTTTCCCCCATGGATCTCTAGAAGTGAAGCACACACTTGCTTTAACCACATTCAGTTCTAAAGGTACTATTCTCTTAGCAGAGAGAATAATGGTCCCTCTAGACAGAACATACTAGGGATTTGTCTGTGCTTACAGAAACTGCAGTTGATAGTTTCTCTGTATCTGATTTTAAGCCACATGAAACTCAAAAACCAGATAGAAAATGTTTTTAAGTATTTGGGGAAAAGACCCTATAGAAATGATACAGTATATAGAAATACTGCCGCCTTTTTTTTGTCTTTTTGCTGGAGCATGTGAAGGCGTCGCTGCTATTTTTCCTGACTAGCCCTTAAAATCGGCGCCCAACAAGCTTTGGTGTACACAAGAATCATGCTGTACATAAAAATGCCTGTCTGTATGTTATGATACCAGGTTTATCTTGAACTGCACTTTGGTACTGGTTGTTATCAGCAATCCAGGTATCAGCGATCTGAGTACTTGGCTGTGGGTCTGGCCCAGTACAGCTGTTCTTAGGGTCTAATGACATGCAACCTAGGAGGCTAGGTTTTGCTTTTCCGGATGCATATTTGTTTTCTTCAATTTCTTATTATGGAAATTTATGGTTCCACACATTAAGAAGCATACACATTATACATACGTTATGTTACATTATATGTGATTTTAACACAAAACCCCAACATGTAACAAAACAAATGCAGGTGTTGCTTTTTCTAAAAGGGAAAAGCGTAATGTGTGTTAAACGTTGGTCTTTTATAATAAGCCACAAGAGGGGCCTTCTGCTCACATTGTTGCAAATGACCAATGTCAGTCAATTGAGTTACCGTAATGTATGGCTCTTGAAGAGAGTAGGAAAGATTTTAAGAGCTCATGTTTAGGAGGTGTGGAAGTTACATGGGCACAGAGCAGGACAGAGAGCGCTACACAAAAAGGTGAGTATTTATGATAGAAATTGGAGTTAGGGAGCTGAAAGTCACAGGTGACTTGGAATGGCATGTTGTATGAGTACTTGCCACTTAGATTAACTACTGAACTGTGAATGGGCAAACTTTATGAATAGATTATTGAACAAAGGTCATAACGACGTGATTCCTTTACTGCAGTAGTGCTCAATGTTGAAAAAAAAAAAAAACAAAAAAAAGAGAAAACTTTTCATCTCTTCAAAGTTAACCTTACCCTCGTTTATATTACTGTCTTAAACATTTTAAGTTAAAACCCCCCAAATTAACCTTCCCAAAGGCCACCTTAGGGAAGGAGACGCAAACATTGAGGACAGGCTGTTGGTATCTCAGTTAAACACCACGGCGCAGTGGGAGATTTGCCAGGTAGTGTAAAACGACCACGGCTGGCTCGTGTGCCCCCATGATGATAGCAGCCAGGAAGGCAGTCCCTCCCTGGGGCCAGGGGGAAATGGCGCCCAGCAGCATGAGCTCTCTGCTGTACAGGCTCAGCTCTAATGACTGAGGACCACTAGGGCCTAGCAGGAAGCTTAAGCAGAGTTGATAGCAAACACGAAACAACCATACATACATATAAGTTTTCTAAATCTCGATCAAATTCTGTATATTGTGCTTAGTGGCTCAGTGACATGAGTGGACTCAACTGTCCGGACAGAATAAAAACATACACATACTCTAAAAAGATGTTTAAATACGTACTTGACATCTCTCAAAACTTCTTTATTGGCTGTTTTTTGACAACACAGGAACCCAGTCTTCATCTTCACATGGTAGCAGATGTTGTGGAAAGTTAGTATGCTTCCTCCCCTGCCGGCTAAGTCTGGAGAGGACTGCTTTCTGCTGGGGATGCCATTTGTATTCGAGTCTGACATCTGAATACTTAGGTGTGGCTGGCCTTCTGCCATTTTTCCTCTATAAATGAATAAACAGGAAGGGGGAAGATTTTATTAGGTATGGAAAGATGTGTCTGTTGGGCCCAGTGTTCGGCACTGGGGGGGGCTTGCAGATGTGCGTCTAGGCCTCTCTCTTTCAGATAGGAAGTTTGGGTCCTGTGGGTTCAGACCTTGAGATGACACGGAGCTGGTGGGGAGGTGGGTCTGCCATATTGCTTCAGACCACATGCGGTGTTAGGGAGATAGAAGAGCCTTCCTCCACCCTGATGGTCGGTCGTGGTGGGTTGACCTTGGCTGGCCACCACGATGCCCACCCAGCTGTCCTCTGCTCCACTGCCTGGAGCACCTCCTCCCCCTCCTTCTTCACTGGCCTTGGTGTCTGCAGGGCTGTTTCTCCCACATTTTCTCACTCCTCTCTCACAGCTGCTGCACAGCGTGTTTTACCCTTTCTTAAATAGGTTTTCAGAGAGGTGCTACCAGCATTGCTGACATGCTCAGCTTTGGCCACCGGCAGGTCTGCAGGCACCGGCTGGAGGCGGCTCTGTCTGGCACAGGGCAACCCCGGGTCCTTTCTCACAGAGGCCCCCTTGGCAAACCCCCTGTGGCAGCACCTGGCCACGGGCACCAACTGCATCTGTTCTGCTGGTACGAGGAAGTAGGTACCTCTCACAGCGGGCACCAGCAGGACATCATGATCTTTCTGGAGGGCTGCTCCTGGCAGAGAGGTCTGTACATAAACTGCTCGCTTGTTGGAAACCACAGGTACAACAGGGGACTCACCGAAAGATTGGCTTAAAATTATTGAGGTCCAAAAGGACCTGGCCTTTTGTCTGTCCACTTTGTCAGACTTCTTTCTAGTTTTGAATGTGCTTAGAGTTTGCCCATTAGATACTTTCTTAAAGGGGTGGTTTGAAAGTAAAGATACTCCTCCTACCTCTAGCACTCCTGCGCAATGGTAACAAAATCTAAAAATTGTTAGGTTTTTTTTTAATCAAAATAATTTTGCCAAGGGTATAGGAACGTGGAAACTGACACTGCTGCCAAGTAATTATCTTCCTTGGATTTACTTTCCATGTGAAAACTAGAAGGTAATTGTGGAATAAATAAAGTTATCTCACCTCCATTGTCAGCCAGGCTCCTGCCTGTGAGCCATCACCCGCACCCGCACCGTGGGGGCATCCCCAGCTGTCCCTTGTGCATGCAGACTTTTGTCCCCTTTGTGCTTCCTAAGTGGCACAGGGTTATTTAGGTGGGAGGCAGGATCTGGCCTCTCTTAATCTATCATATTGACTCATCAGAGTCTAATTACTTTAATTGTCATTAGGGGAAATGTTAGTAATGCAGTAGTTCATGGGAACTGAGAGGGGAGATGAGCAGCTAGGAGCTCTGGGATGATCAGTCCCATACCATAGCATAGTTACACTGCTTGCAGAAAGGAAGAAGGCAAATTATGAGACTGTTTCAGACATGCTGAATGAATTTGAGAGCAGTTAATAAAATGAGCCTCGCAAAAAATGCCGTTTAATCTAACATAGTCATATGGTCACATAAAAAACCAAGCCCTTATCTTGTCGGTTTGCTAAGGTTGCTTGACAGACAGGGGAACTCTCCTTTGTGGCTTATCAGTGCAGTGAAACCATTGGAAGCCCTACTTTCAGCAACAGGCCTATCTGCATGTAAAGGCTGGTTCATATGTCTTCCAACGATGCTATCCCAAATCTAGCCCAAGGTTGCCTCTTCTGACAAAACTGCAGTCTTCTGTGCTGGCAAAAATATAAGGTTTCAATATTTTAGTAATCAGTAATCTTGGCCCAATTTTCCTACAATGAAAAGAAACTGTGTTCCAAATATAATTATAATGGGAGTAGCTTTAATTTAAGCTAAAATGGATTTTGAGTAAGAAGTTGAACATCAATTACATGTGCAACATTTAAAGTCTGGAGGCCTTTTATTGATAAACTGCCTACACTCTTCTCTACTTGTGCAGGAGAAGACTTATCTACCTGCAGGAGAGCAGCTAATTTTATAAGGCTGTTTATATAGTAGTTTCTGGGCTAATCTGGCTGGACATCAATTATTGTCATTTGAAAGGATGCTTTGGTAAAGTAGAGATGTGCATTCGGAACTGCAGTGGGAACTTTTCACTTAAAGTCTTGCCATATGCTGAGCAGATGTTTGCTAGCATGCCGAGCAAGGTACCGAACACTGAACCACAGGGTCAACACCACAGGTAGACATCACAAAATCCCTTGAACTGTTGCATAACCAGCAGCATGATGTGAGTGCAGAATTCTTCAGAAGACTGTGTGACTCTGACCTTGATATATCACTGCATCTATAAGGTATCTAGATCAGTATTTTACTTGATCAGCTTTTTTTCTCAGCTTAATGTTCCACTATTTCTGATATAATGTTATAAGCAAATGGGGGAGAGTGAGGTGGAGTCTGACCTCGGACATTATCAACAGAATAGCTAAATTCTTCTTTGTTTCATTTGGGTTTGTTGAATTTTTTTCCAAAGACCAGCATAAAAACCTAACTCAGCACTTGCATTGAAATTTCAGAAATGCTCTTTAGAAAACAAACAGATTCAATCTTCCAGACTGAACTTGACTGGCAGACAATAAGCACAGGATCAGAAACTACTTTCATAAATACAGGATCACGTTACTTTCACAGAGTCGCTCTTAAGAACAGACAATACGTCAAAGTTAAATTTAATTTACCAGTTGATTTATGACTAGATTGTACACATCTTTGCAAAGAACATTACAGATGCTAGATAAATAAATCAGCTACGAGAAGGATTAGACATATCCATAGCAGACAGTCCCTCAATGGCTATTTAATGCAGCTGTTGGCAGGAAACCTCCAGTTCAGGAAGGCCTGAACCCACTGATTGCCCAAATCTGCCAGAGAAAAATAGTGTTCTTTGATATTGTCCCTTGCGAAGTCATTGGTTACTGGCAGCTATGAGTAGAGGCTGAATGCAGGTCTATCTGAGTAGACCTGAACAGATAGACTCAGTCTACCTGAATCTATCTGGTGTTAAATCGGTATGGCCCTTCATGGCTGCAGTGTGCTTGTGCTGCTTACAGCGACAGGGTGGGATGCTGTAGGTGGAAGAAACAGATTTGTCTGTGTGCCATTCCTCCTGATGGTTGCCCCTTCAGGGAAAGGTGTATTTGTGGGCATACACCATTTATCAAAGTAAAAAAATTCTATTTCAGATGTTAGGTTAATACTGAAAATAGCATTTTACACTTTCAGAGCTACTAGAATTTATTGCAGAAAGAAACTGCAGAGTACTCATTCGCTTAAAACTTGAATGGTTATTTATCAGTTGCTCTATGAAATTTGTGTTAGCAGTCTCTCTTCTCAAAGGAACGTAACCGTTGCAAGGACTCCGTCACAGCAGCTCCTTGGGATGACAAAATGACAGAGTTCTGGACATGCTGGTGGGAAGGGGCCTTGGGTAAGTCCCATAACCCAGCTTCTTGCTCTGAGCAGGGCTGTTGCCAATATGAGGTCAGGGCAGCCGTGGCTTTGCCTGAGTAACTCATGGAAATCTCTGAGAGCGGCTATTTGGATCTCGACTAACAGTGTGCTGAGAGAAGATGAAGTGCTAACAGTGGAGATAATGCCTGTGTGCTAGAGTTAGGCTTTTGATTTGCTTTTCTTTTTTGGAGACCTTTTTTTCACTGTGGGGTAAGTACTTGCAGTGAGAGAAACAGTTTGGTATTTTACAAACCAACCTTCCCATTTCTGATCTAGCAATAAACTTCAACATAGGAATACAGGGGCATGCTCCTTTACAGCTAATATAATTGTCATCTGTTTGCAATTGCTCCTTAGGAATGGATTTTTTAAAATATTGCTTTAGGCCTTGTTTAAAAAATTATTTATTGCATTTAATGTGACACACAGCCATGAAACATTTTAAGTCAGAGCATGTGCGGAACAAAGAAACAACCATGATGAATGTTAATCAAATCAATTTCTATGCAAACTAAAATTCTTTAAATGAAGTTTCCTAGAATTCATTGCCAATGGCTTACAAATATCTACTTTAGATCAGAAATGAGCAGGAGATTCAATGATAATATGTACTGCCTGCTGTATTCAGAAATATTCGTTAATATGATAAAGTGTTTCATATCCTCATCATATCAGCTCTGGGTATAATACATCATTTTTGCATCAGCTAAGTATAAAATGTATGAACTTTTGGGGAATTTTACAAATTTCATTTGTTTTCCCAAATCTTTCTAAAATATTGCCACTGATTTCAGCATCAATTTCAGTTCAAGCCTAATAGAAAAACCTTTTCTTCAGAGATATTTAGTCTCAGAAAATTTTGTCAGGAGGCAAAGTACTGGATCTTGAGATTTAACCTTTTATTAATGGCAAAATTAAACTGCTTTCTTAAAAACTATCATGAAATCTCTTTGCCTACTGTTTCGATGCACAGAAAAGGAAACACTCAGTACGGTCACTTTCCCGTGTATTCTTCTGAGACTCCTAAAGTACAAAGTCTCATTTTCCCTACATACACAGGGGCACTAAACAAAAACATAAAACAACAACAAAATGTACTACAAAGTTCCATTGACTTAACCCTACTTGAAACACAGCAATACCATACCTGGGCTCTTTCAAGCAATTTCAATAAACCTATTTGTATGCCTTAAGACATAGTGTCTATATAAAAAGCTATGTAACATAAATTCCTGCCAGTCTTCCTGAAGAGTTTTTGGCACTGGAAGGATTTGCAGTTCAAATAGAAAAAACAATACTATAGGAGTGGTAGTAAAATTTTGGATGGCAAAATTCGGAAGTGTATTTTAATTGATTTTTTAAAATCCAGGCAGTTATTCAAAGTATTTTATCTCTATAGAGAATAAGCGTTGAAATTACTTAAGGAGGAAGAGTTTTAGAGACACAAGCAGCTTTCAGCAGAGTTTTCTAAAGGAAGCTGGCTCAAACGCTTTAAAAAAATAGCCTGTTTTCTTTTTTCTGAATACTTGAACCTGCCAGAGAAACCACAATTAAATGAGCCATTATTTTTCTTGTTTTTAATGGGTACAAAGTTTAGTCTTGCAACATGCAAGCTGAAACAGTACAGTAGGTACTACAAATGTGCATTTCAGACTTTGGATACATATAAATTCACAGAAGTTCTAAGTATACCTTTTTTCCCCTCTTTAGTCGCATGAATTTACAGGGGTGTAGACTGGCCAGAGAATGGATGCGGGCACACAAAGAGGGCAGTACAGCCTAGTACTGCCAGCCCAGGACCGTACGGTCCTCTTTCTCAGGAACACATGTAGGAAATTAAAACCTGTAAGTAAATTGAGTAAATAAGGATAATGCGATTCAGGCAATCTATAAGTTAATTACCAACCAATTTACTAGGGATTTGTAACCTACCTTTTGTGAAAAGAGCCCTGTGTGTTGGGGACCGAGTAAGCAGTGCTCTGTGTGTGCAGGCATTTGCACATGTGTTATCTGCAGTGCATTAACATGCGTGGGCAAACTCCAGGTATGGTAGTTTCTGCAAAATATTCTAACTTTTCACCTTTTTACTGGTTTTACTTTAAGCCTTGAAGATTTTGTCCCTCATTTATAAAACAAATTTTCATTAATTTCTTCCCAAATTTGTCAGTAAAATCCCTTGAAAAGCTGGGAAAAGGTAGGCAATCGTTTCACTGTGTTTTCCTTGGCTGTTGGAGAAAAACAGCTGCTGAATCTAATTCCTTAGCAATGGCAGAGTAAGCAATTCATGGACAAGGAAGCAAGCCGCTACACCGCATTAAATCTATCTCAATCAAAGGCCTGAACTGCTGCTAACAACTCACTCACCAGCAGCAGGTCTGGGTCCGTGCTGCAGGGCTGCTGAGGAGGTGGCAGAGGCGGTGGAAAGGACGCAGGAGCCAGCGAAGAGAAAAGCGTGGTGTATAGGAACGTAGCCCCGACGGCTTGCTCAGCTTGCAGGGCAGGGCTCTTCCACCCGTGTCATCACATCTGCTGCAAAACAGCGGTGAGCCGACAGCTGGGTTCCCCGCGCTCCGTCACCCCGGGGAGTCTCCACCCTCTCCCTATGCGCTGGGGAAGCCAGAGGGCTTCGTGGGGAGGGCAGGGCCAGGATAAGCTACAACTTTCACTTTTTTTTCTTTTAGCTGAACAAGTCGTAAGCGAGCTGCAGTGCAGCACCTCATCGGGAGCCGCCCCAAACCAACCGCCTCGGTAGCCGAGTACAGCCTCTCCACCTGCCAGAGGCTCACAGCGATGGCCGAGTCTGGCAGAGCTGGCAGGGCGTGATCAATGCCAGCATGGTGTGTCAGAGGAGGCACAGCTGGTTGTGAAGTCTTCTCCCCCAGTGGCCTGCAGACGGGTACTACCTTGGTATGTTTTCCTTCAGTTCAAAATACCTGCAATAATACAAAGGCTGTACTGAGCCCATCAGAGTGGGGTTTTCACAGGATTATATGTGGGCATGTAATTGATGCTATGGAGGGAACCAAAGCTGAGGCAGCCTTTGCTATATGAGGTAGGGGCATTGGTCCCTGGCACATGCTGTCTGCCTGGCTGGGCCTGCTGGGCAGCGCAGGCCACAGCTTTCCAGGAGCTGCGCTAACATCTGGAGCGGCACCAATGATGGGCACACCACTTCTCCCATTTGCTCCCTGACACGGTTTTGCTTGCCAGGACAGCTGTAGCTTCTGAGTCCAGTAATCCCGAAGATGAGGTCAGCCAGGCTCTCTGGGACACTGAAGGAACTCCTTCAGTTCAGCTGGGCTGCCTGCGCTTGGCCAGCGTCCCAGGCACCATCCTGTGGGAGGGCTCTGCCAGCGCTTTGACAAGAGCACGAACCCATGTGGTCGCAGTCGTTCTTGGCAGAGGGACACAGAAGAGCACACGTTACAGGTGGTTTCCAGTTAAAAGCATGACCTTTATGCTCTCCTATTCCTAGCAAGACTCATGACTAATTAGTAAACACCAAGGCTGCCTGTAAGAGCTGTCCAGGTCAGAACATCGCATGGCCAGCTTTTTTAGCTGGCTGTACCTGGGATGGGTAAGTATCTCACCGTTTAGGAATCACGTTCCTGGGACCTTGTTCCTTCCTTTATCACTAATTTTATCATCATTAACTGTACTGTATTTATATGAGACTTATAAGCATCCTAGCAGCTAGTGAAGACCATTGCATAGTCTATGGCATTTGAGAAGGTGCACATATGACCATAGAATCATAGAAACATTAAGGTTGGAAAAGACCTCTAAGATCATCGAGTCCAACTGTCAACCAACACCACCATGACCAATAAACCATGTCCCTAAGCACCACATCTACACGTCTTTTAAATACCTCCAGGGATGGTGACTCAACCACTTCGCTGGGCAGCTTGTTCCAAGGCCTGACCACTCTTCCAGTAAAGAAATTTCTCCTAATGTCCAATCTAAACCTCCCTTGGCGCAACTTGAGGCCATTTCCTCTCGTCCTATTGCTAGTTACTTGGGAGAAGAGACCAACACCCACCTCGCTACAACCTCCTTTCAGGTAATTGTAGAGAGCGATGAGGTCTCCCCTCAGCCTCCTCTTCTCCACACTAAACAGTCCCAGTTCCCTCAGCCGCTCCTCATAAGACTTGTGCTCCAGACCCTTCACCAGCTTCGTTGCCCTCCTCTGGACACGCTCCAGCACCTCCATGTCCTTCTTGTAGTGAGGGGCCCAAAACTGAACACAGGATTCGAGGTGCGGCCTCACCAGTGCCGAGTACAGGGGCACGATCACCTCCCTGCTCCTGCTGGCCACACTATTTCTGATACAGGCCAGGATGCCGTTGGCCTTCTTGGCCACCTGGGCACACTGCTGACTCGTGTTCAGCCAGCTGTCAACCAGCACCCCCAGGTCCTTTTCCTCTGGGCAGCTTTCCAGCCACTCTTCCCCACGCCTGTAGCGTTGCCTGGGGTTGTTGTGGCCGAAGTGCAGGACCCGGCACTTGGCCTTGTTGAACCTCATGCAGTTGGCCTCGGCCCATCGATCCAGCCTGTCCAGGTCCCTCTGCAGAGCCTTCCTACCCTCGAGTAGATCAACACTCCCGCCCAACTTGGTGTCATCTGCAAACTCACTGAGGGAGCACTCAATCCTCCCATCCAGATCATTGATAAAGGTATTGAACAAGACCAGCCCCAAAACTCAGCCCTGGGGAACACCGCTCGTGACCGGCCGCCAACTGGATTTAACTCCGTTCACCACAACTCTCTGGGCCCGGCCGTCCAGCCAGTTTTTTACCCAGCGAAGAGTGCACCTGTCTAGGCCGTGAGCCGCCAGCTTCTCTAGGAGAATGCTGTGGGAGACAGTGTCAAAGGCTTTACTGAAGTCCAGGTAGACCACATCCACAGCCTTTCCCTCATCCACGAGGTGGGTCACCTGGTCATGGAAAGAGATCAGGTTGGTCAAGCAGGACCTGCCTTCCATGAACCCGTGCTGGCTGGGCCTGATCCCCTGGTTGTCCTGCACATGGCTTGTGAGCACCCTCAAGATGAACTGCTCCATAATCTTCCCTGGCACCAAGGTCAGGCTGACCGGCCTGCAGTTCCCTGGATCCTCCTTCTGGCCCTTCTTGTAGATGGGCATCACATTGGCGAGCCTCCAGTCATCCGGGACCTCCCCAGTTAACCAGGACTGCTGACAAATGATGGAGAGTGGCTTGGCAAGCTCCTCTGCCAGCTCCCTCAATACTCTCAGGTGGATCCCATCCGGCCCCATAGACTTGTGAGCATCCAGGTGTCGTAGCAGGTCGTTAACTGCTTCCTCTTGGATTATGGGGGGTTTATCCTGCTCGCCGTCCCTGTCTTCCTGCTCAGGGGGCAGAATACTCTGAGGATAACTGGTCTGACTATTAAAGACTGAGGCAAAGAAGGCATTAAGTACCTCAGCCTTTTCCTCATCCTTCGTGGACCAAATAGATGCAAAAATACTGTTATCTCACACATCGAATTATTCCATCCATCCATCCATCCATCCATCCATCCCGGAAAAGTACCAGTTAAATCATCACAATGTTAACATCACACATTTTACTTGAGTGGCAGGTTTCCCAGCAGGTTCCCTGCTGCTGGGAGTGGGCTGCATTTCACTGATATGTTCCGTCCTCCTGAATTTAGGCTCGGAGCTATACTCCTCCGCAGGCCTGCCGTCCTTTGTCTTACAAGTGTCTTGTGTCCACTTCGCTTTTTAGACCAAAGCCTTGCATACTTGAAAATTAACATACCTAGGAAATATTTAAGACCTCTGTTTCCTATCAGTGAACTCAACAGTCCCTAGAGCTACTACCACCCATGCCGGTGAAATTGCACCTGACCACCCTGTCGGCCGTGCCAGCCCCAGCATGCTGGTTGTGGTGGCACTTGGGGAGGATGAGTGTGTCGCAGAACTGTGCCTCCGGCAGACTGTGGTTCCCTCGTGCTCACTCAGTGACGTGCATTCCCACCACTCCGTGGAGAAAACAGTTGTCCAGGAATTGTCCACAGCTGAGGAGAGAAAAGAGGTGCCGAAGGGCCCAATGCATATGTAATCCAGTTTGCTAGCCACACTGGAAATGGTGAAGCGGACAATATGAGCACCAGAAGAAGTTGCTCTATCTGTTGTTCTGTGTAAAAATGCTGCTCCTTTATCAGAGCGGTCTCTCCCACAGGCTCCTTCTAATAACCCTGCTCCGTGTCTGCGGTCATACTTTGCCTCCCAGCTGTCTGATTTCTTTGAGACAGCAAGTCCCAGGGAGGGAGTTGAAGCACAATAGGTGGCAAGCACTGCACCGACTGTGAAATGTCACAAACACAAGCGAGTAGAGGGGCAAAGAGAACTTGATAGATACACTCAGAGTTTTTACATCTGTTCATTGCTGTTCTAAGATGCACCAGGGACTGACATGTTTCCTTCCCACTGTTAAATTGCCGTGACCTTGTGCCTGTACGGAAATGTCCTGTCATGAGGGAATTGCCTTTGGGCAAACAGCAGCAGCAGCAGCAGGAGGGCATTTCTGGAGAACTCTTTCTCTCCCGTATGCTGGACTATTAAGCAGAGAAGCAAGTGATGCCCTCTAGTGACCGACACTCTGCTCTCCCGGCACATTCTGCATAGAGGATTTCTAAACTACAGAGCTGCTTAGAGGCCAAGCCCAGGGGATGAAAATAAGTAGTATCGACTTTGTCCATTAGTAAGAGCGTGGGATGTGAAACTGGGCGGCCTGGTTTAGTTTCCTGTACGTCAAGCAGGCACACCACCACTGCTTTGCCCCAGGTGAAACAAAAACAAACATATGGCAAAAATGCTTCTTGAAAGTCTAGGGAAGCACTCTGGAAAAGTAGGAAAACTTCTTAGGGAGGGGCTTGCATTAGCAGCGCTTTTGCCACCATCAGCATATTAACAGTCACGGTGCATTAGCCTTTAATTAAGAGACCACCTCAACAGAACTGAGCCTGAGCTGCTGCTCGGGGTCGTGCCTTGCAGCCTCCCACGTACCCGTGGGAAAGGTGGTGTGCCCTGAGGCAGGTTGCTCGCCTTCTGCCGGCCGCTCTGCCTGCACGGGGGCACCTCTTGCCTGCGCCCTGGCTAAGCTGCTGCATCGTAAGCTGCAGCACTCCTGCCTCGGGTGCCTGATGAGGCTTTTCCTGCGGCACTACCTAGAAAATCCCCTTCTGTGCAGTGGCTCTGTGTGTTTGTGTGCGTGCAGCTGCTCTCCAGGGCTCCTGGGTGAGCTTGTGAGTCGCTGTATGCAACTCGCCTGTCTGAAACAGAGCCTTTCCAGACGTGCGTAGCATCTCTGTGTGCTCTTACTGATGCTTTGCCAGCTTCAGGCGAGCAGGGCAGTGCCAGCAGCACAGTACAGGCTGTGCGTGCAAGCACACAACGTATAGGGTGATGCTTCCAGGTTCCCCCCCAGCTGCACAGGAGGCCCTGCGTGTACAGCCGGGCTCTTAACGCCGCCGCAGCCTCCCGGACCAGCTAGCCGCCCCCTCACCATGTGCTTTGTGAGTGGCCGGAGCACCCAACTGGCAGGCCCTCTCCCGTTTCTGGGAGCCCCTCAGATTGTTTGCAAACAGCCCCCAGACTTAATTTCTGGTGTCGGGGACGAGTCACTGTCAGTCAGACCTGTGTGTGCTTCGACCTGCCTGGGAACATGGAGGGGGGACACTGCTGGGGGGGAAGCAGTCATGTATTTGTCGCTGGCTTTGGTCGGCAGCAGAGGCGGGAGGCTGGCGGGGCTGAGGGGGTACGCGGCGCGCAGGACCCGGACCGGGCCCCGCCGCTGCTCGCGGAGGGACAGCGGCACGGCGGGCCGGGCTGGCGGTGGCTCCCGGTCCCCGGGCGGGATGTGGTGGGGGATGGTGTCAGGCTCCCGCTGCTCAGCCGGTGTTAACGGCCGTGTTTGTGGTGAATCGCTCCCCCCCGGCAGGTGGCGTGACCCCGCCCGGCCCCACCCCCCCGATCCGTTACGCCGGGCACCTGCCGCGGGCGGGGCGGCCCCAAGGCGCAGGCACGGCGGGCGGGGGCGGGCACTCAGTCGGGCGGGGGCGGCCAGGCGGGACCCGGTTAGGGAGTGGTGCCGGGGAGCGTGGTTGCTCCCATGGGCCGGGCTGCCTCTGCCGGGCGGGAGGTGAGTATCGACCGCAGGGCCTTGCCTGTCCTTCTTTTCCTACCCGCCCCAAGGAGGGCTGCGGAGCGGGAGCTGCTGCAGCGGCTCGGTGTGCGGCGGGCCCGGTGTGTCCGGGGCCCGGCTGCCTCCCGCGGGCGGCGGCCGTCGGTGGCCGGCTCTTATTCAAGCTGTGCGCGGCGGGACGGGAGTCCCCCAGCGCGGGGGCTGCGGGCCGGGGCAGCGGGCCCCCCTCCGGGCTGTAGCGGGTGTCAGGCGGGGTGCGGGGGCGGCGCACGGCTTCCAGCGGGGTACCCGTACCAGGGCCGGGGTCTCCCCGGGCCCCGCTCCCGGGCCCCGCAGGGCGGCTCCAGCACAGCCGGGCTGTGCCCAGCTGGGGAGGTGCCGGTGGAGGGGAGAGCCGGGCTCCCTGTGTGAAACCTTTTTTTCTTCCCTTCCCAGGTGGGGCAGGAGCCCACGGGCTTGTGGGGGGCTTGGGGCCCCCCCGGGGAAATGCAGCTGCGGGCTAGTGCAGGTATCGGAGGGGTACAAGCGGCTCAGGGCAGAGAGCTGGTACTGTAACTTGTGTGTCCCCCCGTGTCCAGAGGGCTGCCAGCGGCAGTCCTGGCACAGCCCGGCCCCGGAGGATGCACAGGTCGGGGGGCAGCAGGTTGCTCTGGCTGTAGCCCTGGCCTGGGAGGCCATAGAGAAACCACACGGGGAAAGCCTGCTGTGGCTTGCCCTGTGGGGAGCAGTCTGCAGGGCTGGCTGTGAGCCACCCCAAGGCATCCTGGAGGGGTTCCTGATCCTGGTACAGCTGGGGTTTGTGTCTGGGTTAGGGGGACCAGGGGGAGCCCCCTGCCCTGCACCCTGATCCCTGCCTGGCTGTTTAGCTGAGGAAGCAGAGGAACTTCTTCCCAAACCTCAGGAGCAGCAGATGTTCCTGAATGTTCCTCGCCCCCTCAAGGACCCCCTATGGTGTGAGGGGCCCAACCAGCATAGCTCCCTGTAGAGGGGGGAGAAGCTGCTGCTGCCCTTGGATTTGCTCTATGGGATGGTCACTGTTGGCAGAGAGCAAATAAAGTCTGAAAGGCTAGAGCCTGGTGACCGCTTGCCTTCACCACCAGCTAATGCAGGGGTTACAGGGCTGGGCCCTCCCAAGAGAGAGGGCTGCTCCCACCCCAGGTCCCAAGCATTCTCTAAAACTGCATGTGAGGTCCTGGGCTGTGGGGCCCTGCATCACATCGCACACAGGGGCAGAAAACAGAAGTTTGGTGCTGCGTTTGAGGCTCAGAAAAAGACTAAGCCATGTGTTTTCAGGTCTCAAAAGCAGAGCCCTGTTTCTGAAGCTCAGAGAAAGACTAAGTCCTGCATTTCTGGAACTCAGAAAAAACCCAAATGCTGCATTTTTGGGATGTGGAAACAGAGACTTGGGGGGAACTTTGGGAGGGCAGGGTGCGTGGATCCCTATCAGAGGTGAGGATCTGCTTGCATTGGTCTTCAAAGTTAGGGAGGCTGGCATGCACCAGGCCGAACTCAGTGTCTGAGACTGGGGGGAAAGGTGCTGTTCTCCAACTCTTTATTCAAGGTTTGTACAATGACTGGAATAGTTATTAAATAATTAGCCAATATTTAGACAACATACAATTATGACAGTTCATGTTCAAGTTATGACAGTGATTGATTTACAACTTTTCCAAAAGCCCAGGCTGCTGCGAATAGCTGGAGCTTCAATTAGCTTGTACCAAGAAGCAGCTTCTGGAAGCAGTAAGAGCATCTCTTTTCCGGAGTGTGCTGGAGCTGAAATAACGCAGGGCTTCAGATAACCTGAGCTAGAACATCTATTGCCTGTAACAAGCATTTCATGTCCAGGAGCTGGAGATGGAATTACCTGAAACTCAAGAGAAGCCCAAGTGTCCATAACCCGAGCTGTTATAAGGGCAGGAGCGTCCGTCAGCAGGAGCATCTCGTATCCCAGCTGTACAGTAGCCAGAACTGTGAGTTTGAGCTGTAAGAACCAGGAGCTGAAATAGCTTGGAGCTTCAAATACCTTGAACTGTAAGAAGCTGAAGCATCTGTTGGCCAGAGCTGTGAGAACCAGGAGTGTCTCTAATCCAGAGTGTCCAGTAGCTGGAGCGTCTATCAGCTGGAGCTGTAACAAGCCAGGGGGTCTGTCAGCCAGGAGCCAGGCAGGCACAGGCAGGGCTGTCCCCTACAAGGAGCTCTTCCCAGCAGGGAGCCTGGCCTCTTCTCTTGGAGATTAAATCCATGTGCTGTGTGGAGGGTCTCTCTCAGTCCAGTTGCCAAGGGCAGAAGTGAGGTGGGGGTCACCCCAGATCTCCCAGGGCAGCCCTGCTGTGAGAGGGTACAGGTGAGGCAGCAGCACAAGGCAGTGGTGTCTCCTCTGCACCTGCAAAAAGGGAGAGAAACCGGTCAGTCAGAGCTGCTGGGTGCACAGCCCGAAAGACCCCACAGGAGATGCCTGTCGCCCTCTGCAGCCGGAAGAGTCACATTTCTCCCTAGAAGGGCAGGCAAGAAAGAGCATCTTGCTCAAACCCCTCTGCTAAGCGGGGTGCATTTCAGCAGAGCACAGAGAATGGGCTGTTCCCGGCCTCGCACAGCACAGCTGCCAATGGGGTGCAGCTGGGTCAGACCCCAACAGTTCTTGCTCCACCTTCTCTGAACTCCCTTTGCAGCTCCCAGCCCCCCAAATGCAAGGCACAAACCTCCTGGGAGGAGCTTGGGTCTGGGGGGCTGTGGCAGTGCTCTGGCAGCTCCCCACACGGCACTGACCCACCTTGGGCATTGTTTGCCCCACACCTGTGTTCATACAGTGTCAAGAGAGGCAGCAGGGGCAGCCCCACAGCCCAGCCAGCCCCCAGAGAGGATCAAGTGCTCACCCACCACCCTCCTTTGCTGCTGGTACCCAGGGCCTAACCCTCTGCCCAGGGAGCCCCCGGCCACTGTTGGGCTGGACCCCAATAGCTCTCACTGCACCTTAAGCCCCTGGCCACAGCGAAGAGGGACCCTCAGCCCAGCTGTGGGAGCTGCCACAGAGGTGACCCAGTAATGGACTGGCCAAGAGGGACAACTGCTGAGCTGGGAGCCCCGGGCATCCCTGATGAGCTCAGTAGGGAGCTGAGACCTCCTTGTGAGCCAGGACACACAAAGCACAACAGCCAGCACAGAAACAGCCAGTGAGCTGACCTTCCAGCAACAGCTGCTCTGGGAAGCAGTGTCCTACGCCCAGTTATGTGTCTACACCAAAAAGGTATAAAGAACATGGTACCTACCCAAGAAGAGCTTCTCTGCAAGAGCTGTTCTGCAGAGATCTCCTGGACAGACAGACCCTTGCCAGGGACTCCTGGCTGACTCCTCACTCCCCGATGCGGATCACGTCTGATAAGAGGCTTTTCTGTCATTCCCACTCCTGGCAGCCATTTAGTGAGTTTCATGCCAGTAACACCTCAAAAAAGACATACAGGTATGCATATAGGTAAGTGATCGTAAGTAGATATTTGCATTACTAGTGGCCATTTATAGTAACTTGTAATAAAGAAATTCACAGAAACAAAGCCTCCGTGTCCTTGTGTACTACAGCATCCCACAAACCCGCTGTCATGACCTTCACGCACCTGAGGGTCGTGTCACCCTCACATTGTGGCAATGACACCTGCGCAGACAAATCATCCCAGCATGGGGCTCCGGCGGGGACGGGGACGCATGCCCCAGGCTGGCATCACCCAGCTTGGCCCAGACCAGCCGTGCCAACCCCACAGCCCCTGCACAGAGGACAGGGTCCCCAGCAGGGCCAGCCCTGCACTGAGAAACTGCCTCCAAGAGAAGAGGGAAACCTGCCTGGGGCAGCTCCACACGGTGCTTGGCACTGGCCAGCACAGGGCGAGGCACCCCCGAACCCCTACAGTTACACCCCACACCAGTGCAGCAGACCTCCCAACACCCCACACAGCCCCCAGCCCGGCCCAGGGATGGATACCACAGCCCCCAGCAACACTCAAAACACTCCCTGGCCAGGCGAGCAGCAACAACCAACACCACCAGCATGAGCAACAGCTGGACACAGCCTCGTCGTGCCTGACCCCACAGGCCCTGCCGTGGGCACAGCACCACCAGCCTCCCACCCCTATGGCACAGCACCTCTCCCGTGGTGCGTCCCATGAGATGCCCATGCCCTGGGTTGCGCTGGGCATCTCCCACCCTAGGCAGCAGTGAGAGACCCCCGGCCCCCAGCTCAGCCCCAACAGCATGGTTGGGTGCGGGGCTGTTCGGTCACGGCTTCGGGCACTCACTGGGCATCGCCTGCAGCTCCTGCATCCCCTGACGCCCCTCGGATGAGGTGGGTGCTGGTGCCTCTCACCCAGACTCGGGGCTGGCTGCTCCTGGCTCCTCGCTGCACTGCCACAGCATTGCCTATGCAAACAAGAGCCCCATGAGGACGCAAGGGTAGAGCTGTAGCAAGAAGGACCTGGCTCAGCGCCAGCAAGGTTTCCCCGGTGGAGAAACCCCCAGCTTGAGCACCATCCCTGCCCCACAAACAGCCCTGCTGCTCCCCACAGCATCCCTAGCCATGGGACAGGGGTGTCCGAGAGCAGCAGCGTGAGTACAGCCAGCACAGACCACTGCCAAGGGGCACCTCCTCCTGCTTTCAGCTAAAATGCAGATTTTCATGTTTGCTTTAAAAGAAAAAGCAGAACCAGTAGATAACAAGCACAGACCAAGGACTGGGGAAGAGCTACCACAAATATCTCAGCCAAAAGACCGGATCAACTAAAGGAATAAAAACTCACTTAAGTAGGCTCGGCTTAAATGTCACCCAAAAGGCCCCGGGGAGGAACGTGGCAGCCCTGGAACAGGAATAATGCCTGCCCCGGGGTGTGAGCAGCTCTGCCCTGCCCTGCTCCGCTCCAGCTGTTGGGGTTTTACTGCCACATCTGCCTAGGTGAGGCAGGAAAGGTGGGACGCTTGCTCTTTCTCTTGGACAGAGGGGTGGCCATGGCTGAGGGCTCAGGCTGAACACAGGAGAAAACTATGGAAAAATTAAGGTAATCAAGACTGACAGATGCAAGTTAAAGAGATCAGTTTCTCCCCAGAGAGGAGAAAACCTGTTCCCTCGGTGCGGATGGCCGTGCACCCTGGTCTTTACTGCGATGGTGAGAATAACGAGGGGCTGTACCTGTTTCTGCTGGTTGTGCAGCTGTAGCCATTACCCCAGTAACAGAGCAGCCGCGACCGTGTCCTGGTGTGCTGGGAGCACGCTGCATCGCCCACTGCCAGTTTGGGCTCAAGGGAGGCCCCATGTGGGAACCACAGCGATCCTGGCCCCAGCGGGCTGGCGGTGGCGCGAGGGATGGTCGGTGTCCTGGTTCCGGCTGGGACAGAGTTAACGTTCTTCCCAGCAGCTTGGGGGTGTGCTGTGTTTTGGGTAGGAGAGGAGCGTTGATGGCCCATTGATGCTTTGGCTGTTGCTGGGTGGTGCTTGCACCGGGGAGTTTTTTTTCTCTTTTCAGCCTCCCATGCCCTGCCAAGTGCAGGGGAAGCTGTGGAGGGGGGAGCATAGCCAGGGTGGTGGTCCCAGCTGGCCAATGGGGTATTCTATACCATGTGACATCATGCTCAGTATAAAAACCGGGGGGGGGGGGGCTCGTCCCTGTTCGTGACACACGGTCGGGGGTCGGTGAGCAGTTGCATTGTGTATCACCTGCTTTGTATATTCTGCTATTATTGTTGTTATCATTGTTATTATTACTGTTCTACTTTGTTTTATTTCAATTATTAAACTGTTTTTATCTTTTCCTACTTGTGCCCTCCTGATTCTCTCCCCCATCCCACCAGAGGTGGGGGTGAGCGAGCGGCTGCGTGGGGTTTAGCCGCTGGCTGGGATTAAACCACGACAGTGGGGAAGCACAATGCAGGACCCCTCGAGTGGGATGTTTGTTCATCTGGTCACACAGAGAAAGTTTAACGTCACTACCAGAAATGCATCAGGACCAGAAAAATATCCCTGTTCCGGCCATTGCTCATGCTGCACGCAGCCATGGGGCTCGGGGACTGCTGCCAGGACAGGGCCGGCTCTGACAGAGGCTTCCTGCCACCGAGGTGCCTGGGCGTGGTGTGGGGCACGTCCATGTCCCCCGATGCTCTGCAGACAATGTGGGCGCTGGTACCCCTCACCCAGGCTCAGGGCTGGCTGCACTGCTGCAGCATCACTGTTTTAGAGTGGGTTTCGAGGATTCCTTTAGAGCACACATAGACTACACAAACTATAAGGAAGGGGAAAAGCAAGTGTTTTATTAACTGCAATCATGCATTACACTAAGGGTATTTTGCAAAGCAATTGTCTTACCCACCCGAGGACCATGAGAAAGAGGGACCGTCCGTACATTCTTGTATCGTCTTGCGCCGCGAGCTCAGCCCAACAGTCGGTAGGTGCCAGCTTTACGTGGGCGTCCCCACGGAGGCAACGGTGACCTCGCTGTACACCGGCCCACTGTTCTTCGGGAAATCCCGGTATTTATACATTTGCAAAGGAAACAGGTTTCGACACAAGTGATCAGCGGGTGCCGAAACGCGCCTCGATTGGCAACTCTTAACATAGGGAGCCTATGGCGCATGCGCTCGCTGATCAGGCGCGCTGCACGAGCCATAGCCACCCCGTCTATTGGTTCGTAGGCCTTGTTCACGTGGCGTATTACCATAGTCCAGCATTTACGTATTAACCTATACTCATGCCAACAGCAAAATGTAACAAAGCAAGCAAAATTATACATTGTGCTTTATATTTCTTCATTATGGCACATCTTCCACGTCCTTCACATCCTCCCCTAACATTTTCTCAACTTTCCTTATCCTTCGGTGTTCAGCATTTCACACAATAGACAATAAACCATCTGTTTTCTGTGCTGACTGTGGTTTTCTTAGCTATCTATTTCTCACCCAGTGTCCATCCACGGACCAAAATCCTATCTTTTAACCCTTCCGTATACAATCACCTACGTGGACAAGAGTCCTGTAAGGACATGGGGGCAAAGCTGCAGCAAGAAGGATCCAGCTCAGCACCAGCAAGGTTTCCCCAGGGGAGAAATCCCCAGCTCAAGGTCCATCCCTGCCCCATATGCAGCCCCACTGCTCCCTGCAGCATGCCCAGCTGCCCACTGGGCTTGGGGGACAGAGACACCTGCTGGAGGGGGACAGGGTGACCCAGGGCACAGCTCCCCAGTGCGGTGCTCCTTGGGCACCACCTTGGACCTAGGGGAACCCCACGAGAGCAGCCTCACACAGCCCATCCAGGACTGACTGATGGCCACGGGACAAGGATGAGTAAGAGCAGCCGGCA
Organism: Calonectris borealis; assembly: GCF_964195595.1. NCBI lineage: Eukaryota > Metazoa > Chordata > Aves > Procellariiformes > Procellariidae > Calonectris > Calonectris borealis. The sequence continues at coordinate 66,418,858 of NC_134315.1, forward strand.
CAGACCTCCGCCAAAGGGCACCTCCTCTAGTCAGTGGGTCCTTCATTAAAAAACAGCATAGGGAAGGCTGGGACAGCCCAGTCCTGTGGAGCCTTGAGGGAGGGATAACGGATAATAAACCACCCTGGTCCCGTGGGGATACAGATGACTTGGAAAGCCAAAGTTACCCCATGATGCAGGGCTGTCACTGATGCCTTAAACAAAAAGCTTGTGGTAAAAAGAGGAGGAGGAGGAGAATAGTAAAAAACTATGCATAAATGTAAGGAATGTTGATTTGAGTTAAAATAAAAATCTTGGGTTTGTTTTAAAAGAAAAAATAGACCTGGTAGGTAACAAGCACGGGCAGATGATTGGGGAAGAGTTGCCCACAGTGTCTTAGCTAAAAGATTGAATCAACTTAAGGAAACAATAACTCAGTTGCGACAGGCTGTTAACGTCACTCCAAAGGCCCCAAGACAGGGACCCCATCCCGGCCATCACTCGTGCCACACGCAGCCATGGGGCACAGGGACTGCTGCTGGGGTAGGGCCGGCTCTGCCAGGGGCTTCCTGCCACCAAGGTGCCTCACCCGGGGGTGCCGTGGGGCACGTCCATGTCTCTTGATGTCCCTGGAACATGCTGCTGCCGCGGTTGGTCCATCCCAATGGTGCTCAGCCCGAGGGCCATGGTGCTCCTGGGGCAGGACAGCTGCAGCGGTGCCGAGTCCTGGCACACAGCACTGGGTACAGCGGCTGGTGTCGTCTCCTGCCCCAGTCTGCAGGGATCCCATGGGACAAACGAGATCCCTGTGGAAAAACAAGCTTGCCATGTCTCTTGTTGACATGCAGAGGGTGAAACACCTAGAGCATTTCCCTGAGCCATGCAACAGCGACCACCATGCAGGGGGTGTCTGGGAGGGACAGGCTGCACTGAGACTGGCATGGGATGGCCAAACGTGTCCTCGGCCCCCCACCTGCAGAGGCAGCAGTGCAGTGCCCTGGGCAGCCCCGGCCAGGGCTGCTCACCCCATGCCAGAGCCAACAGCGTCCCTGCCAGCAGCCATGTATACGCCAGCACCACTCACGCCGACGCTTCCCAGAACACCACCAGAAACCTGGACAGTGTTAGTGTCACATCCACGCCCACAGCGCTGGCTAGCCTCTCTGGTGGCCCCGCAGCAGCAGGACAGTGCTGAGGGTTGCAGCAGCACCGCCACCAGTGACAGCAGAGCAGGGGCAGCAGCAGGGGCCCAGCATCCCCCTGCCTGCAACCTGTTCCCTGCCCAGGGGACACCTGGGCCAGTCACCCCTTGGATATCTGCCTCAGCCTCCTACCCCCATCTCTTGTACCCCCTCGGCCTACACCCCCTGCATATGTACGCCCAGCCCCCAGGACGTGTACGGTGGCCATCAGGCCACAGCCGCAGCAACGACAGGCAGAGCCCGGCCGCAGGGAGGGGCAGGATGCAGGTGTCAGAGGCAGGGCTGGAAAGAGAGAACACCAACCTTTTTTCCCCCATTTTTCTGGCAGAGGGGCAGAGAAGAGGGGCTTCTTCATAACTTTGGTTTCTAAAAAAAGCAAGGAGACAGCTGCAAAACAGTGACAACTTCCTGGTTGTGCATAATACAGGGATGATACTTTTGCATGTAAAGGATCCAAAACACTTTGTTTAGAGGTCAGGGCCAGGATGCCACACATGCAAGGGCCATTGGATTTGCTCAAGAAACCAGGCTGGGCTGCACCTGTGTGCTGTTAATGGCCCCTCATGTGCTGCCAATGGGGGCTCCTGCCCCATACACAGGGAAGGCAGCTGGGATCCCTCTAAGTAGCTTCCCAGGAGCCAGATGGAGGTTTTGGTTTTGTGCTGCAGTGTGGTGTGAGGGAGCTGAGAGGTGCTGGAAGGGTCCTCAGTGTGCTCAGGACTGGTGCGATAGAGAGACACAGGCAGATGCAGGTATGGGATGGGAGGCGGGGTCTCAGCAGGTTCAGAAATAGGAAGAGTCCTGCAGTGATTTTTGGCGTTGTGGGCTTCATGGGCAAGCTTTTTCCTTCAATAATTGCCTAGTGTCCTGATTCCGGCTGGGACAGAGTTAACTTTCTTCCCAGTGGCTTGGGGGGTGTGCTGTGTTTTGGGTTCGGTGTGAAAGGAGCGTTGATGGCCCATTGATGCTTTGGCTGTTGCTGGGTGATGCTTGCACCGGGAGGGGGGAGCACAGCCGGGGTGGTGGACCCAGCTGGCCAATGGGGTATTCTATACCATGGGACATCAGGCTCAGTATAAAAACCAGGGGGGGGGGGGTTCGCCCCCCATTCGTGACACGCGGTCGGCGAGCAGTTGCATTGTGCATCGTCTGCTTTGAGTATTCTGTTATTGTTGTTGTTCTCATTGTTATTCTTACTGTTCTACTTTGTTTTATTTCAGTTATTAAACTGTTTTTATCTCAACCCGGGAGTTTTCCTACTTGTGCCCTCCCGATTCTCTCCCCATCCCACCGGAGAGGGGGGTGAGTGAGCGGCTGCGTGGGGTTTATTTACTTGGCTGGGCTTAAACCACGACACCTAGATAGGGTGGGATGTGGCTTTACGTTTTTGTAGCTCTGAGGTAAGGAGTACAAAGCTGCAGGACTCACAGGTGAGGCTGGGAGCTCCTGGAAGTGCTGCTGTGCTGGTGGGAGCTGTGCCCAAAGGGGAAAGTGGGGTAGCTCCTGGGGGGGTGTGTGGGGCTCCAGGTGGGGCTGAGCCTGGGTGCTGGGGTGCCTGCAGTAGGAAAATGGAGGGCCTGGTGCCTGAGGAACGTGGGTGCTTCTGAAGGGCAGTAGGGGAGGAGTGATGGAGATGGACTTTGGTAGCTCCTTGCAGAGTCCCCTCTTCCCTTGCTAGCTTGGGAGACCTCGGGGCGGGGGGGGTTGGTGGGCATAGTGCAGTCTGGGGGATGGCTGCAGGGGGGCTGCTCTGTCCCGTAACCCCAAAGCAGAGTGACAGAGTGACAAGCCTTCACCTTGCCCTGCAAGCCTGGGGGTGGCTGCTTTGGGTTTGTGTGGCAAGCCTGTGGCCAGCTCTCTGAATTGACTGGGCAATGTAAATGGTGTTGGGGGACCCAGAGCCAACTGGGAAGCAGATGTCCTCCTCAGCAGCTGCAGGTGTGGATGTGTAGTTATAGGGCTCCCTGCTCACAAAATAATGCCACTAAAAGCCTAGAAAATGGGACTGGAGTGAGATGGCTGCTCAGCCAGACCTGGCATGGCATGGCACTGCTGGTACCTGCGCATCAACTGCTATGGAGGTGTGCCCTGCCTCCAGACTGTTGCCTTCAGTGAAGGTTCTGGTGCTTTGTTGGAGCAGAGCTGTAGGGGGGTATGGTTTAGCATTGGTTAGTGCTGGAGGCACACACCACTGGATCACCTGGCAATCAATCTGGGTAACATCACCCAGACCAAAGTACAGCTGGGTTTTAGCCCTGTTTGCTGGTGTGCGTGTTTGTCTGTGCGCATGCGCGTGCGTGCGTGTCCCCATCTTGGCTGTGGCAGCTGCAGGAGCACAGCCTGGCATAAACCTGCTGGGATACAGGTTCAAAAATAAATAAATGCTTGCACACATCTGGGTCAGCAGAGTGAACTTATATTATAGAATCATAGAATAGTTTGGGTTGGAAGGGACCTGTAAAGGTCATCTAGTCCAACCCTTCTGCTGTGGGCAGGGACATCTTGGCCCAGGTGGCCAAGAAGGACAACAGCGTCCTGGCCTGTATCAGAAATAGTGTGGCCAGCAGGAGCAGGGAGGTGATCGTGCCCCTGTACTCGGCACTGGTGAGGCCGCACCTCGAATACTGTGTTCAGTTTTGGGCCCCTCACTACAAGAAGGACATTGAGGTGCTGGAGCGTGTCCAGAGAAGGGCAATGAAGCTGGTGAAGGGCCTGGAGCACAAGTCTTATGAGGAGCGGCTGAGGGAACCGGGGTTGTTTAGTGTGGAGAAGAGGAGGCTGAGGGGAGACCTCATCGCTCTCTACAACTACCTGAAAGGAGGTTGTAGCGAGGTGGGTGTTGGTCTCTTCCCTCAAGTAACCAGCGATAGGATGAGAGGAAATGGCCTCAAGTTGCGCCAAGGGAGGTTTAGATTGGACATTAGGAAAAATTTCTTTACTGAAAGAGTGGTCAAACACTAGAACAGGCTGCCCAGGGAAGTGGTTGAGTCACCATCCCTGGAGGTATTTAAAAGATGTGTAGATGTGGTGCTTAGGAACATGGTTTAGTGGGCTTGGTGGTGTTGGGTTGACGGTTGGACTCGATGATCTTGGAGGTCTTTTCCAACCTTAATCATTCTATGATTCTATGATCTTCAACTTGCTCAGAGCCCTGTCCAACCTGACCTTGAATGTTTCCAGAGATGGGGCATCTACCACCTCTCTGGGCAACCTGTGCCAGGGTTTCACCACCCTCATTGTAAAAAATGTCTTCCTTATATCTACTCTAGATCTACCCTCTTTTAGTGTAAAACCATTCCCCCTTGTCCTGTTGCAACAGGCCCTGCTAAAAAGTTTGTCCCCATCTTTCTTATAAGCTCCCTTTAAGGACTGATAGGCTGCAATAAGATGCCTCTGAAGCCTTCTCTTCTCCAGGCCGTACAACCCCAACTCTCTCAGCCTTTCTTCATAGGAGAGGTGTTCCATCCCCCTGATCATCTTTGTGGCCCTCTGGACCCACTCCAACAGGTCCATGTCTTTCTTGTGCTGAGGGCTCCAGAGCTGGACACAGTACTCCACGTGGGGTCTCACCAGAGCAGAGGAGCAGAATCACCTCCCTCGAGGTGGCCCCCTGCTGGCCACGCTTCTTTTGCTGCAGCCCAGGATATGGTTGGCCTTCTGGGCTGGAAGTGCACATTGCTGGCTCATGTCCAGCTTTTCATCCACCAGTACCCCCAAGTCCTTCTTGGCAGGGCTGCTCTCAATTCCTTCATCCCCCAGCCTCTACTGATACTGGGGGTTGCCCTGACCCAGGACCAGGACCTTGCACTTGGCCTTGTTGAACCTCATGAGGTTCACATGGGCCCACTTGAGCTTGTTCAGGTCTCTCTGGGTGGCATCCTGTCCCTCAGGTATGTCAAAAGCACCATTCATCTTGGTGTCATCTGCAAACTTGCTGAGCATGCACTCAATCCCACCGTCTGTGTCATTGATGAAGATATTAAAGAGTACCGGGCCCAATATGGACCCCTGCGGGACACCACTTGTCACCGATCTCCATCTGGACATTGAGCCGTTGACCACTACCCTCTGGATGTGACCATCCAATGAATTCCTCATCCACCGGACAGTCCATCCCCCAAATCCGTATCTCTCCAGTTCAGAGAGAAGGATATTGTGGGGGACCGTGTTAAAGGTCCTTACAGAGGTCCAGATAGACGACATCTGTAGCCCTTCCCATGTCCACTGATGTAGTCACTCCATCATAGAAGGCCACTAGGTTGGTCAGGCAGGACTTGCCCTTGGTGAAGCCATGCTGGCTGTCTTGAATCACTTCCCTGTCCTCCATGTGCCTTAGCATAGCTTCCAGGAGGATCTGTTCCATGATCTTCCCAGACACAGAGGTGACACTGACTGGCCTGTAGTTCCTCTTCCTTTTTTCCCTTTTTAGAAATGGGGGTTGTTTCCCCTTTTCCAGTCACTGGGAACTTCACTGGACTGCCACGACTTCTCAAATACAATGGATAGTGGCTTAGCAACTTCATCCACCAGTTCCTTCACGATCTCAGGATGGATCTCATCAGGTCCCATGGACTTGTGCACCTTCAGGTTCCTTAGATGGTCTCGAACCTGATCTTCTACAGTGGGCAGCTCTTCATTCTCCCAGTCCCCGCCTTTGCCTTCTGCGACTTGGGTGGTGAGGCTTGAGCACTTGCCAGTGAAGACCGAGGCAAAAAAGTCATTGAGTACCTCAGCCTTCTCTGTATCCTGGGTAACCAGGTGTCCCATTTTGTTTCGGAGAGGGCCCATATATTCCCTAGTCTTTCTTTTAACCCCGACGTACCTATAGAAGTTGATGTCCCTGGCCAGATTTAACTCTATCAGGGCTTTAGCTTTCCTAACCTGATCCCTGTCTGCTCGGACATTTCTCTATATTCCTCCCAGGCTACCTGTCCTTGCTTCCACCCTCTGTAGGCTTCCTTTTTGTGTTTGAGTGTGTCCAGGAGCTCCTTGGTCATCATCCATGCAGGTTTCCTGGCCTGGGGCTGCTGGGGCTGGGCTCCCGCAGCTTTCCCCACGCCTGGCAGCCCAGGGCAGGGGGAGCAGGTAGGACCCCTGGGGGTGACCCGCAGGGGTGTAATCTGACCTGGATTATGGGAAAATGTGCCTTTTCTTGCTACTGATGGCAGCCCTTGTACAGCTGGAATGGCCTGCGAGATCTGTGGAATAAATGCTTAAAAATGTGCAGGGAAGAGCCTTATTTCCTTCACCTCCATAGCTCTTCCCAGCCGCTCGTTGCCATGCGGGACAGGGCGCTGCCGCAGAGTGTGGGCAGAGGAGCAATGCTGCTGGAGCGCCTGGCCTGCGAACTGGCAAGGCGAATGTGGGAAAGATTAAATGGGGTGTTTTTACATAAAAATCACCTTAAGTGGGTGCATGTGGTTGAAACCCTGGGGAAATCACATCAGAGCACAAAATACTTGTGTTGATTTAAAAAAAAAGAGGACAATTAAAGGAAGCGAGGGGACCTCTGGCCTTAAGCTGAGCTCAGGGGAGCCATAGACTGCCTGGTGCGGCAAAGGCACCTGGCACTGTCAGGAGCTGAGGCTGGGGTCCTGGTGGGACATGAGGCTAAGTGGGCAGCAGATGGGTGGGAAGGGCAGGGCCTGTGCCAGGATGGAGGGGCAGGAGATGGCAGGCAGCCGGCAGGCAGGTGCGGGCAGGGCAGTCGTCAGGTGAGAAGCTGTGGTATGTGCCCAGCAGCTGCGGGTGGGAGAGCCTTGGGGGGCTTGGGGGTGCCCCATGTGTCACTGAGGGGGTTTCTGTGTCCTTTGTGCGTTACCAAAGGGTTTTGGGTGTCCTGGCTCTCACTCAGGAGGTTTTTGGGTGCGCCATTTTTCACTGAGGGGGGTTGTGGGTACCCTGTGTGTCATTTGGGGGAGCTATGGATGCCCTGCATGTCACTGAGGGGGGTGCTGAGGGTCCCCCACCTGTCACTAGGGCGGTTTGGGGGTACCCAGTGTGTCACTTAAGGGGGTCTGAGGGTCCCCCATGTATCACTGAGGGATGATCCTTAAAATGGAGAGGCAGAGGACTCCTCTCCCACCTGGCAGCACCCACCTTTTAGATGCCTGCCTTCTCCAGTGATACCCTTTAGCTACACCTGCACATAACTTCTCCATCATGGCCCATGGTCCTAGTCAACACATCATCCAGACCTTCCCCATGCAACAGAGGAGCCGTGTTCCTCTCCGGAGCAGAGAGATCTCCTACAATGCTGCAGGACATTTCCACACTCTTGTGTCTGCAGGCTGGAAGCTCCCTCACACGCAGGGAGCTTTCTTCTAAACACTGAGGAAAGACACCCCTTGAAAGCACAAGGAGAAAAGGAGAGATTGCTGCTTTTCTTTAATAGTTGAGGGGGTAGAGAAGTCAGACGTCTTATGGTAGACCCACATTCACTACATTTTCAGAGAACTTGAGATTGCAGCTATGCCTTGAAACCTTCCTCCCAAACAGAGCCCACTGGGAAAACACAGAAATCCTTTTTTTTCCCAATCCTTGGGAGAGTCAGACACAAGGAAGGTGTTGAGCAGATCAGCCCTGCAAAGGACACATTAAATCACCATAACATCTACCAAAGCTGTCCCACCTTCCCTGGCTTGTGGCTGTTCTGTGCAGGATCATTCTTCTCTTTGGATGGCCATGGGTTAAGCCAGACCACAAAACTGATCTGGATTAAAATAAGCCCAGCAAATACATATATATTTGCTCATCTTTCAGGGAGTTAAATATTTTCTCAGTCCTACTCCTAACAGTCTTTGGAGATGACTGCCACCAAAACCCAGTGACGTTGTCAGTCTGCATGCTCTTGACAAGCATAAGGCTCTGGTGGGGTCTGGGCATCGTCTTCTCCCTCCCGCAAGAGTGGAGCTGCTGATTTGGAAACAGAATTGGAAAACATTCAGATGCTGGGAGGCGTGCGTGCTCGCTGCAAAGCTCTTACAGGTGTGCTAATGAGAGACAGCGCTCTGCTCATCACAAGCCTGAGACCTTGGAGAATATTAGTAAAAATGCCAGTTTGCATGTCTTGGGGTTAATTGAGGAAATCTCCAATGGAAAATCTTGCTGTCACTTCTGAAGCCTGTTCTGAATACAAATTGTATGTCTCCATGGGATATTGTGAAAGCTTTTCAACTTCTTCGCAAACCTGTAGAAACAAGGAAGGTTGTTAGCTCCCAGAGCTCACAAAGGAAGTTTTCCTCAAAATTTCATAGTCACTTTTTATCTGTGTTGACATTAACATGGGACTCATAGACCAAGCGTGGAGAATATGTGGGATCCGCTACCAAACAAACAAAAAAGGGACTTGAGTATTTTCTCAGATATTACCTAGGCCACACATTTTTCAAAGGAAAAGAGACATTTCTGCTTGCAAAAAAACCCTTATTTTCAAGTGGGACAACTCCCTTACTTAATGCCTTTCCTCTAATGCAAGTTTCTTGTCGATAAAAATAATTACTGGGGTTTTTTTATCTTTAATTAAGCTGAGAAGTTGTTTGACAATATGCAGTTGTCTCACTGAGAAACTTAGGAAGGTGTAGAAGAAAGGAACCGGTTAATTCACCTGATACCGATGAAGAATCAGTGCAGATTTCTATTATCCCAGGATCACAATGTGTTTTTTCATCACCTGATCTTCTAGGGAGGCTTCTTTGCTTTTACAACTGTTTTATTATATGCCACTATAAGATTACCATTGACAGTAAAACTCACAACCAGAAATCCAGAATATTTCTATGTTTAATGCAAATGCTGTGTGATTCTCTGATCATTTGATCAGCTGTTAGGGGATTTTATAAATGTCTTGCTCCACATTACGTCTGTATAATTAACTGCTCTTGTTGAAACACCTAATTTTTTGAGGAGTTTATGGAGAACGCTAGGGAGAGGCATTGGTTTGATGCTGACTTTAAATTAATTATTACTTGGTTTTCAAAGTTAGCTTTTAGTAGTTTTGACATCCAGTCTTTTTTTAAACTAGCATGTCCTATGGAACAAAAAGATTAAAATTTAATTAGAAAAGGCAAGAAAAGAGAGCAAAAAGACCAAATTTTGCCTTCAGCAAGAGTTCCATAAACCCAAACTCAATTCCTGAACCTCCATCAGAACAGGAAAGTTTTACCAAATTCCTTTCACTTATATTTTTCCAGTTTTCTCATTTGAGCATTCAGACGTGGCTGTGCGATGCTGCTGATTTCAATGTGTCGCAAAGGGTATAATTAAAAGCAGAATTCTACCTTGATTATCGCTCTGATATGTGCACTTACCGGCAGTCGTAAGATGATGAGCTGCTAAAACCATACAACCATGCAAAGTATTATGGGTAATGTGGCATGCCCTCGTTTGTAGTGGCTTTCTAGTTAGAAAACAGAGGTACCGGTGAGGGGAGAAGACCTTGGGGTGAAACCCCCGAGGAAGGTGCCGGAGCCACGTGTGTGTTTGGCGGCATTGCAATGCCTCTCCGGTGCCTTCTTGGGTGAGTATCAATTCTCCATGCCTAAACACCACATCGATGAAGTGGGGACAAGCACACATTATCCTTTCTCTTGCAAAGGCAAGGCACATTGGGAGGATAAATAAAATTAATTAGTGCCTGAAATAGTAAAGATACATACTACAATGGTTAACTGTACAATGAGTACAGGTTTCAAGATCTGTTACAAGCTGCTGAAGGAGAAATAAAAATCTATTTTTTTCACTGGCATTAACATGGGAAAAGCAACCCAGGCAGTCACTTTTGAAGAGAAATTAGGAACAAAAGAGAACACGTGGTAAAATGCTACAATAGTCAAAGCCAGAAGATCCTACTCATTTCCTGTAGGACGAAAGTCACCAAGAATTGGAAAAGGGAAAGCCCACATGATTAAAAGAAGGACAAGATTGACTTCTCTCTTACTGACAGTCTGTGCATCCATGCTATTCTGTTTCAAGACAGTCATGTTCGCAAGATAGTACAATCAAGCCAAATATAAAGCTGCAGAAAGGCACAATGACTGGCAGAGAGAACATCAAAGATTCACTTACTGATGTAAGAAAGAGACAGAAAATTAAATTTCAAGTGGCAAACAAGGTTTCAACCCTTGCTAAGATTGACCAGAAAGACTAGCCCTAAATATGAGATATAAAATAGCAAGTGCAAGACTGGAAAAAATAGGGTGTTGTGGGTGAATTTAACATGTGACATACATGATTCTCACAAGGTGTTGGGCTCCGTTTCTTCACCTTAGTCACACTGTGGGTATGAGCCTGGTGAAGCCACGGCAAAGTTGCTACATCCTGAAGTTTTATGCTATAATAAATATTTTTAAAAAGACGTGGTTCCCTATTTACTCTTTATTGTTAAATGACTTTTAAGCTTCAATGATTTTTTGGGGTGAAAATGTGTTTGTATAGATGTGTTTACATACAGTCATGTAAAAATACCTACGAATATTTGTATAAATATGCACATGTACTCACATCCATATATACTTCTATATGCAGCCTTATACAAAAGAGATCTGAAACATATGGCTGGGCCATACACGCTGAACTCATTTCCTTGCCAGACCACAACCTCCTTTGACCGCAGACCTGTGACTAAATTTTCTAGGATCAGAACTAGATTTTTAAAGGCTTGGCATGTGTCAATACCATAAAGCCATGAGCAAGGGGTGTCTCAGCACTTTAATGGGCTGTGTCTTCTGAGAGCCGCGATGGCTTATACCCCTCCAGTGGGGTAGAGCTGGGATGGGTAGCACCAGCTTCTGCAGCCTTGTCCATGGCATCATAACGGCACTTGTTACCACACATAATTTATAAGGGCCTTCCCCCTTACCGGTTTCACAGTCCTGCACCTACTCCACGCGCTTGAGACTTTGCTTTCAAGAAAAAGAAGGGTCTTTCTTTTCAAATTCACCAAGTGCGCGCTGTTACAATGCATCGCCCATCAGAGTATTCACAGCACGTGGGAGAGACAAGCAAGACCTTTCCAACCTGGAGCAGGCTTGTCCTCCCATTTCCTTCTCTCTGACCACACTCTAGACTCCTCTCGGGGAGGGGATGCTTTTACCTCCTTCTGCTGAAGCTGTTGAGATGGGTCTCTAATGTGCCATATGTTCATCGAGCTGCTGGGAGAGACCTGTGACCCAGACCTTGCTCCATAAATTAATCCCTCACTTTCATCCATACTAACAAACTAAACAGGGTTTAACGAAGGCGAGAGAATGGCTCTTTGCCCTGAGGCCAAGCGGTACGGCTAAGCTCACTGTCCCAAAGCAAGGGTGGCCATGTCCACACCGTTCACTGGGAATGACCCCTGGTTCATGCTATACCCTCTGCTGTGCCTGGGGATTATTTGGGTCAATGTTAGTTGGCGCAGATCAAAACTGTGCCAGGGAACATGCTGACAATTTAACACTGCCCTTGCACCCTTACAGCCCAACACCACAGGCATAACCTGAGCCTCCCCCTTTCAGGTTCAGGCTAAAGGGTTGTGTTTCCTCTTCCTCTCCCTGGTTCAATTCATATTTAAATGCCAAGTAAAGCTGAAAAGCTTCCACTGAAGGGAGATAACACACCTACACCCCTGGGATCACAACCTAAGAGCTTTGCAGAGGGATGGGGGCTCATTCGAAGCCACCGAGGCGAAGGGCGCCGGAGCGGAGGATCGCGCCGGGGGACCCTTCCTGAAGCGGCGAAACCGCGGCGAAAACCGCGAAGGCAACAGCGCAGGGGAGCGAGAGGGTGCCCCAGCCCCCCTCCCCCGAGCCGGCGGAGCGAGCTCCTGACGAGCGGCAGCTCTGACTCAGCGTGGGCGGGGCCAGGAGGGACGGCGGCAGTTTGAAACCCAGGGCATCCGCCATTTCGTTTCATTCGAAGCCACCGAGGCGAAGGGCGCCGGAGCGGAGGATCGCGCCGGGGGACCCTTCCTGAAGCGGCGAAACCGCGGCGAAAACCGCGAAGGCAACAGCGCAGGGGAGCGAGAGGGTGCCCCAGCCCCCCTCCCCCGAGCCGGCGGAGCGAGCTCCTGACGAGCGGCAGCTCTGACTCAGCGTGGGCGGGGCCAGGAGGGACGGCGGCAGTTTGAAACCCAGGGCATCCGCCATTTCGTTTCATTCGAAGCCACCGAGGCGAAGGGCGCCGGAGCGGAGGATCGCGCCGGGGGACCCTTCCTGAAGCGGCGAAACCGCGGCGAAAACCGCGAAGGCAACAGCGCAGGGGAGCGAGAGGGTGCCCCAGCCCCCCTCCCCCGAGCCGGCGGAGCGAGCTCCTGACGAGCGGCAGCTCTGACTCAGCGTGGGCGGGGCCAGGAGGGACGGCGGCAGTTTGAAACCCAGGGCATCCGCCATTTCGTTTCATTCGAAGCCACCGAGGCGAAGGGCGCCGGAGCGGAGGATCGCGCCGGGGGACCCTTCCTGAAGCGGCGAAACCGCGGCGAAAACCGCGAAGGCAACAGCGCAGGGGAGCGAGAGGGTGCCCCAGCCCCCCTCCCCCGAGCCGGCGGAGCGAGCTCCTGACGAGCGGCAGCTCTGACTCAGCGTGGGCGGGGCCAGGAGGGACGGCGGCAGTTTGAAACCCAGGGCACCCGCCATTTCGTTTCATTCGAAGCCACCGAGGCGAAGGGCGCCGGAGCAGAGGATCGCGCCGGGGGACCCTTCCTGAAGCGGCGAAACCGCGGCGAAAACCGCGAAGGCAACAGTGCAGGGGAGCGAGAGGGTGCCCCAGCCCCCCTCCCCCGAGCCGGCGGAGCGAGCTCCTGACGAGCGGCAGCTCTGACTCAGCGTGGGCGGGGCCAGGAGGGACGGCGGCCGAACCCCCTCAGGTACAAGAGCAGCCCCCAGGGAGCGCGAGCGACCCGGAGCGTGGCGAACAGGGCGGGCAAACAGGGCGTGGCGCGTCAGAAGGGCGTGGCGCGGCAGTTTGCGCGGCAGTTTGCGCGGCAGTTTGCGCCGGCAGGGCGTGCGAGCAGGGCGCAGCCCCCCTCCAGGCTCCAGAGGCCAGCTCAGCTCGTGGTCGTTGCCCTCCCAGAAGAGGACCTGGCCATGGTATCCACTCGGCCGAAAGCCATCGCCAGGAGAAACGTGGCTACCCAGACGGAGCCTCTACGCAAACACACATCTGTCCAGGCCTCCGGCTGCAGGGAGTGCCTGAGGCTGTCCCTTGTACAGGAGGGCAGCAGGGACAATGCCTGTGTGTGTTGCGACCAGGTGGATGATCTGCTCAGCCTGGTGGCAGAGCTGAAGGAGGAAGTGGAGAGGCTAAGGAGCATCAGGGAGTGCGAGAGAGAGATAGATTGGTGGAGCCGCACCCTGCCATCCCTGAGGCAAGGGCAGCACACGGAGGATCCGCAAGAAGCGGAGGAACCCCTGCCCTCTTGCCACCAGGCAGAAGGAGGAGACCCAGGCGACGGAGGGGAATGGACACAGGTCCCTGCTCGGGGCGCCAGGCGAACCCCCGGCCGGCCTTCCTCGCCTCAACCTTCCCAGCTGCCCCTACACAACAGATACGGGGCTCTGGAACTTGAGGGCCAGACGAACGAGGACGAAGATGAAGGCCCATCCAGGGGGTTGCCCGAGGAGAGGCAGCCAGCCCCACAAATTACGACTGCCTCCGCTAAGAAAAAAAGGAGGGTAATTGTCATTGGTGATTCCCTTCTGAGGGGGACCGAGGGCCCAATTTGTCGGCCGGACCCATCCCACAGGGAAGTCTGCTGCCTCCCTGGGGCCCGGGTGAAGGACATTACTAGGAAGCTCCCTGGTCTCGTGCAGGCCTCCGATTACTACCCGCTACTGGTTATACAGGCTGGCAGTGAGGAGGTTGCAGGGAGAAGTCCCGAAGGGATCAAAAGGGACTTCAGGGCGCTGGGGCGACTGGTAGGAGGATCGGGAGCACAGGTAGTTTTTTCCTCGATCCCTTTAGTGGCAGGGCAGAACACTGAAAGGAACAGGAAAACTCATCGGATCAACACGTGGCTCAGGGGCTGGTGCCATCGACAGAATTTTGGCTTCTTTGACCACGGGGAGGTTTACATGGCACCGGGCCTGCTGGCGACGGACGGAGTTCAGCTGTCTCGCAGGGGGAAAAGGATTCTCGCGTGTGAGTTGGCCGGGCTCATCGAGAGGGCTTTAAACTAGATTTGAAGGGGGACGGGGATAAAACCAGGCTCTCTAGAGAAGAGCCTAGGGACCGCACGCCATTGTCGGGGGAGAAATCGGCAGCCCAGCTGAAGTGCATCTATACCAATGCACGCAGCATGGGCGGCAAACAGGAGGAGCTGGAAGCCATTGTGCAGCAGGGTAGCTATGACTTAGTCGCCATCACGGAAACATGGTGGGATGAGTCGCACGATTGGAGTGCTGCAATGGACGGCTATAAGCTTTTCAGAAGGGACAGGTGAGGAAGGAGAGGCGGTGGAGTAGCCCTGTATGTTAGGGAATGCTTCGACTGTCTAGAGCTCGATGGTAGTGATGACGAGGTCGAGTGCTTGTGGGTAAGGATGAGGGGGAAGGCCAACAAGGCAGATATCCTGCTGGGGGTCTGTTATAGACCACCTAGCCAGGAAGAGGAGGCAGACGAAATATTCTACCAGAGGCTGGCAGAAGTCTCCCAGTCGCTAGCCCTTGTTCTCGTGGGGGACTTCAACTTTCCGGATGTCTGCTGGAAATACCACACGGCAGAGAGGAAACAGTCGAGGAGGTTCCTGGAGTGTGTGGAGGATAACTTCCTGACGCAGCTGGTAAGCGAGCCCACCAGGGGAGATGCCTCGCTTGACCTGCTGTTCACGAACAGAGAAGGGCTGGTGGGAGATGTGGTGGTCGGAGGCCGGCTTGGGCTTAGCGACCATGAAATGGTAGAATTTTCGATACTTGGTGAAGTAAAGAGGGGGGCCAGCAAAATCGCTACCATGGACTTCCGGCGGGCGGACTTTGGCCTGCTCAGGACACTGGTCGAGAGGGTCCCTTGGGAGACGGTCCTGAAGGGCAAAGGGGTCCAGGAAGGCTGGACGTTCTTCAAGAAGGAAGTCTTAAAGGCGCAGGAGCGGGCTGTCCCCATGTGCCGCAAGAAGAACGGGCGGGGAAGGCGACCGGCCTGGCTGAACGGGGAGCTCTGGCTGGGACTCAGGGAAAAAAGGAGAGTTTATCACTTGTGGAGGAAGGGTCAGGCAACTCACGAAGAGTACAGGGATCGCGTTAGGTCGTGCAGAGAGGAAATTAGAAAGGCAAAAGCCCGGCTAGAACTCAACCTGGCCACTGTCGTGAGAGACAACAAAAAATGCTTTTATAAGTATGTTAATGACAAAAGGAGAGCCAAGGAGAATCTCCATCCTCTATTGGATGCGGGGGGGAACGTTGCCACCAAGGACGAGGAAAAGGCTGAGGTACTCAACGCCTTCTTTGCCTCAGTCTTTAGTAGTCAGAGTGGTTATCCTCAGGGTACTCAGCCCCCTGAGCTGGAAGACAGGGACGGCGAGCAGGATAAACCCCCCATAATTCAAGAGGATGAAGTTCATGACCTGCTATGCCACCTGGACGTTCACAAGTCTATGGGGCCGGATGGGATCCACCCGAGGGTACTGAGGGAGCTGGCGGAGGAGCTTGCCGAGCCGCTCTCCATCATTTACCAGCAGTCCTGGTTAACTGGGGAGGTCCCGGACGACTGGAGGCTCGCCAACATGACTCCCATCTACAAGAAGGGCCGGAGGGAGGATCCGGGGAACTATAGACCGGTCAGCCTGACCTCGGTGCCGGGGAAGATCATGGAGCGGTTCATTTTGAGGGCGCTCACGAGCCATGTCCGGGACAACCAGGGGATCAGGCCCAGCCAGCACGGGTTCATGGAAGGCAGGTCCTGCTTGACCAACCTGATCTCCTTCTATGACCAGGTGACCCGCCTAGTGGATGAGGGAAAGGCAGTGGATGTGGTCTACTTGGACTTCAGTAAGGCCTTTGACACTGTCTCCCACAGCATTCTCCTAGAGAAGCTGGCGGCTCACAGCCTAGACAGGTGCACTCTTCGCTGGGTAAAAAACTGGCTGGACGGCTGAGCCCAGAGAGTTGTGGTGAACGGAGTTAAATCCAGTTGGCGGCCGGTCACGAGCGGTGTTCCCCAGGGCTCAGTACTGGGGCCGGTCCTGTTCAATATCTTCATCAATGATCTGGACGAGGGGATCGAGTGCTCCCTCAGTAAGTTTGCAGACGACACCAAGTTGGGCGGGAGTGTTGATCTGCTGGAGGGTAGGAAGGCTCTGCAGAGGGACCTGGACAGGCTGGATCGATGGGCCGAGGCCAACTGTATGAGATTCAACAAGGCCAAGTGCCGGGTCCTGCACTTTGGCCACAACAACCCCAGGCAACGCTACAGGCTTGGGGAAGAGTGGCTGGAAAGCTGCCCAGAGGAAAAGGACCTGGGGGTCCTGGTCAACAGCCGGCTGAACATGAGCCGGCAGTGTGCTCAGGTGGCCAAGAAGGCCAACAGCATCCTGGCCTGTATCAGAAATAGTGTGGCCAGCAGGAGGAGGGAGGTGATCGTGCCCCTGTACTCGGCACTGGTGAGGCCGCACCTCGAATACTGTGTTCAGTTTTGGGCCCCTCACTACAAGAAGGACATGGAGGTGCTGGAGCGCGTCCAGAGGAGGGCAACGAAGCTGGTGAAGGGCCTGGAGCACAAGTCTTATGAGGAGCGGCTGAGGGAACTGGGGTTGTTTAGCCTGGAGAAGAGGAGGCTGAGGGGAGACCTCATCGCGCTCTACAACTATCTGAAAGGAGGTTGTAGCGAGGTGGGTGTTGGTCTCTTCTCCCAAGTAACTAGCGATAGGACAAGAGGAAATGGCCTCAAGTTGCGCCAAGGGAGGTTTAGATTGAACATTAGGAGAAATTTCTTTACTGAAGGAGTGGTCAGGCCTTGGAACAGGCTGCCCAGGGAAGTGGTGGAGTCACCATCCCTGGAGGTATTTAAAAGACGTGTAGATGAGGCCCTTAGGGACATGGTGTAGTGGGCATGGTGGTGTTGGGTTGACGGTTGGACACGATGATCTTAGAGGTCTTTTCCAACCTGTATGATTCTATGATTCTATGATTCTAAACGCTTCCGAGAAAGGAAGGCATAAAACCCTAGTATCCAGCACCCTGTCAGAGAGCCCCATTCCCAGAATTAATGAAGAAAAAACAGTCCTCCATTGCTCTGTTTTGTACTGGTCCTGACTTGCTAAAACCTTCCTACCAGGTTGAACCTCTGAAATGGGATTGATGGAGGAAACCTAAAATATTAATCGTGACAGGTTCAGTGCCTAATAGCATCCCCTGGCACTGTTTAGTACACTGGTATAGAGGCCACTCACATGCTTGGGAACGCAGATATTACTAACCTGAGCATCTCTAAACATCAGCTGCCTCCTAAGTTATACAGCAACCTGGCTGGGACTCTAACGAACCCGATTTAGGAATGGCACATCTAATGCAACCGTTAGATGCATGAGATCTACTCAAATCCCTTTGTGAGTCTTGCTTTTAGTGTCTCTCTGCCTCATTTTCCTGCCTATAGAAGGAGACTCACATCTCCCCCCTCTCTGCCCTGATATGAGTGTCATGAAAATAAAGACATGGGATTGCTGGGTGCTGATGTGTGGTATAAGTAGCCTTCTCCAGTTCTGTCCTGTTTCCAAAATCCACACTGTCTCCCTGCAGCAAGGTACCTCTTTCTTTATGCTCTTCAAGGCATTGCAAGTGAAGACCAGCTCAGGGAGGGACTTCTGACACCCTGTGCAGCTGGAAGAGTTTCTGCATCTTAATATCAGGGGAGAGAGCCAAACACAGGAACCCTGGGGGGACTGAGATTGTGGCATGGGGACGTTGCACCGGGACAATTGGGATGTGCCATGGAGAAATGCTTTTGCACTGAAAATACACCCCAAGATCATTAACGTGCTGTGTTTTGTTTAAAAAGTAAAAACATTAATTTCCTGGAAATCTCATAAAACCCCAAGTTTGCAATCCATCTGCCTTATGCCTTTTAAATGGTACAAAAAAAGAAGGTCATGATTATTGCTTGCACTCAAAACTGAGCATTGCAATGTAGCAGAAACATGACCGTGGCAAGAAAAATCTCTGGTTCTCCCAAAAGTCCGTGTTTCCTGTATGCAGAGAGACTGGGAGAAGCTGATCCCTTCACACCTCCCTTGTGTGTGCCTCCAAGCATCACATTTGCGATTTATCACAGCAGTATATCCCATGACAGCCCCTGTTCACTCAGTATCTATTAAACCTCTAACACCTCTCCAGAGCCACTGCTTTCCAAGAGCAATTCACCTTTTTGTAGGTTCATCTTGTGTTTTTTGTTCCTAACACATTTAAGTTTGGATTAGGGTGCAATAAAAACATCTCTCCCTTCCTCGTTGTGATTTACCATTCTGCAGTAAATCTAAGGGATACCTGGGCCGTTCATCAGCAGTGCTTCTATATTTATTTCTCAGTGACTAATAAAAATGTGGAACGGTGTCAGACCTTGTTTTGATCTACGTGAAACTTTCATAAACATCCCTCCTTTTGACAGTGATTCTCCTCTGCGTACTGCTTTGTGAGATCTTCCCGTACTGAATCCATTAAAAGGAGATTTTATTGACATTGTAGTGTTATATGGTGCTAATTTAAATGCTTTACAGAAGTCCAAGGACATTGTATTTACTCAAAAAGCAACATTCATTTTTGGCGCTGACTGCCCGTTGACAAACACTGTTAAGTTACTGCCAGTTTGGTATGAATTACTTCCACAGCATCTCATAGGAGGAGATAATCCCACCCATAGCATGTTGTTAAGACCTTACGTTAGGTGAGATAAAGCTGAACAAAAGCTTCTGCACTTGTCCCAATATCCAAGCCTTGTTGGTCCTCCCTGTTGTTGGGCAAAATTTGGAAGCTGATATTGTCCCAGGTGGTACCAGCCAATCTCTGAAGTCCCTCACAAGAGCATCCTCAAGTCATTTGCTGTACCCTGGCTCATTGTTTTGTACAATGTTTAGTCTAAAGGCCTGGTTTTGTTTGACCTCAAAGCTCTGAACAAGCAATGATTGCCCAGCAGGTACATTGCTTCCCCCTGTCAAAGGCAGCTTCTTTGAGGAGGGCAGATACCTACCATCTGGGTCAAATATACACCACTAGCCTGAGATGTTGTTGGTACAGAAACCATCTTCAAAGTCGGGTTTTGTGTAGCACCAAAAGAGCCCAGGCTGATAAGCAGGTCTCCTCTCTACTGATAAACAAGGTCATTAATGATGATTTTTTTTTTCTATTCTACCTATGAGAGCAGAAAACCAGGCAAACAAGGCTTGAGCTCTACCCCGAGAGCCTGAAGAAGACACTAGACCTTGTATTGACTTTAGGTACAAAAGGGAAATACTTAATATGAATCACAGAATCATAAAATGGTTTGGGTTGGAGATCATCTAGTCCAATCCCCCTGCCTTGGGCAGGGACATCTTCTACTACATCAGATTTCTCAAAGCCCCATCCAACCTGATTTTGAACACTTCCAGTGATGGGGCATCCACAACTTCTGTGGGCAACCTGTTCCAGTGTCTCACCACACTCATCATAAAAAAATTTATTTCTTATATCTAGCCTGAATCTACCCTCTTTCAGTTTAAAACCGTTGCCCCTTGTCCTATCACTACAGGCCCTGGTAAAAAGTCTCTCTCCGTCTTTCTTATAAGCCCTCTTTATTTATTGAAAGGCCGCAATAAGGTCTCCCCGGAGCCTTCTCTTCTCCAGGCTGAACAACCCCCACTCTCTCAGCCTGTCCTCATGGCAGAGCTGTTCCACCCCCCTGATCATTTTGGTGGCCTCCTCTGGACCCGCTCCTGTCTGTCCTGTGCTGAGGACCCCCGAGCTGGCCGCAGCACTGCAGGGGGGGTCTCACCAGAGCAGAGCAGAGGGGCAGAATCCCCTCCCTCGACCTGCTGGCCACGCTGCTGGTGGTGCAGCCCAGGACACAGTTGGCCTTCTGGGCTGCGAGCGCACATTGCTGGCTCATGTCCAGTTTTTCTTCCACCAGCACCCCCAAGTCCTTCTCAGCAGGGCTGCTCTCCATCCCTTCATCCCCCAGTCTGTATTGTTATTGGGGATTGCCCTGACCCCAATGCAGGATTTTGCACTTGGCTTCGTTGAATTTCATGCTGTTCGCACAGGCCCGCTCCTCAAGCCTGTCCAGGTCCCTCTGGATGGCATCCCTTCCCTCCAGCACATCAACTGCACCACACAGCTTGGTGTCATCCACAAACTTGCTGAGCGTGCTCTGAATCCCACTGTCTATGTCATTGGTGAAGATATTAAATAATATTGATCCCAGTACGAGTCCTTGAGGGACACCACTTGTTACTGGTTTCCACTTGGACATTGAGCTGTTGACTGTAACTCTTCTTTTAACTCTTTTGTTAACCCTTTCTCTCCCCATGAAGAGCTGGCAGAGCTGTTGGGGGCGGGACAGAACACTGGGAGCCCCCACATTCCTTCCTGGGAGACATTCAAACAGAAACGGCCAGACCTGCCATAACTGCCTGACCATAACGGACCACCCACTGAACACAGCTGACCATGGCACTGCCATCTCTGTGGCACCCGCTGCTCGGGCCCACCGATGCCTCAGCCATTCCACTTCCCCAAAACCTTCTACGCCAGAGGTAAGGACTGACCCCGACCCCGGCAGCCCAGGGACCACTTTGGGGAAATTCACGGCCCCTCCTCCATTGCACCTCTCCCTCCTCCTTCTCAGTCCCCTCCTGCGCCCTCCCGCCCCAGCCTGGGACGTGACCACCAGCGTTTGCTCAGCGTTTGCTCGTGTCTCTCCTTCAGGACCAACCCTTCCCTGCACCCCGGGCACCCCCGGCAGGGATGGCGTCCCCATCTGCCCTGGCGCCTCGGCCCTCCCGTCCCCCCTACCCTCCAGCACCTCCAGCACCCTGGCTCCCCTGGCTCCTCCGTCCCCCCCAGCACCCCCGTCCCCCTGGCAGCTGTGGCCCGTGGGCTCAGCAAGGCCCGGCGAGCATACCTGCTGTCGCCTGGGCAAGGCCTGCCCAGTAAATATAATTTACAGATAATTTCCCAATATCTTGGGGCCATCTCTCCCGTTTCACCTCCCCGCTTTTCAAACCCCATCCCACTGGCACAGCAGCTCACCCCGCAGGGATCGTCCCTGCCGCAAGCTCCCCACCCCCCTGGCACAGAGCAGGGGGGACGTCCGTGCTCGGGGGGTGCCCCAGGGGACCCCCCCCCGGCCCCCGGCCCAGCACATCTCCCTCTCGCCCGTGCAGGTGTGCAAATGGCTGCTTCAACCCCCATGTCTTCCGCTTTGAGTTGACAAGCACCGACCGGCCTCTGTCAGCCACCTTCGCGATCGGCCACGGCGTTGCTTCTGCACCAGGCGCTGCTCTGTGGAGACCCCAGGGCTGCGGGGTCCCCCTGGCCTGCGCAGACCGATGGGCCCCCCAGGGCCAGCCGCAGCTCTTCCTGCCCTACCACCGTCAGGGGAGAGCAGAGGCCCCGGCCCCCCCAGTGCTGCCGCCGACCCTCCCCAGCTACCACCACCTCAAGGGGCAGCACACACAGCACAGCCTGTCCAGCACAGCCAACCCCTGGCGGGCACCCCAGGGCAGCGTCGGCCCCCCAGGCAACGATATCCCCATGGATGATGGCACCTGCCTGGGTGGTCACATCTCCCTGGCCACTGATGTCACCATGGATGAGGGCATCCTCCCAGGTGGTGACATCTCCCTGGCCAGTGATGTCACCATGGATGAGGGCATCCTCCCAGGTGGTGACATCTCCCTGGCCAGTGATGTCCCCATGGATGAGGGCACCCTGCTGGGCAGTGACATCTCCCTGGCCAGTGATGTCACCATGGATGATGGCACCTGCCCGGGTGGTGACATCTCCCTGGCCACTGATGTCACCATGGATGAGGGCATCCTCCCAGGTGGTGACATCTCCCTGGCCACTGATGTCCCCATGGATGATGGCACCTGCCCGGGTGGAGACATCTCCCTGGCCACTGATGTCACCATGGATGAGGGCACTCTGCTGGGCAGTGACATCTCCCTGGCCAGTGATGTCACCATGGATGAGGGCATCCTCCCAGGTCGTGACATCTCCCTGGCCAGTGACGTCCCCATGGATGAGGGCACCCTGCTGGGCAGTGACATCTCCCTGGCCAGTGATGTCACCATGGATGAGGGCATCCTCCCAGGTGGTGATATCTCCCTGGCCAGTGATGTCACCATGGATGAGGGCACCCTCCTGGGTGGTGACAACCTTCCAAGCAGTGACATCCACCCAGGCAATGATATGCCCATGGATGAGGGCACCCTCCCAAGTGGTGACAACCTTCTGGGCGGTGACATCCAACCCAGGCATCCTCCCAGGTGGTGACATTTCCCTGGGCAGTGATATCCCCATGGATGGATATTTGATGTATCCCTGCCCAGTTTGAAAAGCTGATGCCATATGAGGAGCCAGATGCTGAACACTTCTGAAAAAGTTCATTTTGGATACAAAATTCTCGGACTCTCTTGAAGAGCTTACAATGCAGACCTAATGTGCCTTTTGCCTTGATGTAACAGAACACGTCTGTTCTCCTCGTCCGCAGTTGTCTTCACGTGTGATGGAGAGCAGAGAAAAACTCCAGTGTAAAACCAGAACTGCAAAGTTTACGACATAGGCACAGAAACTGCCCTAACATTGCTTCTAGGACAATGCGCTTGCTCCAGGATCCTTCCCTGTGGGAGTTTTTGTTTGATTGTTATATCAATTTATATCAATGTTCACTTCCATGAGAAGTCATGAGATTAGTCCCCAGACTTACGTGATTACCTTAGATAAAGAGAGGTTTAGTTTGAATGGCAAACAAATGTTTTTATTCACCTCCTGGTTTTTGCAGATGGTCCATTTTTTTTCAAGAATATCTCTGCAACTCCAGGAGATAAAAACTTGCATAAAAAATGTTAGTTTTCTCATAGAAGTAAATACTTGATAGTTTCTTGGGGGGGAGGGGGGGGTGGGGTGGGGTGTCCTCAGGATTATCTTTAAAATCATGAGATTTGCAATAAAAACATAAGCAGTAGTGACCTCACATTTCTGGGTAGCTGGGTAGGACGGGGTGTGTATTTTATATCCTAAGCTACAATAGTAAAATATTTCAAAAAGAAAATAAATGTAATGTATTCATAATTGCTAATGTGATTGAGAATGTACATTTAAGAAATGTAATGGCATAAACCTGAAGAAATCTAATTCTGAAAGGAAGCTGTCTAAATTTAGAGTGATGTAGTACTAATTAATCCATTTAGCATTCCATGCTGGTTTCAGCCCCAGGAATGACTAAACAGAGGACTTCCCCCGGCTTGGGAGGGGCAAGGAAAACGAAAGAGGTTGGATTTTTTTTTTTGCTGTCAAGCCAAAACAGATCATCCCTGATCATCTCAGTGACGGAGGTATTTTTTCCGGGTTGATTTGCGCTAGCTGGGTTTGGATGGAAATGCTTTCTAGCAAAGTGAGGGCTAAATTTGTTGGTTTTCATGCAAGTAAAAGCCGTGTCTACTTCAGTGTGGGTTTTATTTGCATCAGGCCAGCAAGACAGGGCCCTGAAGTGATCAGTGGTATAGAGATTTATATATACTATATAGTGGTATGTACATATACATATATATAGATGTACACATATGTATACAGGGACTAACCAAAGTCTGCTGGAGCCAAGCCAAGCCAAATATTTCCATCAATGCGATGAGCTTGGGATGAAGATCTCCAGTTACCTGCTCAAAACCGTCTTGTGGTCCCCACATTGCATACGGGAGAGCATCACATCAAGTCCTCAAGGGTGGGATGAGATTTTCCCTCCAAAGATGGGGCCACTGCTGTAGTCTCTAGGCCCAGAAGGGGGTTGGCTGAGTTTTCGCTTCCTAGAGGAGAGAGGCAGTAAATTCACATGATGGTGGCATGGGGAGGACGGGATCTGGCAAAGTGTCTGCAGCAAAGTAGCCTCCGGGAGGCTCCAGGTCCATGCTGTCTTCTTCCAAGAGTGGGCCAAGGATTAGAGGTTTTAGAGGTTCCGTTCTCAGTCCTTATTCCCATGAAAAAAATAAAAATTAAGGAAGAAGGAAGAGTCATTGGGACCATGGGACATAAATAGAGACAGAATCAAAATCCGTGAAAAATCCTGGTCTTTGAATCATGGTACAATACAGCAGGGAGGTTCTTGTTGTTGAAATCAGTGGACATCAATGAATTCTTCTCAACTGGATGGCATCAAGTCCCAGCCTTTTTACCTTCTGAAGGGCTGTCGAAAATTCAGCCTGTTGTTTAACTATTTTTGGTTTTATTACTTATTTTTAACCTGTGTTTCCTTTCCCCTACTCCCTATGAGAATTATAATTGTCTTCAAAACCTACTTAAAGTCTGAACCAAGAAGTTAACGCAATGTTGAAATCTCATACAGCTCTTACTTACACACATACAGCTTCATTGTCCACGAAGTGAGAGGATGAAAAGTCACCGTATTTGACAGTTGTGGCCAGCATCACCCCCCGTTACGCTGGGACCAGACCAAAAAGACACTCCAGACTTCTTTATAATTATCATTGCTATTATGAAGGAAGGAGTTAAAGTATAGGATTGAAGACTAATGCATCTTTTGAGTGTCTTGGCATAGAGAGCAGGGGCTGTGGAGACTTCAGGGACAGAACTGTCACCTGAATTAAAAGCATTAGGTGTCAGGGGACATTACACTGAGATATTGGGGACAAGGACATTTTTCTTTCTGTGTTGGTCAGGCATGTATAACTGTGGGGCCCCGGTCCAGGTACACAGAAGGAGGTGGTGAATAGCAATCAGGCTACGCTTAAGCTGTCACTGCGGCTGTATGGGAGATGCCACGCCATGAAATGCACTCCTTTTGGGGTCTGGGCAAACACTTCCCGTGAAAATATCCACTGGGAAGTCTCAGGACTGGAACCACATCGGATAGTGTGACAGGGAGGTCCCCTGGGGGACTGCCACGCTGGGATGCTCCCTTGGACATGGCCCTGCTAGCCTCTAAAAAGAAAAAGGCTTCTAAAACCAAAATATAATACATATATGTGTGTGTGTGTGTGTGTATATACACATCCATATCACACTGTCTGTTTGTATAAATAAGGGGCTTTTTTCATGTTAAGCCTTTACATCATACGCAGCTTGGCCTTCAGGTGCTATAAAGTGATGTGCCAAGGTCGGCTGAGCTCTGGCGGCTTGCAGCAGCTCAGGAATTCACCGCTGCGCCTCTGTGCGAGTGGCTGCGGACATGAAGTCATCGGGGAAAGGCAGCAGCAACCAATGCAGCTTCGCTTGCACGGATTCACTGGAATTATGTAATTACTTTCTTCAAGCTAAAAGAATTTCGAGTGTTTAATTGCCAGTGCTACATAACAATCTGGAGTAATTATATAATTAGCAAGAAATTGCAGCTCCCATTAGGTACTTAGAACAAGTCAAATTTAGGTTTGATTTTTTAAAAAGGCGGGAAGTTGTGCATATGTGGTTTTTTGCATAACGATATGACCTCGAAGAAGTGAGGGAGTTGATTTTTTTCCTTTCGGTAAATGAATATTTCAGCATTCATTTAGAAAATAGTTCGAGTAAGACTTGGTTGAGAAGATTGAGAAATTTAGTGAAATTGGTGTTTTAAAAGTTCATGGGATTAATTGTTTCCTTGCCAGAAAGCTTGCCAGAATAGGTAATATTGGATTTCAATATTGGATGGAAAAAGGATTGGACCACCTCCAGGGACAAAGTCTTGCTAGGGAGAAGATGGGAGAAGAAACCAGATCTAACACCCACATCATAATTCTTCCTCTCTAATGGGAGTTGCCCTCTGACACAACGGTGTTATCTGGTGCTTTATAACCAGGATTGGAAAAAAGGGCTATCGCATCCATGCCATATTGCTGATCCTGTTGTTCAAGTGATCAACATTGCATTCATTAAAGCCATTGGAGTCTTGCCATATATATCAGCCAAATTTCCTCCATGAGTGAGCTCCCGACTCTCCCAACGATAAACAATTTTATCGAAGAAACAATGATGTGAGCCGTTCGTACGTGCAGGCAGAGGGAAAAAATGCCTGTGCATTTTCCACCCAGATGTGTAAAATGAAGATCCTGCCTAACTAGCCTCTTTTAAAGTCTTGAGCGGGGCCCAGGAGATATAATTGATTTGGATTTTTTAAAAGCTGGTGCCAATTTCATCAGAAAGACTTCTTGTGCAGCTAAAACCCACCGGGAGCCGGCATGAAATAATGGAATGGTTAAGTAACTTATTACAGACAGCAAGGAGAATTTGTAGCAGAAACTGTAGGCATGTCATTCTGGTGCCAGGTCAGAGAAATCAGTTATAAAATTGATTTCATTTGGTAGTCATGCAAAAAACAAAGGTGCCAGACAAAGAGAGATGGGGCAAATGTAATATTCCTGTTGCAACACCGAGCCTCTGAATGGGGAGAGAGCGGTAAAACAACGGGAGAGGAAAAAAAATGGCTCGAAGGGCTGCATATGAAGAGTGAAATTATATTGCAAACTTTGGAAGCTCTGTTGTCACGTGGAAAAGTAATTTAATAGCCAGGCAGACAGATAGCTGTGTCTCAGCTAAATGCAGGGCTGAGCAAACCTCATTGATTTCCACAGAAAGCAGCAGCGGTCGGGGACAGATCCTGCACCGGGACCATAAAAATACCGAGCACCTTGTCACGGTGATGGGGAGGAAAGCAGCATCCCGTGCCATTCAGGTGGCATCAACCCTTCGACCCACCAACAACCTCCCTTCTGCTGCAGCGGGCAGCGGGGACGTGTCCGACTGGGGCTGGGGGTACCCGGGTGGGAGCTGCCGCTGCTCCGTGTACCCACTGCTGCAAGCAAATTTTACAGTTGCCTCCTCAGCAGACAAAAAGTTGGGGGGGGGGAAAGTAATAAATTATCAACAAGGACAAGGAATTTGAGGGTGGAGATGGTAAAGTGGGGAATGGGTTTTGGAGATAACCGGTGTCATGACGTAGTGGATGTAAATCCCTCCAGTTGGGTCTGGCCGTTTACACTGCAAGGATCCAGCCCTTTGTTCCCCACAAACTCCGGGATTAGTGGAAATGAAAAGGACAAAGAACAGACCTCATGAAGCTGCGATTCACCCGAACATTAATGTATGCGCATAAAAGGAACGGCCACCCGGGCCAGGCTGCAGAGAGAAAAGATGCTAAGGTCATTCAGGAGCAGATGTCACCTTAGCAGAAAACAAAGCAGTAAAATGAACAAGCCTCAATGGACCAAATGCCTTTTCAGGCAGGCTCCAGAATTCATGTTCCAGTAACAGAAATAAATGTACAGGGAAAATGTGTGTGTTTGTTTCTTTCTTTCGCAGCAATATAATCACGTACCCGCGTCTGTGCAGGAGCTACTTGAAATAAAGCTAGAACAACGCTTATCTCTTATCAGCACTCGGGATTTACAATAATGAAAAGATTTGCATAACAAATGCTTCTTCTCCTTGTTCTGGTTGGGATGGAAGTATTAATTTCCCCTACCTTTCTACCGTATTTTTTAAAAATATATCCACCTTACAGTCAAAAATACAAACCCCTTTTCTTTTTAACTACTGCCTAAGCCCTTCTGTATGCTGACTTTCTCCTGCTGCGGCTTGGGGATTGAAATAAATACATTTTTGCCCTCATTTGTATCCTTACAGGCTCCTTATGGCTTTTACGTACTTTCGGAGAAAATAAAGACAAAAGGCCTCGTTCATCCCTTGCGTGGCTCAGTTTTACACCCATGCCACTCTGCCGGCTTCTGCAGCCCTATTTAGAGCAAGGGAGGTGAGAGAAGGATCTACCCCGCATAGTCAATTAATTATGAAGTCAATCAGGAGGTAAATATTAGCATTAGAGGTAAATATTAGCATCGGCGAGGGCTAGAGGGGATCTCTTCTGCTGTATCACAGCATCTTTATGCACATCAGCCTGCTCTGCCCTTTGATCATTTATGCTCGCAGCCGTGCCCCCTCCTGCGTGCTCGTGTTAGATCTCCCGAGCTTTGTGCCTCGGCCGGGCGGCGAGGGGAAATACTCGGTGCTGCTCTGAGGGCTGAGAGCCGGAGGGATGGATGGACCTCCAGAGGCTCTTCCGGCCGGCGCTCAGCCTCCCCTTGCACCAAGGAGGAAAGAAATAGGCTCAGCGCATTCCCAGCAGATATTTGACTCATCCCTTCAACCAACGAGGGCTCTCAGAGACCTTCCCCAGGCCACGCGCCAACACAAAAACATGGGAGAGCGATCGCCTAAGCTAGGACCTGTATGAAACATGACGTGAGTTGTGTTAGATCTGTGAAGTTCCCCGTTCAAGCCAAAACTGCTCTTGTTGAACAGATCACAGTCATACTGATGCATTATTTTTTTACAAGACCTTGGAAAAGGTCTTCTTCCACCCTTAGAGTGGAACAGCTTTCCTAATATCTAGCCTAAGTCTCCCTCCCCCCAAACAAAGCCTATTTCTTCCAGTTCTCTTCCTGGGGAGCAACCTACATATCTTCCAGAAAAGCCTGTCACAAGTGTATGCTCTTCTGGTGTCCTGTCATTGTATTTTCTCTTTGGTAGCAAAAAAAACCAACCCAAATCCAGCTTTCTTCTCCCCTTCCCCTTGTCTTTACTCCTGCAGCAGCAGAAAGCACACGAGACACATCGGAGCAATTGTCAGCCCAAGCTCCTGCCCTGGATCATGTTTGCAATTTGTCCTGCCTGTTGGGGTGGCTTCGGTTGAGGGTTTGGTTTCCACCCCATGCACTGCTGTCCTTGGCACATCCATGCCTTTGCATGGAGGCATCCCAGGACCGTGGTGTCCAGCTCAGATGTGGGGATGGGCAGCTCTTCCTTCGGGACCCTTCCACGAATCCTTTGTCCTGGCTTGCACAGAAGCAGTGCACTTACTCTTTCATTTTTTTCTCCTCCTCCACTAAAACCTTGCAGGGCAGTAAAAGGCTTTTTTCAGCCTAAATAATTCCTTGGATAAATCTTTATATTTTTTTTAAATATAACAAAGAAAGATCAAACATAATGTGTCCATGGGGGGCTGGAAAATTGCGGAGTGTTACTTACAGTGTGACTTTCTGCATATAAACTAAACTCCAAGCTGTTTTTCTCCTCTACTTTGAAAAGACAAAGAGCAAAGATAAGGGTTAGACCAGCTCCTTTCAGTCCCGTAACAAACAGCACGTGCGTCAGATGGGACCACATAGCCCACAAAGTAGCAAACTCTTTGGAAGGCAGAAAAGAGAAAAGGATTCTTGATTTAGTTATTATTCTTGTGTTTCTTTGGTAAGATTATTGGCAAAATAATTTTAAGCAGGAAAATGAAAGGCTGAGAGCCGCACTAAGGGAACGAGCAAGTTCCCTTGCAAACTTCTGAGTCCGTTTTGCTTCTCACCTTTCGCTTGTGCCCTGTTGCAGGGTCACTAGTCAATGAAAGCTGTTCTAATAGCTGCTTTCTAACTAATTAGTATCACTTTCAATTCTCTGTAAACTATTTTTGGGAAAAACAATGGCAAATCTGGGTAAAGTTGGGCTCATGGTCCAGCTCATGAAAGCTGAATTACACCTATAACTTACTGCAAAATCCTATTTTTGCTACCAAATAGGGACAACTGTGGGTTTGTTGGCCAAGTGCCTGGCTTTATAACCGAGGGTGGCCAAGCTGCCTGCAGGAATTTTGACCCGTTTTTCACTCCAGGTCGCTTGGGAAGAGCCTCTGTGAGTCGCCGCTGGAATACTCATTAGAATTTGCAGCATGAATATTGTTTCCTGAAGTAATCGGACTCTATTCTCACATACCCACAAAATCCAAGATAAAGTCCCGTTTCATGTCAGCCAGAAGTCAGTGTATTACCCATGCAGACATTAATATGGTAAAGCAACTATTTCTGCCGAAGAGAGGAAATTAAAAATATTACCATTCTTTCCAGTTCATTGTGCTGGAACAGTCCATATTAATGATATCCATAGGTCAGAAAGGAAGAGGGGGATGCTTCCTCATTCATGGACATTATGTAGAAAATTTAACAGGCCCTTTATTTATTTATTTTTCTTTATTTAGGACATTCATGCATGCCATCTTTTATTTCAGGGCACTGTGCTTTTTAATTAGGACATAGGCTTTGGAATAAGTGCATTTAAGAAGAATTGCTAAAGAAACAAAACCTGAGGACATTAAACTAAAATGACAAGGAATTAAAAATGCACATGATTTTCCTGTTCCCCTCCCCCCCTCGCCCCAGGAATCATTTTGAGATTGTTGGATCATCAACAACACTTTTTTTAACTTAAAATAGAAGAAACTTTTTTCTTTCCCTGATAGGGCCCGAGAGGGAGATGAATCTCTGCAACATAACAAATAATTCTCAGGTCTCAAAAGTCCACACTTATGTAAAGTCTAATTTAGTTCTGTATCCCGCCACTGCTCTGCCATGACAATGCCCATGACTGACTTCCACATTCCTAGATATGAGGGGAAAAAAAAGTCAGGTATTCCATTTCCATTCTGGCTGTTTGATCATACAAGAAATGATGCCTGTCTTCCTCAATTTCTCCTCCTGACAATGAAGTGCTGAACAAAAAGCAGGAACGAACAGGATAAGCACGAAAAGTTAACGCCGTAAGATTTGGCTTTTGCTTCTCACTCACGGGGGAGGAATTACGATGACAGGTGAATTGATTTGGTTTTCCTGCCCAGGGATGGGTGACAAGTGCAGAGAAGCTATGGACAGTCTAAGGATCTTCTTGCGGAGGTCTTCAGAGACCTGTTTGCCCTGAGCAGCGAACAAGTACATGTGTGTTTCAGGACAGGAGCAAAATTTAGGTGTAGATTGGGTGCCTGTATTAGGTAGATTAGATCCTACTTCTAACTTACACGCAGGGATCCGTATTTTGTTACTGGGACTAGAACTCAGTGATTTCAGCAGAAAGAGCAGAAGCCTCCTTTGGTCCCTCTCTCAGGTTATACTTATGGGGACTCACTGGGCTGGGGCTTGGCAGAAGGATGCAGAAAGACTTCAGACTGTGAGCAAAGGGCACAAGTAGTGGAGCGGGTTGCAGTTGTGCAGTCTCTGTCCTTGGACATTTTCAAGACCTAACTGGATAAGCAACCTGGTCTAAACCCAGGGCTTTGAGGAGGTTGGACCAGAGACCTCCTAAAGCTCCTTCCAGCCCAAATTCCTCTACAGTCCAGTAGGACAACACCTTGTTGTTACTTTTCCTTTTCTTGGCTTGAACCCCTCACACTCAGAACTGTTCCCACCTTTAAACAAGGGTCTCTGTTACTGGTTGATGACCTGGGACATCCCACTTCAATCCCTACTTCAGCCAGGTTTCCTACATGGCTCTCCGTGTCTCCAATCTCCATCTGCAGAATGGAGGCATTGCTCTGTCTGCAAAAGGCAACTGTGAGATTAAATTCTTTAGAGATCAACGGGTCCTAAATTCAGTGGTAATAAGGACCATAAGACAGACAAACTACAGGGTGGGAAAAATCTGACAAGATTTTAATATCTGGTCTAGTTGCCTGGATACTCTTCTCCTGGCACAGAAAACACATGCGCCACTGCCACCATCACATGATGTGAGCTCAGAAGTTGATTCACTTCAAGTCAGGATGAATAAACAGAAAATAAAATGTCTTCCATGATTATTTCAGGGCCAGAACATTAGCAGTTATAAATTGCTAGAGACCTTTATCTTTCACACCTAAGAGTACCTTGGCTGATGTAGAAGAACAAAATTGTCTTTTTGTCACAAGCTTTGGGTTTGGAGCAGCCTATGGCTGCGTTGTGTCAGGAGCACGATTTTGGAAACTGGAGTGTGTTAGACAGTCAAGATCTGCAGCCTACTTCCATATGATCACATTAATTTCACGGCTTCGCCAGCAACTATGCGGAGAGGAAGACGATGTGCCTCCCACCATCCTTGTGGGGGAGAAGTAGTGCTCCTGCCAAGCAGTTCACACAGGACAATAAATCCAAGTACTGTCCCCTCAGCGTAGGAGCTTCGAACGGTGGTGCTGAATCCTCCCATCGCTTCTCCAAACCACAGTGCCAGGGCAACCCCTTGTAAACCTTGTAAGAGCCCAGTGAGTTTCCTCTTCCTGGGCCACAGCAGGGTGGAACAAGAAAAATAAAGAGAAATAACTTCCCTTTGCTGAGGAAGAAGACAATATGTAACTGTAGTTCTTAAAAAGCTTAATGAGCTCCCAAAACATAACGGTTGTAAGTCCAAAGAATACAGGGAAATCCTTTTAAGGGCATTATTATATTGCATCAGCAAGAAAAATAAATGTAGGTCAAACTTTAAGACCTATGGTCTTCTGATGGCAAGAAATGGGACAACACGTGTTCTGGAGCACTACCATCATGGAGGCTTACTGCCAGCTGTAAGCTGGTGCATGCCTACTTCATCCGAGGAGAGACACCAACATGCCATATCCCATGAAGCTGTCGGGTTTGGATGGATCTCCAACTGGGATTCATTTAAAGTTAGGAAAGCCTTGCAGAAAATGGGCTATTGGCACAGCACTTTTCCTCTGGCAGTCTGGTGCTGTGGGCACTTATCTGTGAAGAAATTACTTCTTCACCATCTTTTTCCTCACATTTTGTTCAGTTAGGATTTCTCAGTGCCAATTTTGATTCCCATTGACTTGGCTCCGAATTTGAAGCTTTGGCTTGGAGGTTTAAAATTCTAGATCCCCAGTCAATGGAAATAGAATCATAGAATCATAGAATCATAGAATAGTTTGAGTTGGAAGTGACCTTCAAAGGCCATCTAGTCCAACCCCCCTGCCGTGGGCAGGGACATCTTCAACTAGATCAGGTTGCTCAGAGCCCCGTCCAACCTGACCTTGAATGTTCCCAGGGATGGGGCATCTACCACCTCTCTGGGCAACCTGTGCCAGGGTTTCACCATCCACAGTGTGGCTCGCCAATGTGACGCCCATCTATAAGAAGGGCCGGAAGGAGGATCCGGGGAACTACAGGCCGGTCAGCCTGACCTCGGTGCCAGGGAAGATCATGGAGTGGTTCGTTTTGAGGGCGCTCATGAGCCATGTCCAGGACAACCAGGGGATCAGGCCCAGCCAGCATGGGTTCATGGAAGGCAGGTCCTGCTTGACCAACCTGATCTCCTTCTATGACCAGGTGACCCACTAGTGGATGAGGGAAAGGCTGTGGATGTGGTCTACCTGGACTTCAGTAAAGCCTTTGACACTGTCTCCCACAGCATTCTCCTAGAGAAGCTGGCGGCTCACGGCCTAGACAGGTGCACTCTTCGCTGGGTAAAAAACTGGCTGGACGGCCGAGCCCAGAGAGTTGTGGTCAAGTCCAGTTGGCGGCCGGTCACGAGCGGTGTTCCCCAGGGCTCAGTACTGGGGCCGGTCCTGTTCAATATCTTTATCAATGATCTGGACGAGGGGATTGAGTGCTCCCTCAGTAAGTTTGCAGATGACACCCAGTTGGGCGGGAGTGTTGATCTGCTCGAGGGTAGGAAGGCTCTGCAGAGGGACCTGGACAGGCTGGATCGATGGGCTGAGGCCAATTGTATGAGGTTCAACAAGGCCAAGTGCCGGGTCCTACACTTCGGCCACAACAACCCCATGCAACGCTACAGGCTTGGGGAAGAGTGGCTGGAAAGCTGCCCAGAGGAAAAGGACCTGGGGGTGCACCACCAGATAGGTTGCCGTGTTCCAGGAGCTGAGCAATCGGGGAGAACCGAATCATTGTATAAATGTCCTTAATGATCCAGTCCTAACGGTACACCCACCAGACACGATCGGAAAGGGCTGGAAGGCATAGCGAGCACCAGGCATAGGCTGTCTGTCCCCGTGGCGTTGGCAAGAGTCACCCACACATTTCCGGTTGATGGGAAGAAGGGTGTTCCGTCGACAATTCCGAGGAGAGATATGGTCACACACAACGCACGGGGGTCCATCTTGGCCCAGCACCTGTTGACACACAAGCATACCCTCGCCCCCATGTTATCAATGGTAACGGTAATCCCCGCTTTCCTGTTAGCATGTCTTTCACTTGCACTAAGGGACGAGGTCCCTGCAAGGTATCCTCTTTCCCAAAATGTCAGACTATGGGGGGATCACCAGTAGAGAGGCGATTCAAAAAATTAATTACATAGAGGGCTTTGTGAATACGTTCCTGCGGGGTCAGTCCCTCACTCCCCCTTTTTTGTTTGTGTAACATGCGCTTTAATGTGCCGTGAGCGCGTTCAATAATAGCTTGACCTGTAGGGGAATGAGGGATGCCAGTAATATGGCGGATACCCCATTGCTGGAAAAAGGATTGCGTGCGATGGGAGATGCATGCCGGCGCATTATCTGTTTTGATCGAACACGGGATACCAAGGGTAGCAAAGGCAGAGGAAAAATGTCTACAAACATCACGAGATTTCTCTCCTGTGTGAACAGAAGCAAAAATACATGTTGAAAAGGTATCAATGGAAACATGAACATATTTTAAACGACCAAATTCTGGAAAATTAGTAACATCCGTTTGGTCCACCAGATTTGTGGCTTCCCGGTAGAACCAAATCCTCCCATTCCCCTAACAACGTCTTTTGCATTCCCTTGAACTGCATAAAAAAGAATTAGCTGAGCAATATAAGTATTTGCAGGAATAACACAAGGGGGCGTAGGAGTCCATGCCATAATACATATTTCACCTTCAAAGTCAGAGTCAATAAGTCCAGGCAATACAAACAGTCCTTGACGGGTGACTGACAACCGTCCTAATAGCAGGGCGCTACACCCTGGACCAATAGGACCATACACTCCAGTTGGGATTACGTGGACCGTTGAATCGGTTAGTTCAACTTGTTTTGAGGTGGCCAGGTCCAAGCCGGCGCTATGGGCGGTTGCGGCGGAAAGCTCTGTGACTCTGAGATGGTGGTCGGGAACATTTTTGTTGTCGCGCGCTCCCCCGCGCTTATCTTCCCGTTTCCCTGCACTCGTTGTGACAGCGGGTACCCATCTTTATGAAATTTAGACTTGCATTGATTGGCGTAATAACGCCCTTTCTGACAGCGAGGACACACGCCTGGGGTCTTGGCAGAAGCAGCGGTACTGCTCGTGGGTTGCAGCGTAGGGCACTGTTTTTTCAGGTGCCCCAATTTTCCACATGTATAACAAGGACCTATCTGAGCTGGCACACGCAGGGTGGCAAAAGCCTCTGCCAGCATAGCAGACTGGTATGACTGCGACCCAATATTTTGGCATGCTTTTCATTTCGGTCACAGTAGGATTGGAGCTCTGAAGAGGTCGCAAAACCTTCTGACAATCTGCATTAGCATTTTTTATTGCGAGCTGCTTAAACAAAAGCTCCTGAGCGGGATTGTTATCAACCTGTTTCTGTATTGTCTCTCGCAAACGGTCTAAAAAAAGCATAAAAGGCTCCTGCGGTCCTTGTCGAATATTAACGAAAGAATTTTCTCGTTTGTGTGCCTCTGGCACCTTCCGCAGCGCTGACAAGCATAAGTGTCGTACGTGCTGCAACCCCTCTATAGGAATTCGCGCCTGAGCGGAAGGTGTCTGATAGTTTCCCTGGCCAGTGAGCGCATCAACGCCAACGGTCCGCAAGGGAGACCCTTGTGGCAGCTGCAATTATCCATGGAACGGACAGTAGCTCTCTCCCTCCAATCCGAAAGGAACAGAGTGAACTGCATTGGGGTCATTATCACCTTTGCTATCAATTTCCAGTCATGCGGGGCGAGCTGCCAGGAGTCTGCGGCACCCTCTATCAGATTTAAAGTATATGGGGCAGTAAGACCGTTCTCCTGTACTGCTTTTCTAATTTCCTTTATCAACTCATAACTGATAGGCTCCCATCGAGGGGCATGATTCGCAGAAAATACCACAGGACGTACTTGCAGGACATCAACGTCCCCTGCCGCCTTCGCTTGCTGCCGAAAGTTAGCCCACCGATCATGAGTGTCCAAGGGAAAAAGGTCTGGTTCTTTTTCCGGACTAACGGGACCCGGTCGCTTACCTTCTGTCCGGCAGAGAGGCAATTGTGGTGCACCCAATGAGCTTCCTTTCAGCTCCTCATAGTCCAGCCGGGCTCCACTAACAAAGCTTCAGGTCCCTGTTCGGGTGCCACTTGTTGCATATTGTTCGAAAATAATCAGCGCAACGCTCCGTGGAAGTAGTAAAAAGATCTTTATTCTTGCCAATCCGCACAGCTTATATACTACTATCTACTTGTTGTCTGCGTGCTACAATACTGTCTATGTGTTAGCCCTTGTTACAATTTTTTGCATCTCGTGACAAGCAGCCGATCTTTGCATTACTGTGTTTCCAAGGCATCAGTCACGGAGGTTTCGGCCACCTGCCTCACGGTTCCCATCTCGGTTTCAGGATCAGGATCACAATATTCACTCCCTTCTTGCTGTTCTCATGGTTTCGGTGCCAGCAAGGCTTCAGCGCTTGCCCAGGGTTTGTTCAATGATTCAAAGTCAAAACCATCCACTCTTGCTCTTATCCCTACTCCCACACGTTACCTCGTCAACCAGGGGATCCCCGAAGCAGCACCCGGGCAGAGGCACACAAGCGGGGACGCAGGCACCACGGAGCCCGGTCCATGCTAGAGGATCACCGAACCTGCTGTTGTTGCCTGTATTTCAGGGATTCACACAGGCGTAGTTTACCACTGTGCTTTGATCTTTCCCACAGCAGGGCAGGAATCTCAAGCATGTTCGATAGGATGCCTCTAAGTCTATCACAGGCCTGTGTTATCTGAACACAGATGTTCTCCTTGTCCAACACACAAGGCCAAACAACAATTAGTATGATATATGTGTTTTTCGACACCCCAGCTGCAAGTCACTTGAGTGTGTTTACAATCCTCCCCACCAAGCTTCTGTATTTTCCCACACTCATGGAGACATTGTCTCTGGAGGAAGGGAGAAGGAGGATCACCAGCACCGTCCGGTAAGTTCAGCAAGAGGATTGCCTTCAGTAAACGGGTGGGGGGTATGACTGCACAACTCTTGCTTAGGTTTTGGCCTGACTAAGGAGAATAAAGTAACTGAAGTAGTAGAATGTATAGGAATGCCTACAGAATACGCAGAGCCTCCATGCTCTCCTATCCAGGATGCTTGTGAATTCAATCCCCATCAACCAGATGGTGTCTGGTTTACTGATGGGAGTGCTCGTAAAATACAGGGTAAATGGCAAGGAACAGCTGCTGTGTATCTGTGGCTGATGAACTTGCAGTAATGGAACGAACTTGCAGTAATGGAATGAGTAGGAGGTTCTGCTCAGTTAGCAGAGCTCTATGCCGTACTATTGGCTCTTAGAAATGGCACACTGGTTCCTATGCTGTATGGGCTGGTGCTACACAATGGCTAGGAAATTGGGCAAAACACAATTGGCAGACAGGGAGTGGAGATGTATGGGGAAGAAAATATTGGGAACAAATATACCAGATCACCAACTCCCATCCTATTGCTATAGGGCATGTAGCTGAACACCAGAAAAAAACTACTCAAATGGCCAAATGGAACAATATGGCTGACCACCTAGCCAGTATAGATGGGGCAGGTTTTTCCTCTACCTTGAGTATTGAATGGTTAGGTAAATGTCTGCATGAATGGTTGGGACACACTAGTGCATAGAACCTATATCAGCAGGCAGCAAGATGATGCTGGCCAATTTCTAAACAACAGGCAGTTCAACTAGTGACAACT
The DNA here is from genome assembly GCF_964195595.1 of Calonectris borealis. NCBI lineage: Eukaryota > Metazoa > Chordata > Aves > Procellariiformes > Procellariidae > Calonectris > Calonectris borealis. The sequence goes on from NC_134315.1 coordinate 66,456,848, forward strand.
TGTGGATTTTGTAATGATATGACAGATTATCTTGTCAAAAGTCAATAACAAGCAAACCTTAGGGAAGGGAAAGTCCTTTGGGGTATGTGGAAAGTCGACTATGTCGGACCCACACAATTACAAACATGTAATAATATCAGGTAAACCCAACAAGGCATGGCAATGCCCGCTGGAAATGGAGCCGCTGGGATTCATTATGGCAGTTTGTATGCCAATTAACCGTCGAGGTCACGGTTCATGTGCCACAGTGGGCAGTATGCAATTTGACATTTCCCTGATTCCCACTACCACTACTACACCACCAGTAACAGTTGCCCAAGGCTTTCCTGAAAGATTTGCCATTTTCACTTCTGAAGTACGTGAATTTTACTTTAAGTTTCGCTGGGACAATGTTAATATTAGTAAAGTGTACCCAAATTGCTCACAATGGACAATACCTATATATAATCAATGGCTTAAGTCTCACTGGAAAATCCGCACAGCTAGAGATCTTTCAACAGGATTGGGAGCTGCTGGCTTGGGCACCGGAGTGTTAAATTCTATGGACTTGGAGATTGTTAATAATTAAGTGTCCAGGCTGAGACAATTAAGCGAACAAGCTATAATTGGTCAGAACACGGATATGGTAAAGGGGTTACACACAACTACTAAAACCCTTACACTTAGTCTTAACCCAGGGAAAAAGCGCAAATGGATTCTGAAAGACATGTACACTGGTGTTCACAATTTTGTTTCTAACACCGGCAGTGCCGTTGCATGTGTTACTATGCAAACCTTTGCTATAAATGAATATGAACAGCAAGCCAATTGCATCCGTAGTGGAAATCCTGCTGTGTTAGGGGCCCTATTATTGGATCAGTGCCAGGATCGTAAATCCGGTTCCTCAGACCTGTAGAGTCAGAGGTAGGATGTAAAAGTAACCTGTTAAGTGGATCTATCTATTACAACACAGTGAATAAGAAAATTAAAGAAGAACCCATTTACCAATATACCCCACTTGCCATCATTGTCGTTAACAGAATACGGGCTCCAGTTCAAGGGCACAAATGGATGGATGACCAAGGCGATCTAATTGATACTCGTGGATGTGAAAAATGGGGAAGCTGTGAGTGGTACTGCTCTGAGCTTTTAGTGATACAAGACCTATGTTCCAGTGATATATCCTCAGGTACCTGTTATTTCGACTCAGTGTATGACAATCGCACAGTTGTACTTCAGGGAAAACCAGGTTGTATATGTGTGGTGTCACTTTGTGACATCCTATAAAACAACGGGAACAAAACGATGGCTCCCGCCCGACAATGCCAGTGCAACATTACAGCACTAGAAACCTGTGGAGGACTTTATAGAAAACATAAAGCAAACCTCACATCAATGCTGGTGGAATTCTGGCCTACAACTTGGTCTGTAGAACCAATATGGGACACAGTATCCTCTCAAATTGAAGAACTGGAATCCTTAATCGCCAGCTACGGAAAAGCTATTACATACCAAAACCAAGTGACTATCGCTATCAAACACGAAATCGGGTGAATTGTCAGAATCACAACAGAAATTGAACAAAGTGTTGGACATCACTGGTATAACATTTTTATGGGATACACACCATCTGCAACTGGCATATTGCATCTTATATTATATCCTATGATAATTGTATTATTGTGTTCTATTTTATTAGCTTTGTTCTTAGTGCACTTGTATATCTGTGTTTATCGCTTATCTCACCATGTTGAAAGCATGTACCACCAATTGTTACCTGATTACAAACTGTGAGACTTCAGTGAAAGTGCTCAAAACGTTCCCCTACCCTCACCCCCAGTGAGGCAAGAGGAGTAACAGTACTCCACTCGCCCAGGCAATGGGTTTGCAGGATGTTTAGTCTATACCAAGGGGTGTTTAGTCTATACCAAGGTGTGACTGTTCACTCAACTCCTGCTTAGATTTTGGCTAATCCAGCTCATGCTCAAGCCTGATGTATGCTGGGAACTGCGCCATTAAGTCAACTAGAGAGCACCACCGAGGCAGGACAGGTGGCAAGAGCTAAAGGGCTGTTACGCAGCCATTATCACCTGCAGATTGCTGTCTCAGGCAGCCATTATCTTTTGTCTGGCAGTTTCCTCAGAATCCACCGATTTATGGAAATGGTACAGACCACACCTCCAAAACATCAGCTTACCCCAAAAGGCTTTTGAAGTGGATCCAACAGCAGCTGGACTGCTGAGGCTTTCGTGCTTCCCACACTGGGACGGAGGAGGAAGGATGAGCACTCTCACCATCGGCTAGGTAACCAATTCTATTCTTTTGCTCCTAGGTGCATGATATTAAGAGTTACAGGTTATAAGTCATTAAACCTTATGACTTGAATGGTGAGTAAGTGAATTCACGTGATAGACTAGTCTGGTTAAAAGGCGACTGAGCCCCTGTTTGTGGTGTGTGTTTGTCATATTTCTCAATGAGCTCATGAAACAAAGTTTAAATCACAGAGTATGTTGTCCTGTAAATTTGAGAGATCCAAATGGAGCGTGACGGGAGTGGGAGAGAGAGGCCAGAGAAGAAAGGAGAGGACGCCAGGATGGAAAATTGCCCTTGATGCAGGTTGCAGGTAGCTCGCAGGCCTGACTGAGGGAGTGGTGCTCCAAGAATCAGTCCATCCCTGGGTGTGGCAGTTAGGAGTTGGCGCTTCTCAGTTCTTACTGTGTCCTCCTTCCCTTGCAGCAGCTGGTGGAGAAGAAAGAAGAGGCATGGTGTGGAACTGCGAGGCAAGAGTGAGCACCAAGAGGAGCAGTGCACTGAAGAGGGGGATGAGAAAGGCACCCCAGGCAAAGGGCCCTCCCCGTCACCAAGGCTGTGGTCTCGCAAGAGCATCTCCGGCACCTTCGGTGCCCTGGCTGGCTTTGCGCTGGGCGACCTCCCTGTAACCAGGGCTCGGGTCTTCGCTTTTGTTGGCCTTTTGCCACGTTGCTCCTTTGGCTGCCTGGAGAGAGTGACAACCCTGTAAGGAGGGTCCCCAGTGTCACTGCCTCTGCAACCAGGGGGGAAATGAAGTGCTCTGGACCCCAAGCCCACCCTGTAAGCAGGGGAGGGCTGTTTCCCCGCCCCAATCCTGTGGCCCCGGCAGCTTTCTGCCTGCTGGCAGCCTGGCCAGAATGACCCCTGTCATCGGGGTGTGTCACGGCATTTGCCCTTTGGCCACCTGTGAAGTCCCTTGGCATGTTGAGTGCTCTGGCCTCCATGCAGCCTGTGGGCAGGTCTGAGGCTCTCCTTCCCTGCTCGCAGCTAGGGCTGGGTCCCCAAGGCGTTTGCTGCACTGAGCTCTCTTTCTCCTGTGGAAACTCATGATTGTCTCTGCCCTTGACCCTGCCTGTGTCCTTGTCCACGTTGGTGTGAGTGTGCGAGTGAGCGAACTTGTCCTTTAGGCCTCTGATCAAATTGCTGCAGCTTAGGTTGAGTTTCCCAGGAGAGAAAGAAGGGCTCTGTGCAGCCACAGGGGAGTCCCCTCTCAGCCGGTGAGTGGAGCGTGAGTCTCAGCTTGCCCCTTCTTTCCCTGCACAGAGCAAAGCCACACGACAGGAGGGCGGGCAAAGGTGACCCGCCTGTAGTCAGGGCTTAGGTGTCCACTTGAGTGGCTGCTTGTTCTGCTGACAACCTGCCAGTGTGACAGCCCCGTCCTTGGGGTATGTGTCACGAGCTGAGAAGCCCTCTGTCCCCAGGAGCAGCCCGACCTCCTCCCTGTAGGCAAGGCTGGGGAGGCTGCAGTACTGCAATCAGCTGCTTTAGCCAGGCAGCAGGAACGACCCCTCCCTTGCTTTTTAGAGGGTGCCTCTGCGGCTGCTGCTTTACAAGCCTAGCGTCATTTGCTCAGGGTGCGTGCCTTGGAGCCCAGCCAGCTCCAGCACCATCTGGGACCCTGCTGTGCATCACTTTGGTGAGAAATGCTGATGGGTAGGGGGTGGGCCAGTGGCCCGGTAGTGCTGTGGGGAGCTGCCTCCTGGGGTGGGAGTCCCTCTGTCCTTCAGGCAGAGGAACGGAGCTTCCCAACTCTAACTGTGTCCTCCTTCCTTTGCAGCAGCTGGTGCAGAAGAAGGAAGAGGCATCGTGTGGAACTGCGAGGTAAGAGTGAGCATGACGCGTTATTCATGGGTACCCAATAAAATGCGTTTCCAGACTCTATTTCACACATACAGCAACTTGCATACCCAATTTTGCTCTAAGGCATGCGAATAAAGTTGCACTACACACATTATTGTAACTTTGCAACCACGGTTGCAGTCGTGGCAGTTGTGAGGCTGTTATGTGTTTGTCCTGGGTGCTTCCAAGTGGAACCTCGGGGATCATGAGGTGGTTTTCAGACAGGGGTTTGGTGACATTGCAGTACTGCAGAGGTCTTCTGGTAGGAGTTTGGTAGTACTGCAGTGTCACCGTGGAGCTTTTATGGGAGATGGTAATATTCCTGTTGAGCAATATTAGGGCAGTATTTTGGTGGTACTGCAGGGGGTGTAAGAGTTGGAGCTGGGTGGTGGTACTGCGGAGTCCCTGTGGTGCTTTTACAGTCCGAATTTGGTGGTATTGCCGTGTCCGAGGGGAGGTTTTACAGGCAGGGTACAGTGGTATTGCAGCGTAACTGCGGACGATTTATGGTAGGTGTTCCGTGGTATTGTAGTGTCCCATGGGAGGGTTTACAGTCAGGGTTTGGTGGTATTGCTTTGTCACTGGGGTGGTTTTACAGTGCGAGTTTGGTGGTACTGCAGGTCTCTGGGGAGACAGTACAGTCAGGGCTTGGTGGTATTGTAGCATAACTGGAGGTTTTACTTTCCAAGGTTGGTGGCGTTTCAGTGTCGCTGGAGGCGTCACAGCAGGAGGTGGCTGCGCAGGTACCACTGCTATGCAAGAGGACTGGCTGCTGCCCCTCCAATCAGCTTCTGGTGGAAATCCCGCCCTCTCCCAGCAGCCACAGCGGCCATTGGCTACGGAAGTCAGGCCATTGTTCTTGTCCTGTGCTCTGCTCGCATTGGCTGGCAGCACTGGCCACGCCTTCCAGTTTACCCATAAGGGCATCAGACCTGGGAGGCCCAACTCCATTCCTAGGTGCTGCCATTTTGGTTTGGCTGCCTGTTTATAACAGGGTGCTGCCATTTTGTACCAGGCAGCTGACGTTCCCAACCGGCAGCACCGCCAGACCAGGGAGCCACCATCTTTTGACATCATGATGCCAATCAGCTCTGTGATTGGCTGCCTGCCCCCGTTTGACCAGGAAGTGCTCAGCTGTAAGTATAGACACATTCATTTACACCATCTCCTACATGTGTGTTATATATGAATACAAATAAGGAAATATAAATATAGTATACAGGATAAAATATATATATTAGATAAATATATATTATATAGATATATATCGACTTTAAATTTATGCAGTATCTGGCGGCAGGACACCCCGAGAGCGGCTCCTGCTGTAGCGCAGGAGCAGCAGCACGGTACAGCAGGGACGGCCGCCGCTCCCGGTGCTCGGGGGGCACACCTGCTCCCAGCCAGGTGTGTGTCAGTGTCCCCGGCAGCCCCCAGCGCCGGACGGCGGGTGTGCGGAGGTGCCCCACGTCCCCCGCGGCAGAGGCTGTTCCTGGCTGGGACAGGTGGCGTCCCCTCCCCGCCGCCCGCGCTGCTACCCGGCCTTCTGCCGCCTCGGCGAGGCAGGGGACAAGTTTCAAACTGCAGGCACAGCCGCCACGGGACGGGCTGGCCCAGGATGCCAGAGGGCGAGGCTTGGCGCCACGGGGCTCTGCCCGCGGCCGCCTTCTCCCCGCCCCGCGGGGCCGGATTGACGGGTCAGAAATTGGTGGGGCCGGAGCCGGGCAGGGCGGGGATTGGCGGGACGGAGCTGGGCGGTGCTGGCTGGGGGCACAGAGCGCGTTCGCGGGGTGGCGGCTGCCTCAGTTGGTGGGGGCATGGACGGGGGTGGTGGGAGCTGCTGCCGCCCCGGGGGGCGGAACGCGACGGTGAGCCAGGGCGGGCGGCGGGACCGGGTCGGGGAGCAGCGGGAGTGGGGCCGCGGGCAGCGCTGTCCGGCCGCGGGGTCCCCCTTGTTCGCACGTGGGTCCTGGCGGTAGCCCTCGTCCTTGCGGGCGGGGCCTCGCTCTGCTCCGGGGGCCGCGGCTCCGGAGCGGCGGCGGTAGGAGCGGACGCGGCCGGGCCCCCCGGGCAAGAACCGAGTGGGGGAGACGAGAGCCGTGTCCCCGGGCGAGGGGGCTGCTGTGCCGGGCCCCCTCGCGGTGGGGTTGTGGTCGTGTGCGGCGGGGCGGCAGCAGGGTCCCGTTCCTCCGGCTGGTCCCTGCGCGGGTCGAGCAGTGGCGGCCCCAGAGGCTCTTGCGGGCAGGAGGGGTCCCGGTGCCCGGACGGGCGGGGAAAGGCCCTGGCTGCTGCTGCTCGGGTCCGGGGCACTCCTGGAGGAGTTGCGGGAGCGGAGGTGTCCCTTGGTGGACGTGGGGGTGGTTCCTGGGTTTCTCGAGCACGGCTCCCCGCTGGGGCTGCTGGGCCCTACGGGGGGGTTTGGGGTGCCTGGGAGATGATGCGGGTGGTGCTAGGGAACTGTCTCAAATAAAGTGACCCCATGCCCACAGAGACATGGAGCTGGGCTCTCCCTGCAGGGAGAGTGTCCCCTACCCCAGCTCCCAAGCACTCCCTGAAACTATGTGGGGCCCCAGGGCTGTGGATGTGAACCAGGGAACTTATGCATAATCTATTGTTACAGTGACCCAGTGTTTGAGGCGCAAAAAGGTGATTAAGATAGACTCGTGAGGCGAGTCAGTCTACTGTTTTGGGTGTTGGGGGTGGAGAAACTTTAGTGATTTTAAATCTAATTTTAACTACACTTTGTGTAGGCAAGCAGGATGGGGGGTCAACAGAGTGGAAGCATTGTGAAAAAGAGCCCCTACGTTGTATTTTGAGTCACTGGAAGGAAATTGGGGGGCCTCCTAGGGAAGATCTTAATAAGAGAACTCCGGTAGAATATTGCAATCAGTGGTGGCCCTTATACAAACTGGAGGACGAAGAAAAATGGCCTTTTAATGGAACTTTGAATTATAACACTTTGTTGCAACTAATGTTATTTCTGAGAAGGGAAGGAAAATGGGATGAGGTTGTGTATGCTGATATGTTTTTCACTTTAAGGAACCACCCAGAGTAGCAAAAGGAGTGTGATATAAACTTGGCCCCACAAGATCCTTTAGTAGTGGCATTAGAGAAGGAGAATAAGAAAGAAGGAAAAGGAAAATTGAAGAGGTGTTGCTCAGCGTGCAGCATAGGGCAGAGATGTGTGAAGTTAGGGAAAATAAGAGGTCCTGGAGTGGGAGACCTGCCAGAACATTACAAACCGCCGGTGGGGGTACGACAAGAAGAAAGTGAGAACTCTGATGTGGGAACCCCTCCAGATAGTCCAGTATCCTCTCGCATCCGAAGTAAAAAGCAAGTAGTGGTACAGGCACCGTTAAGGGAAGCAGTGGGACCAGGGGGAGATCCTGTCTTGATGAAAGTTCCCTTTTCCTCATTTGATCTTGAAACATGGAAGAATGTGGCAAAAAGCTACCGAAGTGACTCTGTAGGTGTGACCAAACATTTCCAGTTTCTGATGAAACAGCATACTCCTGATTGGAGTGATATTCAATTATTATTAGACCATATGATGAAAACTGAGAGGCAGCTCATCTTAAAAACGGCCCAAGATCTGGCTAGTGATCAACTTAAGAATACAGGAGAGGACATAAAGGAGCACTTTCCCTTACAAGAGCCACATTGGGACCCTAATAGAGGGGCCCATATAAGGTTATTGAATGACTACAGGGATTGGATCATAAGGGGAATGGAGCGCGCTATCCCAAAAACAATCAACTGCTCAGCCTTGTATGCCGTTCGGCAAGGTCCAAAGGAAACCCCCTTAGAATTTTTGGATAAATTACGGGACACTATGAGGTGGCACACTCCTCTAGATCCGGGATCAGAGATAGGAATCCAGCAGTTAGTGTCTCTATTCATTGGGCAGTCAGCAAGTGATATCCGGAGAAAGTTGCAGAAATTAAGACCGGCAGAAAGCAGAAATTTGGAGACTTTACTAGATGAAGCATGGAGAGTGTTCAGTAATAGGGAGGAGGAGGACCGAAGGGGAGACAAGCGGGTGTTGGTAGCGGCGTTACAAGAAAGCAAAGGATTTAGAAGTGTGGGACCTAAGAGGCCTTTGGGAAAGGACCAATGTGCATGGTGTAGACAGAGGGGGCATTGGAAAAAAGAGCGTCCAGAAAAACGGAAAGGGAAAGGAAGGATACAAGCCCATGTCAAAGAGGATTGATGGGGACCTGGGGAATCTGCCCTAGCGGATCCACTGGTTATATTAGAGCTAGGGAGACAACAACGGGGCATGGAATTTTTGGTCGACACTGGGGCCACGTTTTCGGTTTTAAATCAAGTTTTGACGCCAGTAGATGATGATTTTGTAACAGTAAGGGGAGCCACTGACCAGAGTGAAAAGGCATATTTCTTAAAACCTCTTAAGTTTAAATCAGGGAAACAATTGGGGATACACAAATTTTTATATACGCCTAATTCGCCAAGACCTCTATTAGGGCGAGACCTATTAAAACAATTAAAAGCAGAAATAAGATTTGAAAAAGGAAAAGTAGAACTCCGGGTGTGAAATGACCAGCTAATTGAAGATAGGGAAGGTATCTGACTTATAATTGACCGGTTCATTAAGTATGAGCTATTAACGGAGTGTGAATCGGAATATAACACTCCCATCTTACTGGTCGAGAAGCCAGATGGTAGTTATCGAATAGTGCAGGATCTCAGGGCTATTAATAAAATTGTTGAAGATCTGCACCCTGTCATGGCAAACCCATATACATTATTAACCAAATTAGTATCTGAATTAGTTTCGTTTACCGTATTGGACCTGAAAGACACCTTCTTTTGCTTACCCTTGAGTCCAGAAAGCCAGTTGCTGTTTGCATTTGAATGGGAAAACCCAGACTCTGGAAGAAAACACAGTCCATGTTAACGGTGTCTACCACAGGGGTTTAAAAATAGCCCCACTCTTTTCGGAAATCAACTAGCTAAAGATTTGGAACAATGGGAGCGACCACACGGAGCTGGAATAATATTACAATATGTGGATGACCTATTGATAGCCACTGAAACAAAAGAACTGTGTATATCATGGACAGTCAGCCTGTTAAGCTTTCTTGGACTAAGTGGCTATCGAGTCTCTCCACAGAAGGCTCAGGTGGCTCAACAACCAGTGACTTATCTCAGATATGAGATCACAGCTGGACAGCGGACAGTCGGGGCCGCAAGAAAAGAGGCCGTCTGTCAAACTCCTAAGCCCCAAATGGTTAAAGAGCTCCAAACCTTCTTAGGCATGACAGGGTGGTGCCGTCTATGGATCTACAATTATGAGCTTTTGGTGAAACCGCTTTACGAGCTTTTAAAATCAAGCTCGAGAGGCCTTAGTTGGAACGGGGAAGCCAATAAAGCATTCCATCGGCTGAAACAAGAACTGATGAGGGCGCCAACCTTGGGACTACCAAACACCACTAAACCTTTTTGGTTATTCTCTCATGAGAAACAGGGAATAGCCTTGAGAATTTTGGCTCTAAATCTAGGACCATATCAGAGGGCAGTGGCGTACTTTTCCAAACATCTTGATGAAGTAAGCAAAGGTTGGCCCAGCTGCTTGAGGGCGGTAGCGGCGGTGGCGTTGAATATCCAAGAAGCACGTAAGTTTACACTGGGCCAAAAGATTACAGTACTGATATCTCATGCTGTGTCGGTGGTACTGGAGGTGAAGGGAGGGCACTGGCTCTCACCTCAGAGGTTCCTTAAATACCAAGCTGTCCTGGTGGAGCAGGATGATGTGGAAATAGTGGTCACTAACATTATCAATCCAACATCTTTCCTTAGCGGGACCATGGGGGAACCAGTATCACATGACTGCTTGGAAACAATTGAAGCAGTCTATTCCAGCTGACCTGACCTAAAAGAGGAGCCGCTGAAAGATGCTGAAGATTCTTGGTACACCGACGGAAGCAGCTTTGTTTGACAAGGCGTCCGCAAAGCAGGATACACGGTAACCATTGCAGATCAGGTAATAGAGTCCAAAGCCCTTGCCCCAAATATCTCGGGACAAAAAGCAGAAATAATAGCTCTAACTCGAGCACTGGAACTAGCCAAAGGCAAGAAAATTAACATCTGGACAGACTCCAAATACGCTTTTGGGGTAGTCCATGCTCATGGAGCTGTATGGAAAGAGAGAGGACTCCTATCTACCCAAGGGAAACATATAAAACACGCTGAAGAAATTCTTAAGCTCCTGCAAGCAGTGCTGCTGCCCGAGAAGGTGGCTATTATGCATTGTAAGGCTCATCAGAAAGGAAACACTGTTCGGGAATTGGGCAACGCTATGGCAGACCGTGAGGCCAAAAGAGTGGCTGAGAAAAGTGATCTAGAAGTGCAGTCTTTGGTCCCCCATGGTAAAATACAAATTGATTGCGAACCCAGATATTCTAAAAAAGATCAGAAATTAATTGAAGACCTAGGGGGAAAAATAGAAAAAGGTAGGCGGGCAAAAACTCCACAAGGTAAAACAATAATACCATTTGCATTGTTATGGGCCGCAGTTATGGCAGAGCATAGAAAATCCCATTGGGGAGCAGAGGCCCTGTATAAATACTTGAGTCGGCTGATAGTCGGCCCGGAACCTGTATACCACTGTCAAGCAGGTAGCACTGCAGTATGAGGTTTGTTTGCAGAATAATCCCAAGACAGGATCTAAAGCCCAGTCTGGACAAACAGGGAGAGGGAATTATCCAGGACAACAGTGGCAAATTGATTTCTCAGAACTCCCAAGAAAAAGGGGGTTTCGATACCTGTTGGTCTTTACGGACACCTTTTCAGGATGACCAGAAGCATTCTCTTGCCGAACTAATAAAGCTAGAGAGGTAACTAAAGTACTATTGCAAGAAATAATACCGAGATTTGGAGTTCCCGTGGTAATCTCGTCAGATCGGGGCCCTCGCTTTATTGCAAAAGTTGTTCAACAAGTTAGTAAGCTTTTGGGAATAGATTGGCAATTACATACCCTGTATAATCCACAATCAAGTGGTCAAGTGGAAAAGATGAACCACCTGATTAAGTTGCAAATTGTAAAATTGGGGCAGGAGGCCAGCTTATCTTGGCCCCAATCATTGCCTTTGGCACTCCTGAGAATTAGAACTAAACCCAGAACCAAGGAAAGGCTAAGTTCTTTTGAAATAATGTATAGGAGACCCTGCATTGTACAGGCAGGAACATCAACTCAAATCGGGAGTGAGATCTTGACTGATTGTATAATAAGCCTGCAAAAACAGCTTCGAGAAATAGAGAAACTGGTCTTGGGAACTAGAGCCCAAGGCCTCGATGGGCCTGTGCACAATATTAAACCTGGTGACTATGTATATGTAAGATCTCTTATAGATTCACCCTGGAGCCAAGGTGGGAAGGTCCGTTCCAGGTGTTGCTGACCTCTCATATGGCAGTCAAGATTAAAGAACAAGCATCGTGGATACACCATACCAGAGTTAAGAAAGCCCCTCGACCACAATGGAAATCAACACCAGCTGGACCTCTGAAATTACGCATTCAACGAAAAGATGGACATTGATCATGGGCATAGTAAGACTATGGTTGAAACTTGTAAGCGCATGGGATCAAAATTCGTACATACAAATGACCAAATCAGTAGTAGACAGTTTGGACCTTTCTGACTGCTGGGTGTGCACAGCCCTTCCCACAGGGAATTTAGAACTTCCCCTCCTCGGAATACCAGTCTCATATACTAATTGGAGTTGGCCCTATGACAATCTAAATAATTCTACTTTACCTACAGGGGACACCATCGCATGGAATTTAGATAGTTGTGCTCCGGAGCAGAATCAAGTTCTACTCCCCACTGGTGAAAGGTTGTGTTGGGGCGCCCAGAGCCCAATACCTTTAGGAGACCACAAAGTTCCAAAATATACCTGTGGGAGTAATAGTATCTACCCACTTAAATTTGATCTTCAGGTATTGGAAAGGCCAGTATTCATAAAAAGGAACAATAATACCGCTCCAAAAGTTGGAAACTTTAATTTGAATCTAACTGTGGCTCTTAATGGAACCATATGTGAAAAGGGGAGGGCCATCAATGATACCCGTGATGGGTGCCCACGGGCAGTCTCATTAGGATTATGGCTTAATTACTCTTATAGCTGTATTCCTGATGGACTCTGGTGGCTATGTGGGGATGGGCACGCTAGGAAATCATTACCCGATTATTGGGATGGGGTCTGTACTTTAGGATATGTGATTCCCCAGAGTAGAGTATATAATCACTCGCATCCTCCACCAGGAATTACACGAACACACTGGCGAAAGGTACGCGAGGTCGCGCCAAATCCCCTTGTGGAGAGGCCATTAGCTTTCCATAGTTTCGTGAGAGGGTTCTTCCCCCAATTAGGAGTAAGTGAATTAGAAAAGGCTATAGTAAATATTTCAGCCACTATGGAAAAGATTGAAAATCTTACTCTAGATGCCATCCAGGGACTGCAAACTGAAGTATCATCCCTCAGTAAGGTGGTCCTGCAAAACCGTATGGCTTTAGATTTAATCACGGCAAAGGAAGGAGGGATTTGCATGATAATAAATCAAAGTTGCTGTTCATATATAAATCAAGAGAAAAAAATTGAAACAGACATAGCACAAGTTTGGCAACAATCAAAAGTATTGCATCAAGTATCACAAGATGATACTTCCTGAGGTTTCTCTAGACTTTGGGAGAAGCTCACTTCTTGGCTACCTGATCTTACTTAAGATGGCTTAAGCATCTTTTCATTATAGTTATCATGATTATCGTATTAGGATTATTGGTTTGTTGCATGTTGCAGTGTTTTATGTGGATGTGTAAACAAACAGGAAACACTTATGAAGAATGGAAGAAACATAAGTTAAGGCAGGGAATTGAAAACGGCAAATATTTTGCCAGAACCCTCAAAGGAAATGGCATCATATAGCAAAAAAATTTGCAAAGGGGAAAGAAAAGGGGGGACTTGAACCAGGGAGCTTATGCGTAACCTATTGTAGCTTAACAACCCAGATAAGATAGGTGCTGTTGTAAGCATAACTAATAGTTTGACAAGACGCTGTAACTCTGTTACAAGCAAGAATTGTATAGATAACAGGAACTGCCAGTAGATAAACCAGGAACTCGAAAGTACACACACGGCAACCATCTGGTTAAAACAAGTCTTGTAGTTTGGAACTCTGCCAACTCAGCATTCTGGGCCAAAGGTGAAAATACATGTTGAAGACTGTGAGCCTTCATCCAAAAGACCCCAACAGACAACCACCCGATGGCAGTGCGCAAGCGCCAGAAGGAGGAGATGTAGGATAATGAGTTCCTGAGGATGACGTAATAGTTATGCCCATTAATTGTAATAACCCAACCTACGGTAATGAATATGCATGTCTTTGTGTAATAAATGGACGCTTGTTTTGTGATCCGGTGTGCAAGTTTGGAGGAGCAATCCCCTTGCACCCAGCACTGTAACAAACATACCTGCTTTATAACTCTTCGTGAGTTGTAGGGTTTGTTTCTGCACGTCAGATGGGCTACTCTCCTCCCACCCACTGACAACACATCACACACAGACTTGGAAGACGGAAGTTCAATGCAATTTGTTCAGCCCTTGGAATGCATTTTTTGGGGCTCCAAACCAGAGGAGTCGTCCTGCAATTCTGAAGCTGAAAAATTGGTTAAGTCCTGTGTTTTCAGAGCATGAAAACAGAGACTTAGTCTGGTGGCTTTGGGGCTCAGAAAAAAACCTTATATGCTGTGTTTTAGAGACTGAAAATGCTGGCCAAGTCCTGCATTTTCATTGCTTGAAAGCAGAGACTATGCTGTGGTTTTGGTCCTTGAAAAAAATTTCTGGGGGCTGGTTTTGGGTCTCAAAAGCAGGGGCAGAGCCCTGTGTTTCTGAAGCTCAGAAAAAGAGCAAGTCCTGTGTTTTCAGAGCTTGCAAACAGATTGTTTTTCTTTCATTTTTCAGGCTGGGAAACTGAGACAAAGTGCTCTGGTTTTGGTGCTCAAAAACACAGGGCAAGTGCTGCATTTCTGATGCTCAGGAAAAGACTTAAGTCATGAATTTTGGGGACTTGAAAAAAGAGGCTCAGTGGGCAGGTTTCAGCCCCCAAAAGGGAGGCTCGGGGGGATGTCGGGCAGGTGTGTGGGGGTGGAATGGGAGGGCATTGGGGGCAAGGCAGGGAGGGGGGTGGGCAGGGTGTGTGACCTCCCCACCAGATGCGGGAGTCTGGTCGTGTTGGTCCCCGAAGTTAGGGAGGCCGGCATGCACCAGGCCGAACTTAACATCTGAGCTAGTCTCTGGGACGAAAGGTGCTTTTTTCCCCAACTCTTTAGTCAAGGTTTGTACAACCTTGTACCAGAATAGTTATTAAATAAACAATATTTAGAAAATGTACAATTATGACAGTTAGTATTCAAGTTATGACAATGATGGATTTACAACCTTGCCAAAAGCGCAGGCTGCTTTAATTAGCTTTTAACAAGAAAGAGCAGTTAAGCTAGAACTGTAACTGGGTGGAGCTTGTCAGATGAGGGGGTGGAGCTTTAATTAGCTTCTAACAAGAAGGAGCTTCTACAATCCAGAGCTGGAAGCAGCAGGAGCATCTCTTCTCCAGCATGGGCAGTAGCTGGAGCTGAAATAACTCAGGGCTTCAAAGAACCTGAGCTGGAACCTCCGCTGTCTGGAGCTGAAACTACTTGAAGCACAAGTGCCCATCAGCCAGAGCTGTAACAAGCAGGAGCGCCTCATGTCTGGAGTGTCCAGGAGCAGAAGCTGGAGCTAGAATTACCTAAAACTCAGCAAAGCCCAAGCTTCCATCGGTTGGGAGCTGCAGTATAGCTGGGGTGTCTGTTAGGTAGAGGCGGAGCATCTCATATCCCAACTGTGCAGTAGCCAGAGCTGCGATTTAGAGCAGGAGCCTCTCTTCTCCAGAGCATCCAGTAGCTGTAGCTGGAGCGTCTATCAGCTGGAGCTGTAACAAGCCAGGGTGTCTGTCAGCCAGGAGCCAGGCGGGCGCAGGCAGGGCTGTCCCCAACAAGGAGCTCTTCCCAGCAGCGAGGCGAGTCACCCATCTGCGAGCAGGGAGCCCAGCCTCTTCCCTCAGGGATTAAATCCATGCCATGTGTCCCTGTCTGCGTGGAGGGTCTCCCCCAGTCCGTTCGCGAGGGCAGAAGTGAGGTGGGGGTCCCGCCCGCTCTCCTGGGGCAGCCCCGCTGCGAGGGGGCACAGGCTGTGGGTGAGGCAGCAGCAGCACAAAGCAGCGGAGTCTCTTCCCTCCCTGTGAAGGGGAGAAAAAACAGAGCTCCCGGGTGAACAGCCCAGCCCTGGAGACACCCCAGGAGATGCCCGTCCCCTCCTCAGCCAGAAGACTCTTCTGCCAGAGGGGCAGGCGAGAAAGAGCATCGTGCTCAAACCCCTCCCCTAAGCAGGGTCTGTTTCAGCACGGCACAAAACAGGGAGCAGCACTGGGGCTACCGACGGGGTGCAGCTGGGTCGGACCCTGGCAGCTCTCACTCCGCTTGCCCTGAACTCCCTTCACAGCTCCCAGCCCCCCAAATATGAGGCAAAAACCACTGGGGAGGGGCTTTGGTTGGGGGGGCTGTGGGAGCTCCCTGCACAGCACTGGCCCCCCTTGGGCATCGCCTGCCCCACAGCTGTGTTTGGACAGTGCGGTGAGAGGCAATGGGGGCAGCCCCCTGGCCCAGCCCGCCCTGCCCCAGCGCTCCCTCAGCCCAGGCGCAGGAGCGCCCACGGAGGCAACCCAGTTGTAGGAGACCGACTGGAAGAACAAACAATCTAACAGCAAGGCGAACTTGTAATCCCCTGGAACAAAGAACTGTTTGCTAAGAAGGGTGCGGACGGCAGGAGACGAAACTCGGTAAGGGAGCAGGGGGCTGAGATCCCCTGAGCCTGTCCGAGGAATGTCTCCAACACTCGCAAGATGCAAAAACCCTGAAGTGAAACTCTCTGAGCTCGGTCCTGAAACAAAACTGCCACTGTGGCAGAGGGGCGGTCTTAGTGAGCGACGGATATAAAAGGGGAAGGCAAGTGCCATGGGGTGGGATTTCTGGACGAGCGCTCCTACAAACCAGAAATATCCCCTGTTGGCAGGCCCGATGCTGGACCCAGGACTGGTGATCCCTCTCCTTTTCCCCTTAGACCCTATGTGTGTGGTGAGTAACTGCAAGGCTTACTTCAATTCTCTAAAAGACTGGATATTTTGGGGTGCCAAACTGGATGGGAAACTTGTTTCATAAATCTTTCATTAAAATTGACGTGTGTGCTTGGACCTTGAGTGTCATTTCACCTGAATTCAACCCGAAGGGATCTGTGGATCTGAGTCACCTCCTCCTTCCTCACAGGCAGGACATGACATTAAATTGGGATCACGGACACAATCCCCTCAATGTTTAAAGGTCCTTGAGGTACTGAATTTCTACCTGGGAAAGCCGGTGAGGGATACCGACTCTCTACCTGAGGAATGCAGGTGGGGAGAGGCGGGAGGTGACGTCTCGGCAATAAGCCAGGAGAGGTCCGAGCAGTGGGGAGCTATGGCTGCCCGGGGACTGCCGGCGCTCGACTGCCCCTCTCCCTTCCATTGTTGTTGAAGGAATATAAAGCACACTCTGCCACTTGAGAAGGCAACTTTCCCATCCAGTTGGCACCATCCAAAAGCCATAGTAGATGAGCTTATAACCCTTAAGAAGGAATAAACGTACCAAAAGGGAAGAGCGAAGCCACAGCATGTGCTGTATTAGGAGAAGTACTGGTGGCGGCCCAGGAGAAAGGGCAATTAATGATGAAATAGTAAAGTCCCTGCGAGAACAAATAAAAACTGCAGAGCCAGCTAGCTGCTGAACGTAACACCACTCAGTGACTCTACGTGGCTCTGCTAAGTGTGTTGGACCGAGAAAAAATTCTGTGGTCTGAATTGGAGAAAGAGGGGCAAGGATCTCCTGGTTGGGCAGATCTTGATTTTGTTCCTGATAACCGATCGGGATCTGCAGGTTCAGCGCAGTTAGCCGAAAAACAGAATCCAAGCCAAGAAGAAACACTTTACCCCGGAAAGGCAGTAGAGAAGCCATTAATTAAGACGGACGTTGGCCAAGGTGGGGGAGCTATAAAATTGAGGACCACTGAGGAATGGGCAACCGACCTCCCCCAAGAGCCTCAAAGGCAAAGAGAAACCTATTGTGGGCTGGGGGGATCAAAAAGGGGAGTCCCTGAGATTTGATGCATGGTATGTCTATTAACTCCCTAGAAAAGCTTATTCGAGCATGGAAAGGCAGAGGGAAGATGCCCCCACCTCTTCCCCGTGCTGAACGACCCAGTCATGAGGCAACACAGGCCTGAGGGTCTGGTTCACGCTATCAGGTTCTGTTTGTGTAATTGCAAAGATGTAGAGAAACACTACCTAATTTGGAAAACAGGGCCTCTTTGTGGTTAGCCTAGCTTTACAGGAAGCTGAGAAAATCATACGGCACCAACCAATCATTTTAGGAAAACCTTATAAAGCCTTGAAACCAGACACAGGTTAGAGTCCCCACCCTAGTGGAAGTTGCACAACAAGAAACTATCAGGAAATGGCGTACGACGCCTATCTATACAAACACGTGGGTAACTACAGATGCCCATGGAAAGGACCATTGAATCCGTACTCGGTGGATTGTGCCGTCCTTTTGACCATTCTCATTTGTGTGGAATAGAGAGTGATTAAAAGGACGGCCATATTCAATTCCATCTTTTTAATTATTCTCTGCTTTGTATATATGTATATTGCAGGTTGTGGACAAGCCGTCACGGGACCCATGTTTGCAATCGCAGCGTTAATTGTTATTTGTATTATTTGTTTGCTTTTGTCAGGAAAGATGGATTGGAAAGCCTATTTTTTCTCCATCACTGTTGGGGTAATGGGATCATAGGGTGAATCCCCCAGTTTGGCTTGGGAGTTGATACAGGGATTTATGCATATTTGGAACCAGACAGGCCAGGGGATATGTGTTGCCCTCCCTGGTTCAGCAGCAGAGGGATTCAAATTTACAATGATTAATTTAAATCTTACAAAAATATTGGAAAACGAGTTAAAAGGTCTTAACCGAACAGGGAAAAACATCACATGGGGAATAATTGAATCCCCTTTTCTTGAGCGAAAAGAGGGACAACCATGGAGGAATAACGGGACATGGCTCGGATACTCAAGGGCTTTGTATCAACTCCCGAACAATTCTACTTGGGAAAATTTGTGGAACCAAACTTGTTACCGATCTCTAAACAAAAATTCTGATATGGAAACAAATGATGTCACCTCTGATTCTGTTCCTTGTACCATAGTACCGTGGTGGGATTCCCCCTCTGAAGGCGGTTATTTTGAACACGAATATAACGTGCATTGGGACACAGATTGGTGTATACAAATACCTGATAAACCAGGGAAAATTCACCTTGTTAATCGTACTAGATATGAATAGGCCTGGTCTTTGAAATGACTATTTAACCCCAACCGTCCTTTGTCTTCCACTTCTGACCTCCCTGATGGGACCACCATTCAATGGGAGGTTGGTGTTGAAACCTGTAAGTATAACCAAGCTAGACTTCCAAATGGGGAAACCCTCTGTTGGGGCAGTCGACGACATAAGAGCGTCACCCAGGACACGATAGGAGAACCCCTGTTGAACTGTTCCCGAGTATTAAACTGCTCTACAGGAGCAGGTGACCCATTTGAAACCTGGTATATTCCAGAATTGAGAACATTCATTTGGGATATGTGTACTTGTTGGGGTTATCCGAATTATGGTTATTGGAATCAGGATGACCGATGTAATGGCTCCTTTAAAGATCCCCAAACAGCACTCTCCTGTGGCATTCCAATCACGCATGGCCCAGACCGACGGAAGGTCTGGAACTCTGACAGAAAGCAACAGGAGATACCTCGAGACGACCCATTTGATTGTTTCCAGGCAAAGTATTCAGCCCCACGAGGAATGGTATGGGCATGTTCCAATGGAAAGTTGTATTCACAGTTAAATACGTATGAAATGGCTGGATTGCACTGTTCTGTTGGCTTCCCCTCCATGTGTTCCTCCAAAGTATTTAATTTTACATCTCGCTGAAATAGGGCACATAGAGATCACGGTAGCCCGACAGATGCAAGGGATGTAATCATGGAAATACAAATACCCGATTATTATACCTGGGACAAACGTTTGCATTAAAAATGGAGGCAATCTTTGCACCAAGTGTGGCCATTGAAAAACATCAATATGTTTTAGAGAATTTAACTTGGCAGGTACCTGTTTTGAGTAATTGGACACGACATGGTTTTGGGGAGATAAATCTAGAAGTTCAACAAATGTCAAAGATGACTCTGCAAAATCGATTAGCTCTAGATATGCTATTGTTGAAAGAACATGGAGTATGTGGAGTGTTAAATTTAACAGAAGAGGAATGCTGTATCACCATCCATAATGCCTCCACCTCTATA
The DNA here is from genome assembly GCF_964195595.1 of Calonectris borealis. Lineage (NCBI taxonomy): Eukaryota > Metazoa > Chordata > Aves > Procellariiformes > Procellariidae > Calonectris > Calonectris borealis. Next base: position 66,476,468 of record NC_134315.1, read on the forward strand.
GAAGAAGCACGCGCAAAGGTGAAGGAAGTCGCTGATAAGACTGGAGAATTGTTCCAAGCAATGCAGTCAGCAGACTGATTTGCTGGACTTGGCCCCAGATCATAGATTACCTCCCTGCTGAAATCTCTCAGACTCATGGGGTGGGGAAAATGGCTTGTAAATATCGGCCTTATTATATTAAGTGTATTTTTGTCTCAAATGATAGGCCTTGAGGCAATTAGATGTATGATTTCTTGCCTTATATCCTCTCTTTCTCCCTCTGTCTGCTACGTACGGATCACAGCGGTCGAAGAAGATCTTGCAGTGTTTGAGCCATGGGGTGGTGTAGGAGACCGACTGGAAGAACAAACAATCTAACAGCAAGGCGAACTTGTAATCCCCTGGAACAAAGAACTGTTTGCTAAGAAGGGTGCGGACAACGGTAGGAAACGAAACTCGGTAAGGGAGCAGGGGTTTGAGATCCCCTGAGCCTGTCCGAGGAATGTCTCCAACACTCGCAAGATGCAAAAACCCTGAGCTTGGTCCTGAAACAAAACTGCCACTGTGGCAGCGGGGCGGTCTGTAGTGAGCAACGAATATTAAAGGAGAAGGCAAGTGCCATGGGGTGGGACTTCTGGACGAGCGCTCCTACAGACCAGAAATATCCCCTGTCGGCAAGCCCAATGCTGGACCCAGGGCTGGTGATCTCTCTCTCCCTCTCTTCTTCTCTCTCTCTCTCTCTCTCAGAGCAATGCAAGGCTTAGACCCCACGTGTGGTGAGTAACTGCAAAGCTTACTTCAGTTCTCTAAAAGACTGGATATTTTGGGGTGCCAAACTGGAGGGGAAACTTGTTTCTTAAATCTTTCATTAAAATCAACGTGTGTGCTTTGACCTTGAGTGTTGTTTCACCTTAATTCAACCTGAAGGGATCTGTGGATCTGAGTCACCTCCTCCTTCCTCACAGGGCGGGATGTGACACCAGTAGAGGACTGGCCAAGAGGGACAAGTGCTGAGCCAGGAACCCCAGGCATCCCTGATGAGCTCAGCAGGGAGCGAAGACCTCCTTGTGAGCCAGGACACACCAACTGCAATGACAGCGAGCACAAAAACCATGACAACAGCGAGCTGACCTTCCAGCAACAGCTGCTCTGTCAAGTGGTGTCCTACACCCATTTAACATGTCTACATTAAAAAGGTATAAAAAGTAACATGGGACCTACCCAAGATGAGCTTATCTGCTAGAGCTGCTTTACAGAGACAGACGGACTGACCCTTGCCGGGGATGCCTGGCTGAGTCCTGACTCCGTGACACGGATCACCTGTGACGAGGCTTTTCCATCACCCCTGCTCCTGGCAGTGGTTTGGCAAGCATCATGCCAGTAACACCTCAAATAATACATACAGGTGCGCCTATAGGTAAGTGATCATAAGTATGTACTTGCTTTACTAGTGATTTGTAGTAGCTTGTAATAAAGGAATTCATGGAAACAAAGCCTCCATGTCCTTGCGTACTACAGCATCCTACAACCCACTGTTGCAACCTTCACACACCTGAAGATCATGTCACCCTCACAGGTTGTGGCAGTGACACTGTGCAGCCAAATCAACCTGGGCTGGGGCTCCCACAGGGAAGGGGACACAGGTCCCAGGCTGGCATCACCCAGCTCAGCCTGGTGCAGCCATGGCCACCCCACAGCCCCTGCACAGAGGATGGGGTCCCCAGCAGGGCCAGCCCTGTGCCCAGAAATCGCCCCCAGAGAAGGGAGAAACCTGCCCGGGGCAGCTCCCTGTGGCACTTGGCACCAGCCAGCCCAAAGGGAGGCACCCATGGACCCCCATAGCAACACCTCATGTGGTGCCACAGACCTCCTGCCACCCCACATGGCCCCCAGCCTGGCCCAGGAACGGGTGTCACAGCCTATAGCAAGACTCTGACCGCTTCCTGGCCAGACGAGCAGCAACAACCAATACCACCACCCACAGTGGGGTTTTCCTGAGCAACAGCTAGACGCAGCCCCGGCATGCTTGACCCCACCGCAGCACCACCTGCCTCCTGCCCCTGTGGCACAGCACCTTTCCCCTGGCGTGACTCCGAGACCCCTGTGCCCTGGCCAGCAGCAAAGCCCTCCAACTCCCAGCTCAGTCCTGATGGCGCAGTTGGGTGTGGGGCTGTTTGGCCGCTGCTTTGGGCATCGCCTGCAGCTCCTGCATCCCTCGACACTCCTTGGATGAGGTGAGCGCTGGTGACCCTCACCCAGGCTCGGGGTTGGCTGCTCCTGGCTCCTCACTGCACTGCCATGGCATTGCCTGCAAGGACAAGATCCCCGAGAGGACCCAGGTCCCTGCGGGGGTCAGAGCTCTGGTCCCCGTTCCCAATGGCCCAACCCTGGAGAGGAGACCCCATGATCAGGGATGGGCAAAGCTACAGGGTCCCAGCAGCCCCTGCCAGGATGGGCCAAGGGCTAGAAGGGCCCCAAGGAGGAATGATTGTCACAGGATCCCGTAACAACCATCATGGTGGGAGGGGAGATGGGGCCAGGAGGTTTGCAGAAGCCCCATGCTGGGGCCACAGGGCTCACCTGTCACTGGAAAGGGGGGAACCCAGCACTCATGGTTGGGTGGCTCCGAAGACCTTGACCCCGGGCACTCTCAGATCATCCATGAGCTCCCAGAGCAGCAGGGCTGTCACTGAACTGGCTACCCCAAATCACACAGCTGCCTGCACCACGGTGGGAGGCTCAGACCCAGCCCTCCGCCCCTGCTCCGTGCCTGGTGGGCTGCGGGTGCTGGGGATTTGGGACCAGCAGCCAGGAGCGAGCAGAGGTGACCCAGCACGCCTGTGGGCCACACACAGACCAGCAGAGTGACATCTGTTCCCGCAGTAGACACACACTTGGCAGCTCCCAGCTCGGGCTGTCACTGTGCCACAACCGACTTCTCCCGCTTCTCTGTGCACGTGTGTTTTGAGTGTACAAACGCACGCGTATGCGCTGTCAGCAGGGGCACAGCCTCACCCCTTCACGCTAGGGATGTGACGGTGGCCACTGCGGAAAATGCAGTGGGAGTTGTAGTGGGGAAAATGGGGATGGGTGGGTGGGAAAGGTATTTTTGAATAAAACCCACTCCTGTTCTGAAGGTGCCAGGACAGAGGTACAGACGTGCCAGAGCCTGAGGGCCCCGAGCAGCCCCAGCCCACCGCCCACTCTAGGCAAAAAGCACCTTTTTCTCTTAAAAGCAACAAAGCTTAAACCAATCTGAGCCAGCGCTCGGTGGCTGCAGAGCAACCCCAGCCCCAGAGTTACTTCTTCCCTTTTTTTCGCCATGGCAGGTAATGGATAAATGCCTGCACCCCGAAGCCCCCAGTGAAGCACAGATTGTCCCAGCTCTTCCACCACAGCGAATTACACCCACCCACACCACCGCTGTGAGACCCACAGCTGCAGGGGTCTCACCCCACAGAGAAGCAGCACCCATGCGATGGGCTCCTAACAAGGTTTGTGCGGAGGAAGAAGCCGAGTTGGGACTGCGATCCCCACACGCTGTCACCATCGCTCCCCTGCTGCCACCTTCTGGTGCTGGGGACGGTCCAGGCAGAAACAAGGATGGGTTCAGGGCTCTCGGGCCTCTCTGAGCACAGGCTGCTGCTGTCACCAGCTCTGCGTGCTGCTGTTGGCCACGGAAAAGCTGAGCTGTCTGCAGCAGGCTTGGCTTTTGTTTTGTTTGATTTTATCTTCCCACTGAACTTTGTGATCTGGTCTCACCCCAGTGTCGGTCTGCAAGAGAAAGCCTCCTTTATCTGATAAACTCAGCATTGCTCTGACCGCACAGCATACAAAAGTACAACACTGTTCTCTGGTGCTGCAGGAGGACACAGAGAAATAAATAAAACCACACGTGCAGGAAGGCAAACTCTGCTGTTTATTGCTGGTGTAACCCAGGGAAGGGGGAAATCAACCTCAATCAAGGCAAACCTCCTGTGGAGCATTTCCCAACAGCCAGGGCAGCGGCGACTCCTGCCTGCAGCAGGTCCGCAGGGTGCAGCGAGGACAGTGGCATCTGCAATGGGATGGGAGAAGAGGGTCAGGGAGCAAGGCCATGCCTCGCCACACCGTGCGTGTGTGTCTGTCTGTCTGGCCGTTTGTCCGTCCCCCAGTCCTGCCTCACTGGACCCGGGTGATGGGCCCTGAGCAGATCCCCCATCCTGCAAGAGGTTCCCAGCAACGTTTTGCTGCAGGACAGGTCACCTTTTCACCTGGCCATTGCTGTTTCAGCACTGCAGCAACCCTGTGTCTTAAGTCGGGCGTCAGGGGAAAGGGAAACTCTGGGAACCCACTCGGCTGTGTGCAGCAGTGACTTCATAAAGCAGCGCTAGCACGCCCAGCTTACCAGAATATGCCCAGCTCCTTCCTCCAGTTGATGTCTCTCTTCAGCTGGCAGAGCGCGCACATGGGGCAGCACATGGTGGAGGCCCAGTCACCCAGAATGGAGCCCTGCGGAGCAAGGGACATTGTGTGAATAACCCCTTCCCACGTCAGCTTTTAAGTAAGTCTTCCTCTTTTTCATCGTCAATGCCCCTGGGCAGCTCACCCCTGCCCCACAGCACACAGCTGCTCGTTCCCAGCGAGGACTGGGATGAGGCGGTGTGTGACGGGATTAGCTCCGGCTCACGGCAGGGATGCAGATGTGCTTCCGGCTCCCTGCCTGAGGGGCTGCCCGTGCAACTCCCTGCCACTGCTCTTTCCCTCGGGCACCCCTTTCTCCTTCCCTGAGCCCGCACCCCAGCACCCAGCGCGTGGCTGTCGCTGCCAGCGGGGCAGGCCCCGCGGTTGGTCACTGACCGGGATGTTGTATCTGGTGCGGTAGAGCGTCCTCATGGCCACGCTGGGGCCGCACAGGCAGCACTCGTCCATGTCCCCGGCCACTTGGCACCCCAGGCAGCTGAAGCAGAAGGCTCCACAAATACCTGCGGGACAGCGAGACACAGGCTTGGCTGAGGGGTGCAAAGAAAGAGGAAAGCGAGGAAAGCCAGCTGGGGATGCGGCCATGGGAGCCATGGCTCTTGACCTCAGATGAGAGCTGCTCTGCCAATGGTACCCACAAAAGTGGGGTTTGTAGCAGGGGCAATGCCGCAGAAGGAGCGGGGAAAACACCAGAAACACATCGTGAGCCAACACCAGGAACGAGGGGTATGTACGTACTCACACACGCTGAAGTCGGAGCAGCAGTCCAGCAGCCCCGACTGCCAATCGCCTGCCTGCGGGGCAGCCGAAAACTGGGGCTGGACCGTGATCACATGGTGAGAGGCCATTGCCAGCGCAGGGTCAGGTCCCTCCAAGCAGTTTGTAGTCTGGAAGGAAAAGCCATCAGAGAAAGATGCTGCAGCTGTTTCTGAGGTGGGTGTCTTGCATTCGAAGACAGAGAAAGCAGCACAGGTCCCTGAGGGGTCCCCACTACCAGGGCATCGCCACCCCCACCGCAAAGTGGGGGGTACAGCTCTGCCAGGAGCTGCTGCTGTCCTTTGCAGCAAAGCCCTCCCCAAAACCAGCCCCCCACCAAAGGCAGCAGCACCTCATCCCCCTGCCTATGCAAGTAAAATACCTCTGTAAAAACAGAGGTCCTTCTGCTTCAGAGCCTCAGTGCTTCAACACTTCAATCCTGTCTTCTCATCCACAGTTCATCTTTCACCATTATCTACTTAAAATATTTTTTTTCTTTTTTTTTTTTTTTAATGTTTGCAGTGTCCCAAAGCTACTACGGCTCAGTCCTAGCTTTGCCACGCTCTCAGTAGTCACTTTAATCTTTGCTTTGTTCCCTGAGCATCTCAGCCTGTTTGCCTCCCCCTCCCCCTCTCCCTTCCTTCTTCACCTGCCTTCTTAGCAGGCTTCAAGGCAGTGGGTTTTCCTTGTCCATTTCCATCATCCTAAGCCCAGTCACCAGTTTCCATCTCTCCTCCACTTGCCTATCTCTACCAGTGCCTCATCCTCGTCCTCCCCTTCCTGGGGCCACCACGGCCCCTGGAGCCCCACTCCTGCCCATTCTTCTCCAGTGAGGGGCTGCAGCCTCTGAGAGCAGCAGAGCTCCCGCCCCGCAGCACCATCCCCAAACCCACCTGACCCATGAAACAACTTCACCACCACCTCCACCTCCACGTGCAGCCCCTTCCCTCCTTGCTTCCCCCTGCAAGGCACGACACCACCCTCTGCCATTCTCACTTCAGCTTTGGAGCTTTTATTTAAAAAAAAAAAAAAAAAAGAGGGTGCTCCCGCAGACACGCTCCCTGCCCTGTGCCCAAGCTCGGCACCGCTCTAGTAAGCAGCTCGGGGATGAGATGCAAAGGCTTCTGTGCTCTTACAGCTACAAGGGCTCCCTCCCGCCCCCAATGCACAGCTACACATCCTCAGGAAAGAAATCAGCAGCAGGAGAGCAGCCTGAGCTTTGGACCCCGTAACCGTGGGCTGCTGCTCCTTTGCCCAGGAGGGGTCCCAGGGCAGCTCCCCGGGGAGGTCCTCTCCAGCCACCACGTCCCCGCACAGCCCACGGGCATTTCCGCCATGGGCATTACGGGTGTTTAACAGGGCACCTTCGGACAGTTTGTGTCCTGCCTGCCCCTGCCCAGCCTTGACACGTTTGTCCTGCCTGCGCAGGCGGCACCACTGCCTGCCTGGGTGATGGCTGGGTGGGTGCCCGCCGAGCAGCCCTCCCCTCCCTGCCCTGGGGCTCCCTGCCCTTGTGTGACAAGGGAGTGCCTGAGTTTCAGGACGCTGGGAGGAGGAAAAAGAAAAAACAGGGGAAGCATTTACATTTTGAAGCAAGGGATGATGGCATTAATCCCTGTAAATTCTTTTAACACGCTATGAAGGGAATGTTTTCACATCAGAATTACACATCTACACAGAGCTTAAGTATTGAACACAAGGAATACAGTGGAATAAATATATTACTATGCCCAGCACTCAGATGATGCCATCGAGCGCATTACCCGCATAAAACACCAGAGAGATATAGGCTTTGCATTTGTATTTGTATTGTCTGTTATCAACAGGCAGCAAAGGGGTCAGTGGCTCTGCCGGCAGCTCCTGCTGCACCCCATCATTTACAGACTGACCCGGACACATCTCTGTTGTCAGAAACCGCCTGTTGCCATACGGCCCACCCTTGTCCCCTGGTAGTACATGGAGAGGAAAAGGGATGTTGAATTACTCTGTAAGAGGGAAGAAAGCTTGTAAAAAGTCTCCATGTGATTTGCTCATGACTTTTTGCAGCTTTCTGCAGGCACCAGAAGCGTGGCTGGGCTGACCCTATCTGAGACACTGGTATCTGCTCCCATTAGGTGACGAGTGACAGCTGGTGGGATTGCTTCAGCCACCAGCCCCTGCTGAGCATTAAAAGACAAGGGTGTTTTCCTGCTGCTACTGAACAGGGCTGTTGAGCAGCAGAAATGCTGCTGTGCCCTCTCTGGGGCAAGTCACCTGGCTGTTGGCAGGGACCTTTGGAAGGAGTGCAGGCAACCCCACCACCCATGGGTGCAGCGGGGGCCACGGCGCCCGTTGGTCCTTGCCGGACACCTCCTGCCCCTGCCCTGGCCGGCTGTCCCTGCTTGTTCATGCACGAGGCCCCAGGTAATTCCCACCACCTCTGCAGCTGATGTGACACCTCATAGCACGCCAAAACAGCAGCCCCTGTGAGGAGCTTGGGCACAGGATGCTTTAAGAAGAAGCAGGAGCCAGGAGGGGCAGGGGAGGGGACAAACCACGGACGGGCCGTGCAGTGGGGACGCCAAGAAGGGACAGCACGGGGGTCCCATGCAGGGACAGAGATGCCCAGCAGCAGGCAGGACCGCAGGGACCACAGGGAGAAGTGTGCGCGGGAGCAGCAGCAAGAGAAGGTTTAGGGGCAGGACCCCACCAGCCTCCCGTGCCTCTCCCGCACCGCCAGATGATGAGATTAATAGCAGCGCACGGTGAAAATGCAGCCGAGCGGTGCTCACCGCCACACACACACTGTGCCCTTTGCAGGCAGGGCTGAACACGGACTTTCCCTTCCTCTCCCCGAGTACGAGCGCACCATGTCCCTGCGCAGGTGGAGGCTGCGATGCGGAGCAGGCAGCAGCCTGCAGAAGCCCCGGCCGCACACTCATCTCCTGAGAGATGGCCCGGGCCCAGCACACCCAGCGTATCACCCCAGGTGCCCCCAAATCTACAGCTCCACGGCACCACCAGGGGTATTGGAACGGCTGACGGGAACAAAACAGATCCTGAGGTGCACGCAGCCACATTTCACAAATAACCAAGGTCGTAAAGCAGCATTTTGTTATGTATAGGCACATGTACATGTGCACAAACGAACAATACAGTGCAAGAGCTGCCGTCCTTTACCTCTGCTGCCCACTTCTGTCGAGATGCCTATCAGCAGCACCCAGCACGCTCTGGTTTAGCTCTGAAGTAGTTTTCCAGGTAGAAAACCTCACCTCTGTTTCCACCCCTTCCCCTTCGCCAGCAACACCGCTTCAGCCACGAGCAGTTTCTGTGGTTTTGTTCCGCAGCTCCTGCTGAAAGCAAAGCCAAGCCGTACTTACCGGCTGAGCTGTTCTTGTCCTGGGAGGCATGTGTTCTTTTCCTGGTTCTCATCCTTTATAGGCTCTGGGTGCTCCCTGGTGAACAACCTTTGACTAACAGACCAGATGCTGGCTTAGGTGCTGCTTTGCGCAACTGCAGCTTCCCCGCTGCCAGCTGCAAGCTTGCTGCAAGGCTGCTGCCGCTTCTGCCAGGCTCCTGCTGCCCCTGTCACCTTTCCCCACCCCATCATCCCTCAGGCCTAGAGCCCCAATGGGACACACTGCATTTGGTAGCGGTTTTCTGAGAAGGACAGTTTGCGTTCAGGCTCCTGCGCTGCCTTAAGCGATCTGCCGCTGGAGGTGCAGCACCTTTCCTTCATTAAGCCTGAGCATCAGCAAGAACTGACCATAACTCCACTGGGTGACACAGGGGCTGCCGCGAGGTATAGCTACAAAATCATACCACTCTGTGCTGGGATGAGGTGGTAGCGTGGTATTTCTTCTCTCCCTTCTCCACATTCCTGGCCTTTACCTCTCTTAGGCTAAAAATGCAGTTTTCTGTAGTTCCAGGGATCATCCGCAGAACTGTCTGGGCCACCTAGGGTTTAAGCAAGTGGGAGTGCCACCACGCAGACCCACCCCACAGCACTGACAGAGCCTCTACCTGCTCTTTACAAGCTTTGTGGTGAAGGTGAAGGGAGAGGGGAAAAAAATACCGTAATTTCCTTAGAGAGTGAAGCTGGGGGAGATTTGTAGCGATCAAAAATCCTTTAGCATCTCTCCGAGAGTGATGGAGAGAGGGTGGATGTAACCTCCACCTTTTGGACGGAGAGCGTATCGCTAACAGCCCAGCGCAGGCAGGCATGCTCTGCCTGGCCGAGGCTGGGAGGCGGCAGGGTTTGCCCATGGAGAGGACTTGGCCAACCCACGACCCAGCCAGGTTTTTAATCGCAAGTGGGTGGGAATTCATACCCAGGGTCCGTAGGGGAGCAACGCAGGAGGTGGGCTGGTGCCAGGCAGCCAAAAATCCCAGTGGCTTTATGTTCAGAAAGGTGGGACTGGCCAGCAGCCCAGGACGGCCAATGGGGCCACCGCAGCAGGGACAAATCGGCACTCAGTGACCTGCAGCCATCACCTGCCTGTGGGAAGCCCCAGCTCTGCCCTGGAGCAGAAGTCACTTTTCCAAATTTTACAACTTGGATGAACAACACCGACTCCTCCTCTGTATTAAACACCCTTTCTAAAAGCTGACCGAATTACAAAATACTAGTGCAAATCTTTCTCTGCAGTGGGTGCAGGGAAATCTCAGCTGCCCCAGGGGCTGCTGAGACAGACGGAGCGGGAGAAGGATGGGTGCTCTCAGATGGTGAAAGAGTGACACACACACAGGCAAGAAGGCAAACTCTGCTGTTTATTGCTGGTGTTACCCAGGGGAGGGGGAATCAACCACAATCAAGGCAAACCCCCCGTGGTGCATTTCCCAACAGCCAGGGCAGCGGCAACTCCTGCCCACAGCAGCTCTGCAGGGCACAGCAAAGACGGTGGCATCTGCAACGGGACGGGAGAGGAGGGTCAGGGAGCAGGGCCGTGCCTCACCACACCGTGTGTGTCCCCTCCAGTCCTTCTCCCCCCCGGCCTGCATGAGGTTCCCAGCAACATTTTGCTGCAGGACAGGTCATTCTTGTCACCTGGCCATGGCCATTTCCCCACTGCAGCAACCCTGGGACTTACGTCAGCGTTGGCAGGAGAGACTCCAGGAAGCCCCTTGGCAGCTTTATAAACCAGCACTAGCACCAGCACACCCAGCTTACCAGAATATGCCCATCTCCCTCCTCCGGTTGATGTCTCTCTTAATTTGGCAAACGGAGCACACAGGGCACCACATGGTGATACAGAAGTCAGAGCAAATGGACCCCTGTTAGGAAGAAATTGGTTAGGGATGGAGGCTTCCCAAAAGCCATGTTTCGGCCAAGAAAACGTTAATCACATTCCACGTCTGTGCCTGTTGTTTCCTGGCTGGCTGCAGCATCCCGAGTAGCAGACACTACTTTCCCCAGAGTGGAAAGAAAGGAGGGAGCCCTTTCTGCAAGCTGCAGATAGCTACTTCTCTTTTGGCTTCTGAGGTTAAGATGCGAGGGAAAACGCACACAGAAAGAGATAAATTGGGCAAACTGGACTTGGGCCTCCATGGTTTGCACTGGGAACAGCACTAACCCTTGCGGGAAGAAACCATTTCACGTATGTGCTGTATGCGAATGTCCACCTTTCTCCCACATCTGATTACAGATGTTTATCTGTGCAACTGACTTAATCTATTCTTTAGTCTGCTCACAATCATCTCAAACCTTTCCCATCTTTCAAAGATTGGGGATGGCATGGGGAAGCAGCAGCTGAGACTCTGCGAGCCACTGTGGTCAGCAGCAGCTGAAGGCAGGACACGTGCCCCTGGTGAAGGGTGCTGGGAGGGAGCTCTGTCCGATTAACATGTGTTGATGGGCACCGGTCCTGGGATCAGCACAGCCGAGGGCGTCCCTAGCCCTGTCCTGTGCTCCCAGCATCGTGCAGGATACGAAAGTGAAAAAAATGATGAACAGAGAGTGCTGCTGCCCCATGCTCATCCCTGATGTGCAGAAAGAGGGGCCTCGGGGGCACCTTGCCTTTCAGCCTCACAGCACGGTGAGGGGGCGGGTTAACCACTGACCGGGATGTTGTATCTGGTACGGTAGAGGGTCCTCATGGCCACGGTGGTCCCGCACAGGCAGCACTCGTTCATGTCCCCGGCCACTTGGCAGGCGAGGCAGGGGAAGCAGAACATCCCGCAGCAGCCTGGGAGGGGGAGAAACACAACAACGGGTGAGGCTCTGCCTGCCCGCCCAGCACTGCCAGCATTGGGGGAGCAACTGGGAGGATCAGGCTACGTGGCTGTAGCTGTCACACCACCGACCCGAGCAGCAGGGGCGATAAAAGTGTCCCATGAGGGTGTGGGACCGACCACAGCACGTCACTGCTGACGGCTGAGAGATGGGACCTCCCGAGGCACTCACAGACGCTGCAGTCGGTGCAGCAGTCCATCAGCCCTGTCTGCCATATGCTCCTCGAGGCAGCGGGAGCTGTCTGCGGCTGGATCGTCACGACGGTCGAGACAGCCATTCCTAGATGCTCTTCTGAAAGAGACGGGAGGGGAACGGGACATTTAGTGAAAAAACTGCGGTCGGTCTGATCTCCCCAACCGAGCTGGTCATTATCACTCTTCAGCAGGTGGCATTTGGCCCAGCTCCCTTACTGCCGCTGGAGGTGATGAAGCGTAACCATATCTTACGTGTATTTGTGTCTTTTCAAGGTTTTTGCATTTTCTGCCGTTTTATCCAACTTTCAAAATGGCATCAGGCCATTGACGTTCCCCACTCCACCCCAAAAAGGCTTCGCTAATGCACAGTTCACCAATTTCCCTTGTGCCAAGCAGGGCTAGGGAGTGAACCTACGCTAAAGTCAGTGACTCGGACATTGCGGTTGTTGAAGTTGGCATATTTTACACAAGATCCCTTTGGCATGGTACAAAGCATGCAAGAAGCAGCTGTGGTCTTGCATTTCCTCTAACAAAGCCGGGCTCCACGCCAAGAAGATACTGTAGAAAACTTGTATCTCCGGTTTCTTGTTGTAGATAGCCAGAAAGGCAGAAACTCAATGCTATGTCCCAAGTCTGAAGCCCAGTCCTTGCCTTCCTGCAGTTAAGCAAGCAAGTAAACCTTGAAAACCAGTAAACCTCAGGTCTAAAAAAAACTCACAATAATCTCAGTGCTCCTGTTCTCCCAGCCAACTAAAAGACAGCACAAAACATTCTCAGATAACAATTAAAAGCAGGTTTTGCCCTGAGGCCAAGTTCTTCTAGTTATGCACAAATAGAAGAAAGGGGAAGGAAAAAAAAAAAGATAAACAGCCTGCTCACATTTGTTGAGACTTTTTGCTACAAATTGGGGTTGGTTTGTTTTTTTTTTTCTTCTTAGAAATAGCAGGTTGGCAAAGGCAGAACCATGCTGCTGGGTGGTCAGGCTCCTCCCCCCGCAGCTCTTGAGCTCAGAAGCCAGAACAGAAACTGAAATGAAGTGGGTGATGCTGGGGTGGGCGGCGGGGGAACCACCATCCCTCTCCACCCTTTGGGGCAACACACGCTCCTCCAGAAATCCCACTCCTGGCTTCACCTGGCAGCACACGCCAGCCTGCAAGCCCAGCATGAATGCAGCCAGAGGCAGTATCAGGTGTATGTTCAGAAGGAAACTGCGAGCACGCGTTGCCTCCAGCACTGCAAGGCACAATCAAGGCAAACCTCCTGTGGAGCATTTCCCAACAGCCAGGGCAGCGGCGACTCCTGCCTGCAGCAGGTCCGCAGGGTGCAGCGAGGACAGTGGCATCTGCAATGGGATGGGAGAAGAGGGTCAGGGAGCAGGGCCATGCCTCGCCACACCGTGTGTGTGTGTCTGTCTGTCTGGCCGTTTGTCCGTCCCCCAGTCCTGCCTCACTGGACCCGGGTGATGGGCCCTGAGCAGATCCCCCATCCTGCAAGAGGTTCCCAGCAATGTTTTGCTGCAGGACAGGTCACCTTTTCACCTGGCCATTGCTGTTTCAGCACTGCAGCAACCCTGTGTCTTAAGTCGGGCATCAGGGGAAAGGGGGACTCTGGGAACCCACTCGGCTGTGTGCAGCAGTGACTTCATAAAGCAGCGCTAGCACGCCCAGCTTACCAGAATATGCCCAGCTCCTTCCTCCAGTTGATGTCTCTCTTCAGCTGGCAGAGCGCGCACATGGGGCAGCACATGGTGGAGGCCCAGTCACCCAGAATGGAGCCCTGCGGAGCAAGGGACATTGTGTGAATAACCCCTTCCCACGTCAGCTTTTAAGTAAGTCTTCCTCTTTTTCATCGTCAATGCCCCTGGGCAGCTCACCCCTGCCCCACAGCACACAGCTGCTCGTTCCCAGCGAGGACTGGGATGAGGCGGTGTGTGACGGGATTAGCTCCGGCTCACGGCAGGGATGCAGATGTGCTTCCGGCTCCCTGCCTGAGGGGCTGCCCGTGCAACTCCCTGCCACTGCTCTTTCCCTCGGGCACCCCTTTCTCCTTCCCTGAGCCCGCACCCCAGCACCCAGCGCGTGGCTGTCGCTGCCAGCGGGGCAGGCCCCGCGGTTGGTCACTGACCGGGATGTTGTATCTGGTGCGGTAGAGCGTCCTCATGGCCACGCTGGGGCCGCACAGGCAGCACTCGTCCATGTCCCCGGCCACTTGGCACCCCAGGCAGCTGAAGCAGAAGGCTCCACAAATACCTGCGGGACAGCGAGACACAGGCTTGGCTGAGGGGTGCAAAGAAAGAGGAAAGCGAGGAAAGCCAGCTGGGGATGCGGCCATGGGAGCCATGGCTCTTGACCTCAGATGAGAGCTGCTCTGCCAATGGTACCCACAAAAGTGGGGTTTGTAGCAGGGGCAATGCCGCAGAAGGAGCGGGGAAAACACCAGAAACACATCGTGAGCCAACACCAGGAACGAGGGGTATGTACGTACTCACACACGCTGAAGTCGGAGCAGCAGTCCAGCAGCCCCGACTGCCAATCGCCTGCCTGCGGGGCAGCCGAAAACTGGGGCTGGACCGTGATCACATGGTGAGAGGCCATTGCCAGCGCAGGGTCAGGTCCCTCCAAGCAGTTTGTAGTCTGGAAGGAAAAGCCATCAGAGAAAGATGCTGCAGCTGTTTCTGAGGTGGGTGTCTTGCATTCGAAGACAGAGAAAGCAGCACAGGTCCCTGAGGGGTCCCCACTACCAGGGCATCGCCACCCCCACCGCAAAGTGGGGGGTACAGCTCTGCCAGGAGCTGCTGCTGTCCTTTGCAGCAAAGCCCTCCCCAAAACCAGCCCCCCACCAAAGGCAGCAGCACCTCATCCCCCTGCCTATGCAAGTAAAATACCTCTGTAAAAACAGAGGTCCTTCTGCTTCAGAGCCTCAGTGCTTCAACACTTCAATCCTGTCTTCTCATCCACAGTTCATCTTTCACCATTATCTACTTAAAATATTTTTTTTCTTTTTTTTTTTTTTTAATGTTTGCAGTGTCCCAAAGCTACTACGGCTCAGTCCTAGCTTTGCCACGCTCTCAGTAGTCACTTTAATCTTTGCTTTGTTCCCTGAGCATCTCAGCCTGTTTGCCTCCCCCTCCCCCTCTCCCTTCCTTCTTCACCTGCCTTCTTAGCAGGCTTCAAGGCAGTGGGTTTTCCTTGTCCATTTCCATCATCCTAAGCCCAGTCACCAGTTTCCATCTCTCCTCCACTTGCCTATCTCTACCAGTGCCTCATCCTCGTCCTCCCCTTCCTGGGGCCACCACGGCCCCTGGAGCCCCACTCCTGCCCATTCTTCTCCAGTGAGGGGCTGCAGCCTCTGAGAGCAGCAGAGCTCCCGCCCCGCAGCACCATCCCCAAACCCACCTGACCCATGAAACAACTTCACCACCACCTCCACCTCCACGTGCAGCCCCTTCCCTCCTTGCTTCCCCCTGCAAGGCACGACACCACCCTCTGCCATTCTCACTTCAGCTTTGGAGCTTTTATTTAAAAAAAAAAAAAAAAAAGAGGGTGCTCCCGCAGACACGCTCCCTGCCCTGTGCCCAAGCTCGGCACCGCTCTAGTAAGCAGCTCGGGGATGAGATGCAAAGGCTTCTGTGCTCTTACAGCTACAAGGGCTCCCTCCCGCCCCCAATGCACAGCTACACATCCTCAGGAAAGAAATCAGCAGCAGGAGAGCAGCCTGAGCTTTGGACCCCGTAACCGTGGGCTGCTGCTCCTTTGCCCAGGAGGGGTCCCAGGGCAGCTCCCCGGGGAGGTCCTCTCCAGCCACCACGTCCCCGCACAGCCCACGGGCATTTCCGCCATGGGCATTACGGGTGTTTAACAGGGCACCTTCGGACAGTTTGTGTCCTGCCTGCCCCTGCCCAGCCTTGACACGTTTGTCCTGCCTGCGCAGGCGGCACCACTGCCTGCCTGGGTGATGGCTGGGTGGGTGCCCGCCGAGCAGCCCTCCCCTCCCTGCCCTGGGGCTCCCTGCCCTTGTGTGACAAGGGAGTGCCTGAGTTTCAGGACGCTGGGAGGAGGAAAAAGAAAAAACAGGGGAAGCATTTACATTTTGAAGCAAGGGATGATGGCATTAATCCCTGTAAATTCTTTTAACACGCTATGAAGGGAATGTTTTCACATCAGAATTACACATCTACACAGAGCTTAAGTATTGAACACAAGGAATACAGTGGAATAAATATATTACTATGCCCAGCACTCAGATGATGCCATCGAGCGCATTACCCGCATAAAACACCAGAGAGATATAGGCTTTGCATTTGTATTTGTATTGTCTGTTATCAACAGGCAGCAAAGGGGTCAGTGGCTCTGCCGGCAGCTCCTGCTGCACCCCATCATTTACAGACTGACCCGGACACATCTCTGTTGTCAGAAACCGCCTGTTGCCATACGGCCCACCCTTGTCCCCTGGTAGTACATGGAGAGGAAAAGGGATGTTGAATTACTCTGTAAGAGGGAAGAAAGCTTGTAAAAAGTCTCCATGTGATTTGCTCATGACTTTTTGCAGCTTTCTGCAGGCACCAGAAGCGTGGCTGGGCTGACCCTATCTGAGACACTGGTATCTGCTCCCATTAGGTGACGAGTGACAGCTGGTGGGATTGCTTCAGCCACCAGCCCCTGCTGAGCATTAAAAGACAAGGGTGTTTTCCTGCTGCTACTGAACAGGGCTGTTGAGCAGCAGAAATGCTGCTGTGCCCTCTCTGGGGCAAGTCACCTGGCTGTTGGCAGGGACCTTTGGAAGGAGTGCAGGCAACCCCACCACCCATGGGTGCAGCGGGGGCCACGGCGCCCGTTGGTCCTTGCCGGACACCTCCTGCCCCTGCCCTGGCCGGCTGTCCCTGCTTGTTCATGCACGAGGCCCCAGGTAATTCCCACCACCTCTGCAGCTGATGTGACACCTCATAGCACGCCAAAACAGCAGCCCCTGTGAGGAGCTTGGGCACAGGATGCTTTAAGAAGAAGCAGGAGCCAGGAGGGGCAGGGGAGGGGACAAACCACGGACGGGCCGTGCAGTGGGGACGCCAAGAAGGGACAGCACGGGGGTCCCATGCAGGGACAGAGATGCCCAGCAGCAGGCAGGACCGCAGGGACCACAGGGAGAAGTGTGCGCGGGAGCAGCAGCAAGAGAAGGTTTAGGGGCAGGACCCCACCAGCCTCCCGTGCCTCTCCCGCACCGCCAGATGATGAGATTAATAGCAGCGCACGGTGAAAATGCAGCCGAGCGGTGCTCACCGCCACACACACACTGTGCCCTTTGCAGGCAGGGCTGAACACGGACTTTCCCTTCCTCTCCCCGAGTACGAGCGCACCATGTCCCTGCGCAGGTGGAGGCTGCGATGCGGAGCAGGCAGCAGCCTGCAGAAGCCCCGGCCGCACACTCATCTCCTGAGAGATGGCCCGGGCCCAGCACACCCAGCGTATCACCCCAGGTGCCCCCAAATCTACAGCTCCACGGCACCACCAGGGGTATTGGAACGGCTGACGGGAACAAAACAGATCCTGAGGTGCACGCAGCCACATTTCACAAATAACCAAGGTCGTAAAGCAGCATTTTGTTATGTATAGGCACATGTACATGTGCACAAACGAACAATACAGTGCAAGAGCTGCCGTCCTTTACCTCTGCTGCCCACTTCTGTCGAGATGCCTATCAGCAGCACCCAGCACGCTCTGGTTTAGCTCTGAAGTAGTTTTCCAGGTAGAAAACCTCACCTCTGTTTCCACCCCTTCCCCTTCGCCAGCAACACCGCTTCAGCCACGAGCAGTTTCTGTGGTTTTGTTCCGCAGCTCCTGCTGAAAGCAAAGCCAAGCCGTACTTACCGGCTGAGCTGTTCTTGTCCTGGGAGGCATGTGTTCTTTTCCTGGTTCTCATCCTTTATAGGCTCTGGGTGCTCCCTGGTGAACAACCTTTGACTAACAGACCAGATGCTGGCTTAGGTGCTGCTTTGCGCAACTGCAGCTTCCCCGCTGCCAGCTGCAAGCTTGCTGCAAGGCTGCTGCCGCTTCTGCCAGGCTCCTGCTGCCCCTGTCACCTTTCCCCACCCCATCATCCCTCAGGCCTAGAGCCCCAATGGGACACACTGCATTTGGTAGCGGTTTTCTGAGAAGGACAGTTTGCGTTCAGGCTCCTGCGCTGCCTTAAGCGATCTGCCGCTGGAGGTGCAGCACCTTTCCTTCATTAAGCCTGAGCATCAGCAAGAACTGACCATAACTCCACTGGGTGACACAGGGGCTGCCGCGAGGTATAGCTACAAAATCATACCACTCTGTGCTGGGATGAGGTGGTAGCGTGGTATTTCTTCTCTCCCTTCTCCACATTCCTGGCCTTTACCTCTCTTAGGCTAAAAATGCAGTTTTCTGTAGTTCCAGGGATCATCCGCAGAACTGTCTGGGCCACCTAGGGTTTAAGCAAGTGGGAGTGCCACCACGCAGACCCACCCCACAGCACTGACAGAGCCTCTACCTGCTCTTTACAAGCTTTGTGGTGAAGGTGAAGGGAGAGGGGAAAAAAATACCGTAATTTCCTTAGAGAGTGAAGCTGGGGGAGATTTGTAGCGATCAAAAATCCTTTAGCATCTCTCCGAGAGTGATGGAGAGAGGGTGGATGTAACCTCCACCTTTTGGACGGAGAGCGTATCGCTAACAGCCCAGCGCAGGCAGGCATGCTCTGCCTGGCCGAGGCTGGGAGGCGGCAGGGTTTGCCCATGGAGAGGACTTGGCCAACCCACGACCCAGCCAGGTTTTTAATCGCAAGTGGGTGGGAATTCATACCCAGGGTCCGTAGGGGAGCAACGCAGGAGGTGGGCTGGTGCCAGGCAGCCAAAAATCCCAGTGGCTTTATGTTCAGAAAGGTGGGACTGGCCAGCAGCCCAGGACGGCCAATGGGGCCACCGCAGCAGGGACAAATCGGCACTCAGTGGCCTGCAGCCATCACCTGCCTGTGGGAAGCCCCAGCTCTGCCCTGGAGCAGAAGTCACTTTTCCAAATTTTACAACTTGGATGAACAACACCGACTCCTCCTCTGTATTAAACACCCTTTCTAAAAGCTGACCGAATTACAAAATACTAGTGCAAATCTTTCTCTGCAGTGGGTGCAGGGAAATCTCAGCTGCCCCAGGGGCTGCTGAGACAGACGGAGCGGGAGAAGGATGGGTGCTCTCAGATGGTGAAAGAGTGACACACACACAGGCAAGAAGGCAAACTCTGCTGTTTATTGCTGGTGTTACCCAGGGGAGGGGGAATCAACCACAATCAAGGCAAACCCCCCGTGGTGCATTTCCCAACAGCCAGGGCAGCGGCAACTCCTGCCCACAGCAGCTCTGCAGGGCACAGCAAAGACGGTGGCATCTGCAACGGGACGGGAGAGGAGGGTCAGGGAGCAGGGCCGTGCCTCACCACACCGTGTGTGTCCCCTCCAGTCCTTCTCCCCCCCGGCCTGCATGAGGTTCCCAGCAACATTTTGCTGCAGGACAGGTCATTCTTGTCACCTGGCCATGGCCATTTCCCCACTGCAGCAACCCTGGGACTTACGTCAGCGTTGGCAGGAGAGACTCCAGGAAGCCCCTTGGCAGCTTTATAAACCAGCACTAGCACCAGCACACCCAGCTTACCAGAATATGCCCATCTCCCTCCTCCGGTTGATGTCTCTCTTAATTTGGCAAACGGAGCACACAGGGCACCACATGGTGATACAGAAGTCAGAGCAAATGGACCCCTGTTAGGAAGAAATTGGTTAGGGATGGAGGCTTCCCAAAAGCCATGTTTCGGCCAAGAAAACGTTAATCACATTCCACGTCTGTGCCTGTTGTTTCCTGGCTGGCTGCAGCATCCCGAGTAGCAGACACTACTTTCCCCAGAGTGGAAAGAAAGGAGGGAGCCCTTTCTGCAAGCTGCAGATAGCTACTTCTCTTTTGGCTTCTGAGGTTAAGATGCGAGGGAAAACGCACACAGAAAGAGATAAATTGGGCAAACTGGACTTGGGCCTCCATGGTTTGCACTGGGAACAGCACTAACCCTTGCGGGAAGAAACCATTTCACGTATGTGCTGTATGCGAATGTCCACCTTTCTCCCACATCTGATTACAGATGTTTATCTGTGCAACTGACTTAATCTATTCTTTAGTCTGCTCACAATCATCTCAAACCTTTCCCATCTTTCAAAGATTGGGGATGGCATGGGGAAGCAGCAGCTGAGACTCTGCGAGCCACTGTGGTCAGCAGCAGCTGAAGGCAGGACACGTGCCCCTGGTGAAGGGTGCTGGGAGGGAGCTCTGTCCGATTAACATGTGTTGATGGGCACCGGTCCTGGGATCAGCACAGCCGAGGGCGTCCCTAGCCCTGTCCTGTGCTCCCAGCATCGTGCAGGATACGAAAGTGAAAAAAATGATGAACAGAGAGTGCTGCTGCCCCATGCTCATCCCTGATGTGCAGAAAGAGGGGCCTCGGGGGCACCTTGCCTTTCAGCCTCACAGCACGGTGAGGGGGCGGGTTAACCACTGACCGGGATGTTGTATCTGGTACGGTAGAGGGTCCTCATGGCCACGGTGGTCCCGCACAGGCAGCACTCGTTCATGTCCCCGGCCACTTGGCAGGCGAGGCAGGGGAAGCAGAACATCCCGCAGCAGCCTGGGAGGGGGAGAAACACAACAACGGGTGAGGCTCTGCCTGCCCGCCCAGCACTGCCAGCATTGGGGGAGCAACTGGGAGGATCAGGCTACGTGGCTGTAGCTGTCACACCACCGACCCGAGCAGCAGGGGCGATAAAAGTGTCCCATGAGGGTGTGGGACCGACCACAGCACGTCACTGCTGACGGCTGAGAGATGGGACCTCCCGAGGCACTCACAGACGCTGCAGTCGGTGCAGCAGTCCATCAGCCCTGTCTGCCATATGCTCCTCGAGGCAGCGGGAGCTGTCTGCGGCTGGATCGTCACGACGGTCGAGACAGCCATTCCTAGATGCTCTTCTGAAAGAGACGGGAGGGGAACGGGACATTTAGTGAAAAAACTGCGGTCGGTCTGATCTCCCCAACCGAGCTGGTCATTATCACTCTTCAGCAGGTGGCATTTGGCCCAGCTCCCTTACTGCCGCTGGAGGTGATGAAGCGTAACCATATCTTACGTGTATTTGTGTCTTTTCAAGGTTTTTGCATTTTCTGCCGTTTTATCCAACTTTCAAAATGGCATCAGGCCATTGACGTTCCCCACTCCACCCCAAAAAGGCTTCGCTAATGCACAGTTCACCAATTTCCCTTGTGCCAAGCAGGGCTAGGGAGTGAACCTACGCTAAAGTCAGTGACTCGGACATTGCGGTTGTTGAAGTTGGCATATTTTACACAAGATCCCTTTGGCATGGTACAAAGCATGCAAGAAGCAGCTGTGGTCTTGCATTTCCTCTAACAAAGCCGGGCTCCACGCCAAGAAGATACTGTAGAAAACTTGTATCTCCGGTTTCTTGTTGTAGATAGCCAGAAAGGCAGAAACTCAATGCTATGTCCCAAGTCTGAAGCCCAGTCCTTGCCTTCCTGCAGTTAAGCAAGCAAGTAAACCTTGAAAACCAGTAAACCTCAGGTCTAAAAAAAACTCACAATAATCTCAGTGCTCCTGTTCTCCCAGCCAACTAAAAGACAGCACAAAACATTCTCAGATAACAATTAAAAGCAGGTTTTGCCCTGAGGCCAAGTTCTTCTAGTTATGCACAAATAGAAGAAAGGGGAAGGAAAAAAAAAAAGATAAACAGCCTGCTCACATTTGTTGAGACTTTTTGCTACAAATTGGGGTTGGTTTGTTTTTTTTTTTCTTCTTAGAAATAGCAGGTTGGCAAAGGCAGAACCATGCTGCTGGGTGGTCAGGCTCCTCCCCCCGCAGCTCTTGAGCTCAGAAGCCAGAACAGAAACTGAAATGAAGTGGGTGATGCTGGGGTGGGCGGCGGGGGAACCACCATCCCTCTCCACCCTTTGGGGCAACACACGCTCCTCCAGAAATCCCACTCCTGGCTTCACCTGGCAGCACACGCCAGCCTGCAAGCCCAGCATGAATGCAGCCAGAGGCAGTATCAGGTGTATGTTCAGAAGGAAACTGCGAGCACGCGTTGCCTCCAGCACTGCAAGGCACAATCAAGGCAAACCTCCTGTGGAGCATTTCCCAACAGCCAGGGCAGCGGCGACTCCTGCCTGCAGCAGGTCCGCAGGGTGCAGCGAGGACAGTGGCATCTGCAATGGGATGGGAGAAGAGGGTCAGGGAGCAAGGCCATGCCTCGCCACACCGTGCGTGTGTGTCTGTCTGTCTGGCCGTTTGTCCGTCCCCCAGTCCTGCCTCACTGGACCCGGGTGATGGGCCCTGAGCAGATCCCCCATCCTGCAAGAGGTTCCCAGCAACGTTTTGCTGCAGGACAGGTCACCTTTTCACCTGGCCATTGCTGTTTCAGCACTGCAGCAACCCTGTGTCTTAAGTCGGGCGTCAGGGGAAAGGGAAACTCTGGGAACCCACTCGGCTGTGTGCAGCAGTGACTTCATAAAGCAGCGCTAGCACGCCCAGCTTACCAGAATATGCCCAGCTCCTTCCTCCAGTTGATGTCTCTCTTCAGCTGGCAGAGCGCGCACATGGGGCAGCACATGGTGGAGGCCCAGTCACCCAGAATGGAGCCCTGCGGAGCAAGGGACATTGTGTGAATAACCCCTTCCCACGTCAGCTTTTAAGTAAGTCTTCCTCTTTTTCATCGTCAATGCCCCTGGGCAGCTCACCCCTGCCCCACAGCACACAGCTGCTCGTTCCCAGCGAGGACTGGGATGAGGCGGTGTGTGACGGGATTAGCTCCGGCTCACGGCAGGGATGCAGATGTGCTTCCGGCTCCCTGCCTGAGGGGCTGCCCGTGCAACTCCCTGCCACTGCTCTTTCCCTCGGGCACCCCTTTCTCCTTCCCTGAGCCCGCACCCCAGCACCCAGCGCGTGGCTGTCGCTGCCAGCGGGGCAGGCCCCGCGGTTGGTCACTGACCGGGATGTTGTATCTGGTGCGGTAGAGCGTCCTCATGGCCACGCTGGGGCCGCACAGGCAGCACTCGTCCATGTCCCCGGCCACTTGGCACCCCAGGCAGCTGAAGCAGAAGGCTCCACAAATACCTGCGGGACAGCGAGACACAGGCTTGGCTGAGGGGTGCAAAGAAAGAGGAAAGCGAGGAAAGCCAGCTGGGGATGCGGCCATGGGAGCCATGGCTCTTGACCTCAGATGAGAGCTGCTCTGCCAATGGTACCCACAAAAGTGGGGTTTGTAGCAGGGGCAATGCCGCAGAAGGAGCGGGGAAAACACCAGAAACACATCGTGAGCCAACACCAGGAACGAGGGGTATGTACGTACTCACACACGCTGAAGTCGGAGCAGCAGTCCAGCAGCCCCGACTGCCAATCGCCTGCCTGCGGGGCAGCCGAAAACTGGGGCTGGACCGTGATCACATGGTGAGAGGCCATTGCCAGCGCAGGGTCAGGTCCCTCCAAGCAGTTTGTAGTCTGGAAGGAAAAGCCATCAGAGAAAGATGCTGCAGCTGTTTCTGAGGTGGGTGTCTTGCATTCGAAGACAGAGAAAGCAGCACAGGTCCCTGAGGGGTCCCCACTACCAGGGCATCGCCACCCCCACCGCAAAGTGGGGGGTACAGCTCTGCCAGGAGCTGCTGCTGTCCTTTGCAGCAAAGCCCTCCCCAAAACCAGCCCCCCACCAAAGGCAGCAGCACCTCATCCCCCTGCCTATGCAAGTAAAATACCTCTGTAAAAACAGAGGTCCTTCTGCTTCAGAGCCTCAGTGCTTCAACACTTCAATCCTGTCTTCTCATCCACAGTTCATCTTTCACCATTATCTACTTAAAATATTTTTTTTCTTTTTTTTTTTTTTTAATGTTTGCAGTGTCCCAAAGCTACTACGGCTCAGTCCTAGCTTTGCCACGCTCTCAGTAGTCACTTTAATCTTTGCTTTGTTCCCTGAGCATCTCAGCCTGTTTGCCTCCCCCTCCCCCTCTCCCTTCCTTCTTCACCTGCCTTCTTAGCAGGCTTCAAGGCAGTGGGTTTTCCTTGTCCATTTCCATCATCCTAAGCCCAGTCACCAGTTTCCATCTCTCCTCCACTTGCCTATCTCTACCAGTGCCTCATCCTCGTCCTCCCCTTCCTGGGGCCACCACGGCCCCTGGAGCCCCACTCCTGCCCATTCTTCTCCAGTGAGGGGCTGCAGCCTCTGAGAGCAGCAGAGCTCCCGCCCCGCAGCACCATCCCCAAACCCACCTGACCCATGAAACAACTTCACCACCACCTCCACCTCCACGTGCAGCCCCTTCCCTCCTTGCTTCCCCCTGCAAGGCACGACACCACCCTCTGCCATTCTCACTTCAGCTTTGGAGCTTTTATTTAAAAAAAAAAAAAAAAAAGAGGGTGCTCCCGCAGACACGCTCCCTGCCCTGTGCCCAAGCTCGGCACCGCTCTAGTAAGCAGCTCGGGGATGAGATGCAAAGGCTTCTGTGCTCTTACAGCTACAAGGGCTCCCTCCCGCCCCCAATGCACAGCTACACATCCTCAGGAAAGAAATCAGCAGCAGGAGAGCAGCCTGAGCTTTGGACCCCGTAACCGTGGGCTGCTGCTCCTTTGCCCAGGAGGGGTCCCAGGGCAGCTCCCCGGGGAGGTCCTCTCCAGCCACCACGTCCCCGCACAGCCCACGGGCATTTCCGCCATGGGCATTACGGGTGTTTAACAGGGCACCTTCGGACAGTTTGTGTCCTGCCTGCCCCTGCCCAGCCTTGACACGTTTGTCCTGCCTGCGCAGGCGGCACCACTGCCTGCCTGGGTGATGGCTGGGTGGGTGCCCGCCGAGCAGCCCTCCCCTCCCTGCCCTGGGGCTCCCTGCCCTTGTGTGACAAGGGAGTGCCTGAGTTTCAGGACGCTGGGAGGAGGAAAAAGAAAAAACAGGGGAAGCATTTACATTTTGAAGCAAGGGATGATGGCATTAATCCCTGTAAATTCTTTTAACACGCTATGAAGGGAATGTTTTCACATCAGAATTACACATCTACACAGAGCTTAAGTATTGAACACAAGGAATACAGTGGAATAAATATATTACTATGCCCAGCACTCAGATGATGCCATCGAGCGCATTACCCGCATAAAACACCAGAGAGATATAGGCTTTGCATTTGTATTTGTATTGTCTGTTATCAACAGGCAGCAAAGGGGTCAGTGGCTCTGCCGGCAGCTCCTGCTGCACCCCATCATTTACAGACTGACCCGGACACATCTCTGTTGTCAGAAACCGCCTGTTGCCATACGGCCCACCCTTGTCCCCTGGTAGTACATGGAGAGGAAAAGGGATGTTGAATTACTCTGTAAGAGGGAAGAAAGCTTGTAAAAAGTCTCCATGTGATTTGCTCATGACTTTTTGCAGCTTTCTGCAGGCACCAGAAGCGTGGCTGGGCTGACCCTATCTGAGACACTGGTATCTGCTCCCATTAGGTGACGAGTGACAGCTGGTGGGATTGCTTCAGCCACCAGCCCCTGCTGAGCATTAAAAGACAAGGGTGTTTTCCTGCTGCTACTGAACAGGGCTGTTGAGCAGCAGAAATGCTGCTGTGCCCTCTCTGGGGCAAGTCACCTAGCTGTTGGCAGGGACCTTTGGAAGGAGTGCAGGCAACCCCACCACCCATGGGTGCAGCAGGGGCCACGGCGCCCGTTGGTCCTTGCCGGACACCTCCTGCCCCTGCCCTGGCCGGCTGTCCCTGCTTGTTCATGCACGAGGCCCCAGGTAATTCCCACCACCTCTGCAGCTGATGTGACACCTCATAGCACGCCAAAACAGCAGCCCCTGTGAGGAGCT
Source organism: Calonectris borealis (assembly GCF_964195595.1). Taxonomy (NCBI): domain Eukaryota; kingdom Metazoa; phylum Chordata; class Aves; order Procellariiformes; family Procellariidae; genus Calonectris; species Calonectris borealis. Next base: position 66,501,953 of record NC_134315.1, read on the forward strand.
TGGGCACAGGATGCTTTAAGAAGAAGCAGGAGCCAGGAGGGGCAGGGGAGGGGACAAACCACGGACGGGCCATGCAGTGGGGACGCCAAGAAGGGACAGCACGGGGGTCCCATGCAGGGACAGAGATGCCCAGCAGCAGGCAGGACCGCAGGGACCACAGGGAGAAGTGTGCGCGGGAGCAGCAGCAAGAGAAGGTTTAGGGGCAGGACCCCACCAGCCTCCCGTGCCTCTCCCGCACCGCCAGATGATGAGATTAATAGCAGCGCACGGTGAAAATGCAGCCGAGCGGTGCTCACCGCCACACACACACTGTGCCCTTTGCAGGCAGGGCTGAACACGGACTTTCCCTTCCTCTCCCCGAGTACGAGCGCACCATGTCCCTGCGCAGGTGGAGGCTGCGATGCGGAGCAGGCAGCAGCCTGCAGAAGCCCCGGCCGCACACTCATCTCCTGAGAGATGGCCCGGGCCCAGCACACCCAGCGTATCACCCCAGGTGCCCCCAAATCTACAGCTCCATGGCACCACCAGGGGTGTTGGAACGGCTGACGGGAACAAAACAGATCCTGAGGTGCACGCAGCCACATTTCACAAATAACCAAGGTCGTAAAGCAGCATTTTGTTATGTATAGGCACATGTACATGTGCACAAACGAACAATACAGTGCAAGAGCTGCCGTCCTTTACCTCTGCTGCCCACTTCTGTCGAGATGCCTATCAGCAGCACCCAGCACGCTCTGGTTTAGCTCTGAAGTAGTTTTCCAGGTAGAAAACCTCACCTCTGTTTCCACCCCTTCCCCTTCGCCAGCAACACCGCTTCAGCCACGAGCAGTTTCCGTGGTTTTGTTCCGCAGCTCCTGCTGAAAGCAAAGCCAAGCCGTACTTACCGGCTGAGCTGTTCTTGTCCTGGGAGGCATGTGTTCTTTTCCTGGTTCTCATCCTTTATAGGCTCTGGGTGCTCCCTGGTGAACAACCTTTGACTAACAGACCAGATGCTGGCTTAGGTGCTGCTTTGCGCAACTGCAGCTTCCCCGCTGCCAGCTGCAAGCTTGCTGCAAGGCTGCTGCCGCTTCTGCCAGGCTCCTGCTGCCCCTGTCACCTTTCCCCACCCCATCATCCCTCAGGCCTAGAGCCCCAATGGGACACACTGCATTTGGTAGCGGTTTTCTGAGAAGGACAGTTTGCGTTCAGGCTCCTGCGCTGCCTTAAGCGATCTGCCGCTGGAGGTGCAGCACCTTTCCTTCATTAAGCCTGAGCATCAGCAAGAACTGACCATAACTCCACTGGGTGACACAGGGGCTGCCGCGAGGTATAGCTACAAAATCATACCACTCTGTGCTGGGATGAGGTGGTAGCGTGGTATTTCTTCTCTCCCTTCTCCACATTCCTGGCCTTTACCTCTCTTAGGCTAAAAATGCAGTTTTCTGTAGTTTCAGGGATCATCCGCAGAACTGTCTGGGCCACCTAAGGTTTAAGCAAGTGGGAGTGCCACCACGCAGACCCACCCCACAGCACTGACAGAGCCTCTACCTGCTCTTTACAAGCTTTGTGGTGAAGGTGAAGGGAGAGGGGAAAAAAATACCGTAATTTCCTTAGAGATCGAAGCTGGGGGAGATTTGTAGCGATCAAAAATCCTTTAGCATCTCTCCGAGAGTGATGGAGAGAGGGTGGATGTAACCTCCACCTTTTGGACGGAGAGTGTATCGCTAACAGCCCAGCGCAGGCAGGCATGCTCTGCCTGGCCGAGGCTGGGAGGCGGCAGGGTTTGCCCATGGAGAGGACTTGGCCAACCCACGACCCAGCCAGGTTTTTAATCGCAAGTGGGTGGGAATTCATACCCAGGGTCCGTAGGGGAGCAACGCAGGAGGTGGGCTGGTGCCAGGCAGCCAAAAATCCCAGTGGCTTTATGTTCAGAAAGGTGGGACTGGCCAAGCAGCCCAGGACGGCCAATGGGGCCACCGCAGCAGGGACAAATCGGCACTCAGTGGCCTGCAGCCATCACCTGCCTGTGGGAAGCCCCAGCTCTGCCCTGGAGCAGAAGTCACTTTTCCAAATTTTACAACTTGGATGAACAACACCGACTCCTCCTCTGTATTAAACACCCTTTCTAAAAGCTGACCGAATTACAAAATACTAGTGCAAATCTTTCTCTGCAGTGGGTGCAGGGAAATCTCAGCTGCCCCAGGGGCTGCTGAGACAGACGGAGCGGGAGAAGGATGGGTGCTCTCAGATGGTGAAAGAGTGACACACACACAGGCAAGAAGGCAAACTCTGCTGTTTATTGCTGGTGTTACCCAGGGGAGGGGGAATCAACCACAATCAAGGCAAACCCCCCGTGGTGCATTTCCCAACAGCCAGGGCAGCGGCAACTCCTGCCCACAGCGGCTCTGCAGGGCACAGCAAAGACGGTGGCATCTGCAACGGGACGGGAGAGGAGGGTCAGGGAGCAGGGCCGTGCCTCACCACACCGTGTGTGTCCCCTCCAGTCCTTCTCCCCCCCGGCCTGCATGAGGTTCCCAGCAACATTTTGCTGCAGGACAGGTCATTCTTGTCACCTGGCCATGGCCATTTCCCCACTGCAGCAACCCTGGGACTTACGTCAGCGTTGGCAGGAGAGACTCCAGGAAGCCCCTTGGCAGCTTTATAAACCAGCACCAGCACCAGCACACCCAGCTTACCAGAATATGCCCATCTCCCTCCTCCGGTTGATGTCTCTCTTAATTTGGCAAACGGAGCACACAGGGCACCACATGGTGATACAGAAGTCAGAGCAAATGGACCCCTGTTAGGAAGAAATTGGTTAGGGATGGAGGCTTCCCAAAAGCCATGTTTCGGCCAAGAAAACGTTAATCACATTCCACGTCTGTGCCTGTTGTTTCCTGGCTGGCTGCAGCATCCCGAGTAGCAGACACTACTTTCCCCAGAGTGGAAAGAAAGGAGGGAGCCCTTTCTGCAAGCTGCAGATAGCTACTTCTCTTTTGGCTTCTGAGGTTAAGATGCGAGGGAAAACGCACACAGAAAGAGATAAATTGGGCAAACTGGACTTGGGCCTCCATGGTTTGCACTGGGAACAGCACTAACCCTTGCGGGAAGAAACCATTTCACGTATGTGCTGTATGCGAATGTCCACCTTTCTCCCACATCTGATTACAGATGTTTATCTGTGCAACTGACTTAATCTATTCTTTAGTCTGCTCACAATCATCTCAAACCTTTCCCATCTTTCAAAGATTGGGGATGGCATGGGGAAGCAGCAGCTGAGACTCTGCGAGCCACTGTGGTCAGCAGCAGCTGAAGGCAGGACACGTGCCCCTGGTGAAGGGTGCTGGGAGGGAGCTCTGTCCGATTAACATGTGTTGATGGGCACCGGTCCTGGGATCAGCACAGCCGAGGGCGTCCCAAGCCCTGTCCTGTGCTCCCAGCATCGTGCAGGATACGAAAGTGAAAAAAATGATGAACAGAGAGTGCTGCTGCCCCATGCTCATCCCTGATGTGCAGAAAGAGGGGCCTCGGGGGCACCTTGCCTTTCAGCCTCACAGCACGGTGAGGGGGCGGGTTAACCACTGACCGGGATGTTGTATCTGGTACGGTAGAGGGTCCTCATGGCCACGGTGGTCCCGCACAGGCAGCACTCGTTCATGTCCCCGGCCACTTGGCAGGCGAGGCAGGGGAAGCAGAACATCCCGCAGCAGCCTGGGAGGGGGAGAAACACAACAACGGGTGAGGCTCTGCCTGCCCGCCCAGCACTGCCAGCATTGGGGGAGCAACTGGGAGGATCAGGCTACGTGGCTGTAGCTGTCACACCACCGACCCGAGCAGCAGGGGCGATAAAAGTGTCCCATGAGGGTGTGGGACCGACCACAGCACGTCACTGCTGACGGCTGAGAGATGGGACCTCCCGAGGCACTCACAGACGCTGCAGTCGGTGCAGCAGTCCATCAGCCCTGTCTGCCATATGCTCCTCGAGGCAGCGGGAGCTGTCTGCGGCTGGATCGTCACGACGGTCGAGACAGCCATTCCTAGATGCTCTTCTGAAAGAGACGGGAGGGGAACGGGACATTTAGTGAAAAAACTGCGGTCGGTCTGATCTCCCCAACCGAGCTGGTCATTATCACTCTTCAGCAGGTGGCATTTGGCCCAGCTCCCTTACTGCCGCTGGAGGTGATGAAGCGTAACCATATCTTACGTGTATTTGTGTCTTTTCAAGGTTTTTGCATTTTCTGCCGTTTTATCCAACTTTCAAAATGGCATCAGGCCATTGACGTTCCCCACTCCACCCCAAAAAGGCTTCGCTAATGCACAGTTCACCAATTTCCCTTGTGCCAAGCAGGGCTAGGGAGTGAACCTACGCTAAAGTCAGTGACTCGGACATTGCGGTTGTTGAAGTTGGCATATTTTACACAAGATCCCTTTGGCATGGTACAAAGCATGCAAGAAGCAGCTGTGGTCTTGCATTTCCTCTAACAAAGCCGGGCTCCACGCCAAGAAGATACTGTAGAAAACTTGTATCTCCGGTTTCTTGTTGTAGATAGCCAGAAAGGCAGAAACTCAATGCTATGTCCCAAGTCTGAAGCCCAGTCCTTGCCTTCCTGCAGTTAAGCAAGCAAGTAAACCTTGAAAACCAGTAAACCTCAGGTCTAAAAAAAACTCACAATAATCTCAGTGCTCCTGTTCTCCCAGCCAACTAAAAGACAGCACAAAACATTCTCAGATAACAATTAAAAGCAGGTTTTGCCCTGAGGCCAAGTTCTTCTAGTTATGCACAAATAGAAGAAAGGGGAAGGAAAAAAAAAAAGATAAACAGCCTGCTCACATTTGTTGAGACTTTTTGCTACAAATTGGGGTTGGTTTGTTTTTTTTTTTCTTCTTAGAAATAGCAGGTTGGCAAAGGCAGAACCATGCTGCTGGGTGGTCAGGCTCCTCCCCCCGCAGCTCTTGAGCTCAGAAGCCAGAACAGAAACTGAAATGAAGTGGGTGATGCTGGGGTGGGCGGCGGGGGAACCACCATCCCTCTCCACCCTTTGGGGCAACACACGCTCCTCCAGAAATCCCACTCCTGGCTTCACCTGGCAGCACACGCCAGCCTGCAAGCCCAGCATGAATGCAGCCAGAGGCAGTATCAGGTGTATGTTCAGAAGGAAACTGCGAGCACGCGTTGCCTCCAGGCACTTCCCTCTGCCAACCCACAGCAATACTACCAACACAGGGTAAATCTCTCTACTTTCTACACTTTTACAAATGCACAGTATTCTGTATACGAGTATTATTCACATACTTTCTTCTCTCTTAGCGGCAAACATTAATGAAGAGATTGCAACATTAAGACGCTCTTGTCACCAATAGCACACGCCATTCAAAAGGACAGCAAATACACAGGGAGACCAGGCAGCAACAAATAAAAGTGACTGACATCCAAGCTTTTTGCAGGACAGCAGCTACATCCAGCACATCCTCTGAGCCTACCAGAAAACACATACAGCTAAGCAGCCTTGCTAAGCGGAATTTGGTCTTGAGCATCCATGTAGACAAGACAGAGCCCAATTTAAACAGAGCGCAAAGTACCAGGCAGATTCCTTTAACGCAGTTATACAATTCTGGTAGCAGGAGAAAGCAGCAAAGAAGAAGTAACCTCTCCATAATCCAGCTTTTGTGCATAACTTTTTAAAAGCCTCCCCCCTTCCCCAAGAAGCATGTGCTATATATTTTGCTTTAAATTATGTGCTGAGCAGGGAAAAAAAAAAATCTCTACTTTTGCACTATTATCCCACTCTTCCCAGGCTACTATTTCCATGCTTTAAGAGAACCAACCTTCTGGCGAGCAGCCTCTGTCAGTGCAGACTTCCTTGCCGGCCGGGGCCCTGCACAAAGAGGCTCTGGGGAAGACGAAACTAAACTTTCTCACTCTTGGAGGCTTTTATTGGCAGTCAGCAGTGAGTAAGTATAATGGTGGGAGGTAACAGGAGGGGGAGGTCAGGAGCTGTGCCCTGTTGGTATAACTACAGGCTTAACACACGTGCAGAGCACAACACTTTTTTTTTTCCTTTTCCCAGAATTAAATCATAGACTGCTATTCATCTTTTTAAAAAATGGTTGCATTTTTTGCAACCATTTATTCCCATAACTTACTCTGTGTAGATGTGGTTGTTGTTTGGGGGAGAACTGCTCTGAATGATGTGCATTCATTGGGATAGACATTTTTCCCGCATTTTTCCCCAAAGAAAAAGCATACTTCTTGGATCCCAGACCAGACTAAATGAAGAGCACCTCAGGGTGCTTCACTCTGAGCTTTTCCCTTTCCTCAAGGAAAAGGCTTCGGACGAAGGGGTTGTGCAGACCTGCTTGCTTTCACAACCAGGCTTCAGGCAGCATGGCAGCGAAAGGTGGCTGTGGCAGGGGCTCCTGGGTGGCCAAAATGTCCCTGTGGCACTCAGAAAAGCCGCTGCCCCAACCTGCTGACACAGGAGGCAAAACAGAACGCTCTCCGTCAAAGCCAGCAACAGCTAAACCCATCTGCATCAGGGGGTGACTCCCTGTGGGTCAGCACCCTGTGCCATGACACTGTGATGGGGGGAAGCCCCAGGCCCGACTGTCCTCCTCCACTTTCATTCAGCCCCAGATAAGGAGGCAGCAGGATGCAATGGTACCTTTGCTTTTAATCCTCTCCTCCATCTGCAGCGAGTGTGCTCCCTGCTCCTTCTTAGGGATGCATTTGGGGTTTCATTTCTGAATTAGTAAATACACCCCACATGGAGGATTTCTATAAAAATTAGGCTGATTCCCTAAGTGCTTGTCACAAGCCACATAGCCCAGCTATTGTAAAATTAACCATACAGGCATCCATTTCCCTCTATGAGATACTAATATTTACTATTTCTTCACTGACATGCCCCAAATATTTAACTGCTTACATCCTATGAAAGTCACTGACAGTTTTGGATGCACTTCCACATTTTGTAGAGAAGCTGTGACAGCAGCACAGTGGTTTTTGTTTCCCAGCATGATGCAGGATGTGCGGAAAGCACAGAGTGGGTCTGAGCGGCTGCTTGCCCAGGAGCAACGCAAGTTCAAAGCATCCCACGTGAAGTGCTGATGGTGCATTCCCCTTTCGCCATCGACAAGAACGAGGGAAGGAGAAGTTCGGGTTAAACTGCAACTTACCAGCTTTGTCAACGGGCTGGGATTTATGGCGCATGAATTGGAGCATTTTACCAATAGTGCTCCAGAAGTCACAGTGAGCTGTGCCCTGAAATGCTCCCCTTGGCTGCCAACAGCTCCAAAGTTTAACTGCGGCTGTCCCTGTTTTATGACAGGCCTGCCTGGCTGACTCCTGGCTGGTTCGTACACACGTTTTTTTTTGCAAAAACATTGCAAGAGGCTGTGGGAATTGAGATTTGCAAAAAGTTGTAGTTCAGCAGACGCTTTCTAGAAAAGGAGATACCTGACATCCCACCGTCTGGCTAGAATAGGCTCATGCAAAATGCCAGCTAGCCTAGAAGTCTGCTGGGGAGGGAGGGAAATGGGAAGCTGAAATGCACAGTCAGTATGGGGGAAACCACATTAAAAAAAAAGCTAATCAGCAACATTTTAAGGATTTTAACAGTCTGTCCTCTATTCAGAACTGGGGTGTGTCCTGGTTCCGGCTGGGACAGAGTTAACTTTCTTCCCAGTAGCTTGGGGGTGTACTGTGTTTCGGGTTTGGTATGAGAGGAGCATTGATGGCCCATTGATGCTTTGGCTGTTGCTGGGTGGTGCTTGCACGGGGGAGTTTTTGTTTCTCTTTTTGGCCTCCCATGCCCTGCCAAGTGCAGGGGAAGCTGTGGAGGGGGGAGCATAGCCAGGGTAGTTGACCCAGATGGCCAGTGGGGTATTCTATACCATGTGACATCATGCTCAGTATAAAAACGGGGGGGGGGGGGAGGGACGTGGGGTGGGGGCTCGCACCCCGTTCGTGACACGTGGTCAGCGAGCAGTTGCATTGTGTATTGCCTGCTTTGTATATTCTGCTATTGTGGTTGTTATCATTGTTACTATTACTGTTCTACTTCGTTTTATTTCAATTATTAAACTGTTTTTATCTCAACCCAGGAGTTTTCCTACTTGTGCCCTCCCGATTCTCTCCCCCATCCCACCGGGGGGGGGAGGTGAGCGAGCGGCTCTGTGGGGTTTAGCTGCTGGCTGGGGTTAAACCATGACAGGGTGACAGTGACTGTCTGAGCAACCAGGCCCTGCAAGTGCTTTTCTTCCACAGAAAAGCAGCCCACTTCTACCTGCAATCCTGGTGCAACAAAGTGTAACTGCCCTTTGTCAACCTGAGAAAACACCACCATAACTACCTACCTCAGCTCATTCCCTTCACCCAGCATTTAAGTTGGACAAAAAACCCTGCAAAAATCTCACCAGCGAAACCAAAACACGAACTCCTGAAACTCACAGCAAGAACATCATCCTCACCCAGTGCTGGCCAGGAGTGCCCGTTGCCTCCCATCGCAGCTGCTGTGGTTTCTGGCTGGAGCTCACCACGGGGCCTGACTGGGGCTCTGCTGGTGGCTGGTAGCTGTGGTCCCCTTCACGTGCAGCTTCTCTGAGTCTGTGAAGTGGCACTGCAGGAAGATGGGCAGTCGGCTGCAAAGCACGCCTCTCTTAGCCACAGCAAGACAACAAAGACCAAAATGTCTCAATAGCTAGGAAGAAAGGAAACATGCTAACAAAACCAAACCTGTAATGCCTTTTTCCACATGGTAAAAGATTATTTCCAAGCAGACAACGGAAAAATAAAGCTGAAATTAGTATTCACCAATTTAACGTGTATTACAGTAAATGCAATTTCGATAAAGATTTAGGAGTACAGATTAAAAAAAACTCCCTGAACACATTTTTGCTTTCTCTGCAAAGAACAAAGTATAAATTATGCGGTCTACCATTGTATTCTACAGACAAGTGGCAACCAGAAATTAGTTTATTCCATTTTACGCCAATGCCATCCACAGGCAAACATTCCCACCTGTTCTCTGTACCATTTGAAACAACTCCATCACGCAACTTAAAACACTACCACAAATGAGGAAAGCCACCTTCCCCGGTACGCTGCCTTGTGGTCTTGGTTACACAAACCCTGGTGTCTTGAGTGGTGAGAAGTGGGTTCAGTTAGAGAGGGTCTGCTGTAAGCCCAGCCCGCTGTTGTGCAGATCTGGGGGGGCTGCCTGGCGGAGAAGGGAGTCTGGGGGCCTCTCTCCAAAGCTCTGGTCTCACCAGCCCTTTCAAGAGGCAGAGTAACAACCTCAGGGTTTCAACAGGGTTTTGTTTCAGACACGGAGAAGGGCTTCTGCATCTTAAACTGTTTTTTTTCCAGATGTCTCAGCTGGTTCAATGGAAGAGCACCTCTCCCCCAAACCTTGCCTCCTTCCCACAACTTGGAATGACTCAGGCGAAAGGAAAATCCCTGCAACTAAAAAAGTCGGAGGAGAAAGGAGCTGAGCAAGTGCTAGGGGAATTTTCACAGCCCTTAGAAATACGGCTGAGGGTCAGATTCACCAAATGACCAGATGTCACCAAAAATGAAGTGACTGCAGTTGGTACAAAGAGAGAGCTGTTCCATGCCCACACCTGTGTGTCCCTCATCCCTCCCACGCCAAGGACACATACACAGTGGAGTGGGTCCACTCGGCTGGCTGATCAGACAGAAAACGGCACTGGGGTTATGGCTGGGGGGAGTGCATTGCCATCTGCGCAAGCCACCTGAACCCCCTGTGCTGCAGACACCCAAACATGAGGTCAGCAGCTCAAAGAGGATAGATCCTACTCCCCACCTGAACAGACCAGTATCTCAGCTATTAGGAGTAAGTGTCCCTCTGCTACAGAGGGAGGATATAGGGGGTATACATCCCGGGCCACCCTGTGGTTCTACCTGCGTGACCACGGAGAGGACATGAGGAAGTGGGATGGAAAATCTACCTCAACCCTAGAGGCACGGGTACATGAGTTGCAAGGAAAAGCAACCACAGAAGGGGGTTCTTCCAGGAAAACTGCTGCTCCAGTCTCCAGTGAGCAGTTCCCCAGACAGTAGAAAAGGCTGATCTTACTCCTGACCTTAATAAAGGGACTTCAATTCGTATTTACCTGAAGTGAGTAACGGATACGATGACCAGGACTAGAGGGGCCCTGCCTCCAGCCAGGTGGAAGAAAGGGACAACCGGGTTCACTGGACTGTGTGGATTCGATGGCCTGGCACATCAGATCCACAGGAGTATAAGGCTCTCGTGGACACCAGTGCACAGTGTACCCTGATGCCATCAAGCTATAGAGGGGCAGAACCCATTTGTGTTCCTGTGTGGGGAGACAGGGGGATCCCAAGAGGTAACTGTGTTGGAGGCCGAAGCGAGCCTAACAGGGAACGAGTGGCAGAAGCACCCCATGGTGACTGGCCCAGAGGCTCCGTGCATCCTTGGCATAGACTACCTCAGGAGAGGGTATTTCAAGGACCCAAAAGGGTATCAGTGGGCTTTTGGTATAGCTGCCTTGGAGACAGAGGAAATTAAAGAGCTGTCCACCTTGCCTAGTCTCTCACAGGACCCTTCTGTTGTGGGGTTGCTGAGGGCTGAAGAACAGCAGGTACCAATTGCTACCACAACGGTGCACCGGCGGCAATACCGCACCAACCGAGACTCCCTGCTTCCCATCCATGAGCTGATTCATCGACTGGAGAGCCAAGGAGTGATCAGCAAAACTCGCTCACCCTTTAACAGTCCCATATGGCCATTGTGAAAGTCCAATGGAGAGTGGAGACTAACAGTAGACTATCGTGGCCTGAACGAAGTCACGCCGCCACTGAGTGCTGCCGTGCCGGACATGCTAGAACTCCAACACGAACTGGAGTCAAAGGCAGCCAAGTGGTACGCCACAACTGACATCACTAATGCGTTCTTCTCCATCCCTTTGGCAGCAGAATGCAGGCCACGGTTTGCTTTCACTTGGAGGGGCGTCCAGTACCCCTGGAACCGACTGCCCCAGGGGTGGAAACACAGCCCTACCATTTGCCATGGACTGATCCACACCGCACTGGAACAGGGTGAGGCTCCAGAACCTGCAATACATTGATGACATCATCGTATGGGGCAACACAGCAGAAGTGGTTTTTGAGAAAGGGGAGAGAATAGTCCAAATTCTTCTGAAGGCCGGCTTTGCCATAAAACAAAGTAAGGTCAAGGGACCTGCACAGGAGATCCAGTTTTTAGGAATAAAATGGCAAGACGGACGTCGTCAGATCCCAATGGATGTGATCAATAAAATAACAGCCATGTCTCCACCAACTAGCAAAAAGGAAACACAAGCCTTCTTAGGTGATGTGGGTTTTTGGAGAATGCATATTCCAAATTACAGTCAGACTGTAAGCCCTCTCTATCAAGGGACCCAGAAGAAGGCCCAAAGGGGGCCCTGAGCAACGACAAGCCTTTGAACAAATTAAACAGGAGATAGTTCAGGCAGTAGCCATTGGGCCAGTCCGGGCAGGACAAGATGTAAAGAATGTGCTCTACACCGCAGCCAGGGAGAATGGCCCTACCTGGAGCCTCTGGCAGAAAGCACCAGGGGAGAATCGAGGTCGACCCCTGGGGTTCTGGAGTCAGGGATACAGAGGATCCGAGGCCTGCTACACTCCAACTGAGAAGGAGATATTGGCAGCATATGAAGGGGTTCAAGCTGCTTTGGAAGTGGTTGGTACTGAAGCACAGCTCCTCCTGGCACCCCGACTGCCGGTGCTGGGCTGGATGTTCAAAAGGAGGGTCCCCTCTACACATCATGCAACCGATGCTACGTGGAGTAAGTGGGTCGCACTGATCACACAACGGGCCCGAATAGGAAACCCCAGTCGCCCAGGAATCTTGGAGGTGATCACGAACTGGCCAGAAGGCAAAGATTTCAGAATATCCCCAGAGGAGGAGGTGACGCGTGCTGAAGAGGCCCCGCTGTATAATAAACTATGAGAAAATGAGAAGCAGTATGCCCTGTTCACTGATGGGTCCTGTTGTATTGTAGGGAAGCATCGGAGGTGGAAGGCTGCTCTATGGAGTCCTATAGGACAAGTTGCAGAAACTGCTGAAGGAGAAGCTGAATCGAGCCAGTTTGCAGAAGTGAAAGCCATCCAGCTGGCCTTGGATATTGCTGAACAAGAAAAGTGGCCAGTACTTTATCTCTATACTGACTCATGGATGGTGGCAAATGCCCTGTGGGCATGGTTGCAGCAATGGAAGCAGAACAACTGGCAGCGCAGAGGTAAACCCATCTGGGCTGCTGCATTGTGGCAAGATATCGCTGCCCGGGTAGAGAACGTGGTTGTAAAAGTACATCACGTAAATGCTCACGTACCCAAGAGTTGGGCCACTGAAGAACATCAAAACAAGCAGCAGGTGGACCAGGCTGCTAAGATCAAAGTGGCTCAGGTGGATCTGGACTGGCAACATAAGGGTGAATTATTTACACCTCAGTGGGCCCATGACACTTCAGGCCATCAAGGAAGAGATGCAACATATAGATGGGCTCATGATCGAGGTGTGGACTTGACCATGGACACTATTGCCCAGGTTATCCATGAATGTGAAACATGCACTGCAATCAAGCAAGCCAAGCAAGTAAAGCCTCTTTGGTATGGAGGATGATGGTTGAAATATAAATTATGGGGAGGCCTGGCACATTGACTGTATCACACTCCCACAAACCCGCCAAGGCAAGCGCCATGTGCTTACAATGGTGGAAGCAACCACCACATGGCTGGAAACATATCCTGTGCCCCATGCCACCGCCAGGAACACCATCCTGGGCCTTGAGAAACAAGTCCTGTGGCGACATGGCACCCCAGAAAGACTTGAGTCAGACAACGGGACTCATTTCCGAAACACCCTCATAGACACCTGGGCCAAAGAGCATGGCATTGAGTGGGTCTATCACATCCCCTACCATGCACCAGCCTCCGGGAAAATCGAACGATACAATGGACTGCTAAAGACTACACTGAGGGCAATGGGTGGTGGGACATTCAAGCATTGGGATACACATTTAGCAAAAGCCACCTGGTTAGTCAACACTAGGGGATCTGTCACTTGAACTGGCCCTGCCCAATCAAAACCCTTACGTACTGTAGAGGGGGATAAAGTCCCTGTCGTGCACATAAGAAATATGCTGGGGAAGACGGTCTAGGTTACTCCTGACTCTGGCAAGGGAAAACCCATTCTTGGGATTGCTTTTGCTCAAGGACCTGGGTGCACTTGGTGGGTAAAGCGAAAGGATGGGGAAGTCTGGTGTGTACCTCAAGGGGATTTAATTTTGGGTGAAAATAGCCAATGAACTGAATTGTAGGATGTTAATTGCTATATAATACTGCATATCATCACGTCTATGGTCGCTAAATGTCATATCAATGGTATTACAGTAAGAATCACCTGGATTAATATGGAATGAACTTTGATAAAACCGAGCAAAGTGCAGTGGTGATGGAGCCAGAACTGGCTTCAGCATGCAACAATCCAACACCACACACCATCTCTCCTGCCCTGAAAAGACTGTTATGACAGATGGAGCCCAAAGTCATGGACTAAATGAACCTAATGGACATTTTAGAGGGATGGCCCATAGACTAAGGGAATGATATCTGTGTGTATATAACAAAAGACAGAAAAGTGGTGGTGATCAGCTGGAATGTGTTGGAAAGTGTAGGACCTGGGTATGACGTAGATGGTATAGAATAAGGGGTGGATACTGTCCTGGTTTCAGCTGGGATAGAGTTAATTTTCTTTCTAGTAGCTGGTACAGTACTGTGTTTTGGATTTAGTATGAGAATGTTGATAACACACTGATGTTTTAGTTGTTGCTAAGTAGTGCTTACACTGGTCAAGGATTTTTCAGCTTCCCATGCTCTGCCAGGTGCACAAGAAGCTGGGAGGGGGCACAGCCAGGACAGCTGACCCAAACTGACCATACCATACGACATCATGCTCAGTATATAAACCGGGGGAATTGGCCGGGGGGCAGCGATTGCTGCTCAGGGACTGGCTGGGCATCGCTCAGCAGGTGGTGAGCAGTTGTATCACTTGGGCTTTTTTCCCTGGGTTTTGTTCCTCTCTCTCTCTCTCTCTTGTTGTTTTACTTTTCATTACTATTTGTTGTTAATATTATTATTATTTTATTTTACTTCAAGTATTAAACTGTTCTTAACCCATGAGTTTTCTTACTTTTGCTTTTTCGATTCTCCCTCCCATCCCACCAGGGCAGGGAGGGTGAGTGAGAGGCTGCGTGGTGCTTAGTTGCTGACTGGGCTTAAACCACGACAACATCCAACACACCTTGCAACAGAATTTGACATGCGATAAATACTTTTTAAATATATGGATGTTATTTAGTAGAGTAAGTTGTACTGTTGATTAAAAAGGGCCTTTACTACTTAATAACAAAGATGCTTTTTAAGACAGATGGGAGAAGGCAGTCTGAGAGAGTTGGACTGGGAGAGGTGATGTGCAAGAGGGGGCAGCTGTGCGGCTCCACACCTGCTGAGTGCATGTGACCACAAGTCCTCTTCAGAGGAGAGCTTTGCTCACCTTCAGTTCGATGCAGTCTTGTTTTTCACCTCCATGTGCACGTGACGCCTCTTGTATTAGACCTCTTCCTCCGTAGCTCAGACAAAACCATGTGTACAGCTGCCTGGCTGGGGGTTGGTGGGTGGTGTTTTTTAAACACCACCATCCAGGAAAAGAAAAGTGCTGTAAAACCGATGAGGTTTTTTGCGATTTCCTTTGTAATTCTGGTACTGTATCTAGCACACACACTTAAAATTTGCTCTGGCCTTTTGCCTCCAGCAAAAACTACAGGGAGGCATTGCAGGAAACTCACCTCTCCAATATGCTAGGAGCCTTCAGCTAGTACCAAAACTTCGCATTATCCATGGCTGGTTAACATTCACATTTTTTCTTGTCAGCTTTGTTTTGAAGCTTAAATGGATCTTCTCTCCTGGTATTTGCACTGTGATGCGTTTAGAAACAAATTAATGGCCCTTTCCCTGCTTTCACCAAAAGCAAAAAACAAAGAAGTACCCACAAAATACATTCTCCTGCTTCTGTTTACCACACCGGCCCTTCATCACAACAGTTGTGCTTTCAGTGTCTTCCTTGAATACTGTGGATAACGACAATGCCATGCTGGTACAGGTGATGGGTTACCTTAATTTTCAGCCGACATTTTAGTAACTTCAGCCCACAGGATGCTCTGATCTTTCCACACGCTGACACACCTTTCTGACTTTGAGTCGAGCCCCCCTTTTGTTCCCACATCACGTTACCAGTGGCTGGTGCTATGCCTGACCTACTGACCTGGTAACCCCCTGCAGCCGGACTGCTTCCAGCCTCGCTGGCTGTCCCATGTCCTCTGGCCCATGCTGTTTGCACACCACAGTTCCTGAGCTAGGTGCCTGCAGCACATACTTTCCTGAAATTAAAGGGAGGGAAAAATCTGACCCCCTTGCATTAACGATACCATATTTACCAAGAAATACACGAATAGCAAAATCCAGGCACAATTCGCCTTGGATGACCCTATGGCGAGTCCTTCCCCCTGGCAAAGGTAAGTGTGAAAGCTCCCGTGTGCCACTGTCCCAAGTGGGCTTCTGAGTCAAAGATCCAGCCCCACCAAAAAGGGCTGCTGATGCCTTGGCAACCCTTCCCCATATCCTCACAGGAACTAGCACCCCTACCTACATACGGCTACTCCAGGACAAAGAGCTGGTGTTGCTTTGATACACCTTTCTACAGAGTACAATGGGAGCACACAAAGGCAAGCGTTTGTGTTGGTTACAGAGTTTTCTGTTTCGCTGAGCAACTGCCAGTGTTTCATGTTTGCCTTTGCAAGGCACATTTGACCTTCCTGCTGCCTCCTAAAGCATTTGTTATCTCAACGTACTGTGGAAGAACATTTGGAAAAGGAAGAGGAGGAGAAATGCAAAATTTGACACTGGAGGAGAAACTTCCAGACGACACTGCTTATTTGTGCAAAAGCACACTAGCTAATAATGAAGCTGCTGCTTAGAGAAAGGTGTATTTGCGAATTTTTTAACAGACTGTATCTAAATAGAGCAGAGAGTGTCTTTGTGAAGATTTGGAATAGAATAGCTTGGGAATGGAAGGAGAAGAGAAGATATGCACATATACCTGCCAGCAGATACAAACAGGGTTTTAGCCAGGAAGTAGTTCAGCCTTTGCCTATTTTTCACTTAAGTTATTTTTTATTTCTGTGTATTAATCATAAAATGCTCACGCAAATAACACTCTCAGTATTATAGCCTAGAACCTAAACCTTGCTTCATTTTTCAGGCAATGAACCTAAAATACAGCTATGGCTTATCTTTGTAAAATGCTTTTTGAGATGAATTTGGAAAATCCCCATAGAAAACATGCAGTGATTTTCAAGTTTAAGACATGAGGACTGTTTTGAAACTTGAATTTTTACTCTATTTAGCTACACCTTCTTCTTCCTCCCATTACAAGACAAACACTTGCTTGTGACAAGTTGTCATCGAGCAAAGAACACCAGTAGGTTCAAAGGCACTACAAAATGTGAGCTCTTCCCAAATCTAAGCTATTTAAAGACACTTTAATATGTTAAAAACAGATGAGTAACTTTTGCCACATCCTCTCTAAGGTAATATTACAAGTATTAAGAAACTGATCCATCACAAGACTTATTACTAGTAAATGCCTTATAACCAAAGTTGGATGCATCCGATTCTCTCTCTACAAAATGCAACTTTGTCACATAATTGTTCAGAAACTTACTATTCTTCATTTTTAAACTGCTTTTCTTCAACTAAATAGTTCCTCCACCCCAAAATTATAAACCCTATTTAAGAACAATTTCTGTGTAAGGCTCGAGGAGGCCCTAAAAGCAGTTACACTTCCTAACGTTTTCACATATTTCTATCTTATATGCAGTCAGGCTGAAAAATCTACTCTTTCTAATTTGCTCAAAATATATTTGACATCACTTGTTTAAATAGTAACAGAAAAAACAACTTTAAAAGGTGTTAAATTAAAAAGAAGTGTCCAGAACCCACAGAAGTCTGTTCCAGCACCAAAAAGGATCTTCTGTGACCAAAGCCACTGACCCATTATATGCTTTCTCATTTCCCTGCAACAGGAACTTCTTCGCCTGTTCACCATCATCGGTAATGCAAAACTACATCAGGAAAGGTTGTTGGAATACCACAAGTTTGGCAACCAAACACTCTGCATCACCGAACCACAGCCCCGCATGCAGGCATACACAAAGCCACCTGTGGAGACAAGCGCGTTTGCATTGCCTACCAGTATGCAATCTGAGGTAAACTCCATTGTATCATTTTCCTAGAACAGGCGTGTCCGTTGCTCCTTCTGCAAAAATTAACTCCAGAATGTGCCATACAAGCTCTTTAACACCATGAGTCAAATAAAAGGTTAACTACCATGCAAATCATGTAACTGAGAGAGCACAAACCCGTTGAAAACATGAATGGTTTGGAGCAATGTAATTGTTAGCCTGCAGGTGCTATTTTTATTGTTTATAGGCATCCTCCTATAAACAAGTTATTCCTGTAAGACTACAAATAAAACCAGTAGGCATAAGACAAAACAAACAGAATTAAAAAATAAACATAAAAAAATTAAGATCACTTTGTATGATGAATTCGTAGCTCAGGGTCAACCACCAGTCACACACACTTGGCAATAGCTCTGGGCTGCTCTGTTTTTAAGTCAGTAGTCTCTGTTCAAATCATTCTTGATAAACGAGCTCAGCTCATTCCGTGCAGGCAACTTTGCAGAAGCCTGTTCTTTTCACATAAAAAGGAACCACTGCCAGCAATCACAGCAAGAGCAAAAGGTAATTTTAAATACTTCTCTATTGACTTCTTACTCTAGACCTCACACACTCACAGAGTCCTGACTGCTTCTAGACATCTCAGGATAAAAAACTGCTATTGCAATTCTTTCACGCAACAAGATGCAACTCAAACTGAAAATTATTCATGTAATAAATCAGAACACCAAACATGTACAGCCAGATTTTATTTACATCCTGAAATCACTTTGCATTTTCCCACATGCTGTCACTAAGAGGTATCTGTTTCATATAAAATCTTGGGCTCACAGTCTTGAGAACTTGACAGAAGTTTGCTTGTACTACACAGGACCAGCAGAGCAGCTTCACTTGTTGAAGCTTCTATGGAGGTTGAAGTAATTTAAGGATAATCAAAATTACATTGTAGGATAATCTCATTTGCATGTTTTTAGAAAAAAGAATGTTTTCACCAGCTTTTATAAATAAACAATATAAAGCAGCTATACTTATGTTGAAACTGTTTTCCTTGATACAGTACTTACATTTTAGCTGGACTAAAATATCAGTATTCATAGTAATCTCAACTACCTGTTTTCTAAAGGCTCTTCTACATTTTTTGAGTCTTTTCGTTTCCACAGATTTCCAAGCACAATCCCTATGAAGAGCAGAACTCCTACATTACGATTTGAAGCAAATTTCTTCCAACAATCTTCAGGTTTGTCTATGTCCAAAGTGTAAATCTGCAAAAGCACAGTATAACATTCTAGCATTATTATTCTACACATAAATATTTGACACATCACAAAAAGACACAAAAAGGTCTGTAACTTCAAAAACTGAATCTCAAATTCTAAAGTCTACCCTTACCTCCACAAGAAACAGGAATACTCTGTGCTTATAAAGGATTTTTTTGCGTAACTGGCATCTATGTTTACTAGACAGATTTATTCAACATACAGCAGAAAAGTCAAGCATCACATATGAACACGATTCCCAGACCCTCCCAGTGAAGGACCATGTAAACAGCCTAGATACTGATGAGTCTGGTTTGATAGTTTAAAATGTAAAAATATCTGGGGGTGTAAATAAGTCTTTTTAAGATTTTCCTCAGTAGGTAGCCACCTAATTCTTCAATGGGAACTTTAAATAAAAATAAACCCCCCAAAACCTGCCTGCACCTTTAAATCTCCGCTGCAAGGTGTTGCTCCCTGTTTCAGTAGAGACAAGGCACTGGAGATCCAGCAGTGAACCAGGCTAACTGGAATGCACAGGAATGTGCTCGGCCCTGCCTAGTCACACAGGGGTGGTTTAGTCCAGTCGCTCTTAGCCATGCCCGTTCAACTCTCTTGCAAAAAAGAACCAGGACACCTGCAACAACAGCCAGAAGCAAGGCTTGCCCAGCTTGGCAGCTGCGTCCTGTGAGTCACAACTAAAGGTGAAAAAAAACCACACAGTGCAGCAGGAGAAAAGTTACTGAAAAATATTCCTGGAAACAAAACTTGGTACAAAAGTCTTGAGAAGGATGCCAACAGGAAATGTTAAACAAAACAAGTGAAAGCATTAATAGAGAAGTATCCCCCAAAAACTCAAACCTTGCAATTCAGCCTCTGAAGAAGACAAAACAGAATGTATCCGACTAAAAGAAGTGAAACCTCCCCTGGGAAACCTGTTCCTGTGCAATTTGTGGTTGTACAGAGGTGACAGGGCTGGGTTCTGATCAAATAATCTGAAATGTCCACAAGCTTCTAAGATATGATGTTATCCACACCCTTGAAAACCGGTCAGCCCCTCAAGCACAGGGAACTGAAAACACTGAACTGACAAATAAAATCCAACAACAGCCAAGCCACGAGATACACCTTCAGAACAATAAAAACTGCACAATCTTGCAGGATTGAGGTGGATCTGGCTGCAGGCTGCACTGGAAGTGAGAAGAAAACCCTTGAGATCACAGCTCAACACGAGGCAGTTCTTTTGGTTAGGAACAGACTGAAAACCAGTGCTCTACAGTCTGCAAACCACTGGAGGTCTCTTCAGACAAAAGGTCTGCAAAAGGTACTTAAGAGAAGCAAGCTTATTGTCAGAAGACTTCAGTTCTCTTTACAGGAATTGTTTTTTTTAGGTAGTTGGCGAATTGATGGGCGTTGAAAAGCACTCTGATTTCTTATCAAGAACATGGAAAAAGTATAAATAAATCCATAAAACCTGGTGTGCTAGGTGAGCCCCTATGGCAGCCACAGCTGAGTAATACGGGAACGTCTGGTTACAGTTCATTCCTGCCACGCACAAACTCAGGAGCATTGCAAGGCTGAAGCCACTAAGCCACTGTTTTGTATCCTCCTTGAACTGTAATGCTGTTGACTTCACACCGATAATGATGTCGTCCCTCTTATCCTAGAATGAAAGGATGAATTAGCAAAAAATTCACAATCCAACTGCCACTTCATAAGGAAAATAAAAAGGGGGGCCTTGCTTAAGTTTCCAACACTTCTTATTAGGAACCTGATTTAAGTGCATTTGTAGGTCTCTGTCGTGGTTTAACCCCAGCCAGCAAAAATAAACGCCACGCAGCCGCTCGATCACCCCCCCCCCCCGGTGGGATGGGGGAGAGAATTGGGAGGGCACAAGTAGGAAAGCTCCCGGGTTGAGATAAAAACAGTTTAATAATTGAAATAAAACTAAGTAGAACAGTAATAATAACAGTGAGAACAACAACAATAACAGAATACACAAAGCAGGCAATGCACAACAGAACCGCTCACCGACCGCCGACCCGTATCACGAGCGGGGGGCGAGCCCCCCCACACACCTGGTTTTTATACTGAGCATGATGTCACATGGTATAGAATACCCCATTGGCCAGCTGGGTCCACCACCCCGGCTGTGCTCCCCCCTCCCGGTGCAAGCATCACCCAGCAACAGCCGAAGCATCAATGGGCCATCAACGCTCCTTTCACACCGAACCCAAAACACAGCACACCCCCCAGGCTACTGGGAAGAAAGTTAACCCTGTCCCAGCTGGAACCAGGACAATATCCACCCCTTATTCTATACCATCTACATCATGCCCAGGTCTCACATTTTCCCATACATTCCAATTAGTCACCGCTCCTTTTCCCTGCCTTTTGATATATACGCACACAGGGATATCATTCCCTTAGTCCATGGGCCATCCCTCTAAAACGTCCGTTGAGTTCATTTAGTCCATGACTTCGGGTTCCATCTGTCGTAACAGTCTTGCAGGGCAGGAGAGATGGTGTGTGGTGTCGGGCTCTTGCATGCGGAGGCCAGTTCTGGGCGCTCGTCTGGTTCTATCATTGTTGCACCTTGCTCAGTTTCATCGGCGTTCATCCTAAATTAATCTGGGTGATTCTTACTGTAATACTGTTAATATGGCATATGGTAACCATAAAAGTGATGACATACAGTACTATGTAATAACTAACATCGTACAATTCAGTTCATTGGCTATTTTCACCCAAAATTAAATCCCCCTGAGGTACACACCGGACTTCCCCATCCTTTCTCATCACCCACCAAGTGCACCCAGGTCCCTGAGCAAAAGCAATCCCACGGATGGGTTTTCCCTTGCCAGAGGCAGGAGCAACCCAGACTGTCTTCCCCAGCATATTTCTCATATGCACGACAGGGACTTTATCCCCCTCTACAGCACGTAAGGGTTTGGATTGGGCAGGGCCAGCTCGAGTGACAGATCCCCTAGTGTTCACTAACCAGGTGGCCTTTGCTAAATGTGTATCCCAATGCTTGAATGTCCCACCACCCATTGCCCTCAGTGTTGTCTTTAGCAGCCCGTTGTATCGTTCGATTTTCCCGGAGGCTGGTGCATGGTAGGGGATGTGATAGACCCACTCAATGCCGTGCTCTTTGGCCCAGGTGTCTATGAGGGCGTTTCGGAAGTGAGTCCCGTTGTCTGACTCAATTCTTTCTGGGGTGCCATGTCGCCACAGGACTTGCTTTTCAAGGCCCAGGATGGTGTTCCGGGCGGTGGCACGGGGCACAGGATATGTTTCCAGCCATCCTGTGGTTACTTCCACCATGGTGAGCACATAGCGCTTGCCCTGTCGGGTTTGTGGGAGCGTGATATAATCAATCTGCCAAGCCTCCCCATATTTATACTTCAACCATCGTCCTCCATACCAAAGAGGCTTTACTCGTTTGGCTTGCTTGATTGCAGCGCATGTTTCACATTCGTGGATAACCTGTGCAATAGTGTCCATGGTTAAGTCCACCCCTCGATCACGAGCCCATCTATATGTTGCATCTCTCCCTTGGTGGCCTGAAGTGTCATGGGCCCACCGAGCTATAAATAATTCACCTTTATGTTGCCAGTCCAGATCTACCTGAGCTACTTCGATCTTGGCAGCCTGATCCACCTGCTGGTTGTTTTGGTGCTCTTCACTGGCCCGACTCTTGGGTACGTGAGCATCTACGTGTCGTACTTTTACAGTCAGGTTCTCTACCTGGGCAGCAATATCTTGCCACAATGCGGCAGCCCAGATGGGTTTACCTCTGCGCTGCCAGTTGTTCTGCTTCCACTGCTGCAACCACCCCCACAGGGCATTTGCCACCATCCATGAGTCAGTATAGAGATAAAGTACTGGCCATTTTTCTCGTTCGGCAATGCCCAAGGCCAGCTGGATGGCTTTCACCTCTGCAAACTGGCTCGATTCACCTTCTCCTTCAGCAGTTTCTGCAACTTGGCGTATAGGACTCCATACAGCAGCCTTCCATCTCCGATGTTTTCCCACAAGGCGACAGGACCCATCCGTGAACAGGGCATATTGCTTCTCGTTTTCTGGTAGTTTGTTATATGGTGGGGCCTCTTCAGCACGCATCACCTCCTCCTCTGGGGATATTCCAAAATCTTTGCCTTCTGGCCAGTTCGTGATCACCTCCAAGATTCCTGGGCGACTGGGGTTTCCTATTCGGGCCCGTTGTGTGATCAGCGCGACCCACTTACTCCACGTAGCATCAGTTGCATGATGTGTAGAGGGGACGCTCCCTTTGAACATCCAGCCCAGCACCGGCAGTCGGGGTGCCAGGAGGAGCTGTGCTTCAGTGCCAACCACTTCCGAAGCAGCTTGAACCCCTTCATATGCTGCCAATATCTCCTTCTCAGTTGGAGTGTAGCGGGCCTCGGATCCTCTGTATCCCCGACTCCAGAACCCTAAGGGTCGACCTCGAGTCTCCCCTGGTGCTTTCTGCCAGAGGCTCCAGGTAGGGCCATTCTCCCCGGCTGCGGTGTAGAGCACATTCTTCACATCTTGTCCTGCCCGGACTGGCCCAAGGGCTACTGCCTGAACTATCTCCTGTTTAATTTGCTCAAATGCTTGTCGTTGCTCAGGGCCCCATCTGAAGTCGTTCTTCTTCCTGGTCACGTGATAGAGAGGGCTTACGATCTGACTGTAATTTGGAATATGCATTCTCCAAAAGCCTACAACGCCTAAGAAAGCTTGCGTTTCCTTTTTGTTAGTTGGTGGAGACATGGCTGTTATTTTATTGATCACATCTGTTGGGATCTGACGACGTCCATCTTGCCATTTTATTCCTAAAAACTGGATCTCCTGTGCAGGTCCCTTGACCTTACTTCGTTTTATTGCAAAGCCGGCCTTCAGAAGGATTTGGACTATTCTCTCCCCTTTCTTGAAAACTTCCTCTGCTGTGTTGCCCCACACGATGATGTCATCAATGTATTGCAGGTGTTCTGGAGCCTCACCCTGTTCCAGTGTGGTGTGGATCAGTCCATGGCAAATGGTAGGGCTGTGTTTCCACCCCTGGGGCAGTCGGTTCCAGGTGTACTGGACACCCCTCCAAGTGAAAGCAAACTGTGGCCTGCACTCTGCCGCCAAAGGGATGGAGAAGAATGCATTAGCGATATCAATGGTGGCGTACCACTTGGCTGCCTTTGACTCCAGTTCGTATTGAAGTTCCAGCATGTCCGGCACGGCAGCACTCAGTGGTGGCGTCACTTCGTTCAGGCCACGATAGTCTACTGTTAGCCTCCACTCTCCATTGGACTTTCGCACTGGCCATATGGGACTGTTAAAGGGTGAGCGAGTCTTGCTGATCACTCCTTGGCTCTCCAGTCGACGAATCAGCTCATGGATGGGGATCAAGGAGTCTCGGTTGGTGCGGTATTGCCGCCGGTGCACTGTTGTGGTAGCGATCGGCACCTGTTGTTCTTGGACCTTTAACAACCCCACAACAGAAGGATCCTCTGAAAGACCGGGCAAGGTGGACAGCTGTTTAATTTCCTCCGTCTCCAGGGCAGCTATACCAAAAGCCCACCGGTACCCTTTTGGGTCCTTGAAATACCCTCTCCTGAGGTAGTCTATGCCAAGGATGCACGGAGCTTCTGGGCCAGTCACGATGGGGTGCTTCTGCCACTCCTTCCCGGTTAGGCTCACTTCGGCCTCCAATACAGTTAACTCTTGGGATCCCCCTGTCACTCCAGAAATACAAATGGGTTCTGCCCCTTTATAGCCTGATGGCATCAGGGTACACTGCGCACCGGTGTCTACGAGAGCCTTATATTCTTGTGGATCTGATGTGCCAGGCCATCGAATCCACACAGTCCAGTAAACCCGGTTGTCCCTTTCCTCCACCTGGCTGGAGGCAGGGCCCCTCTAGTCCTGGTCATCATATTCGCTATCTACTTCTTGTAAGTATGAGTCAGAAGTCCCTTTGTTAAGGTCGGAAGTGGAATCAGCCCTTCTACTCTGTCTGGGGAACTCGCTGGAGACCGGAGCAGCGGTTTTCCTGGAAGAACCCGCTTTTGTGGTTGTTTTCCCTTGCAACTCATGTACCCGTGCCTGTAGGACTGAGGTAGGTTTTCCATCCCACTTCCTCATGTCCTCTCCGTGGTCACGCAGGTAAAACCACAGGGTGCCCCGGGGTGTGTACCCACGATGTCTCCTCTCTTGAGCAGAGGGACGTTTGCTCCTAATGGCTGAGACACTGGCCCGTGCAGGGGGGAAGCAGGACATATCCTCTTTGATTTGCTGGACCTCCTGAGACAGTTTCTCCACAGCAGAGACACAGGCCCGTAGGGAGGAAGAGAGACTTTCTTCATATTGCCGGAGTTGGCCAGCCAGTTCATCCACTGTTTGTTCCTCTCCATCTCTCCAGGTCATTACTGCCAATGAGTTTGCATGTGACGCTGGTGCGCTCCGTACAAACTTCCGCCACATGGGTCGGGTGCATTTGACCTCATCTGGGTCTTTGGATAACTGCTCGTTGTTCAGGTCATCATAAATCACTTCCAGCACGGCTAATTCTCTCAGGTACTGGATACCTCTCTCCATGGTGGTCCACTTGCCTGGGTGGCATATAACATCTTCCTTGAAGGGATACCTTTCCTTCACACCTGACAGGAGTCGCCTCCAGAGGCTGAGGACTTGTGCCCCTTGTCCAATTGCTTTGTCAATGCCCCCTTCCCTAGAAAGGGATCCCAGCTGCTTGGCTTCCCTACCCTCTAATTCCAGGCTACTGGCCCCGTTATCCCAGCATCGGAGCAGCCAGGTGACAATGTGCTCCCCTGGACGACGGCTGAAGTCTTTTCGCATATCTCGCAGCTCACCCAGGGATAGGGATCGGGTGGTCACCATCTCATTTACGGGTTCTGCCTCCTCCTCCTCCTGTTCTCGTGATGGCCCTGGTTCATCTTCATCCCTTACTAGACGAGCTGATTTTCTTGTGCATTTTCTTTTTTGTATAGGGGCGACTGATACCGGTGTGGGTTGGCTCTCTGTCGCAGGGGGCGGAGTAGCTGCTGTGCTTGCCCTGGGGGGTGGGGTAGCCGCAGGGCCTGTTGCTTTGTCATCAGCTGCAGAGACGTTTCCTTCCCCTTGGGGGTTCTGAGTGGTGTTAAACAGGGCTCGGTAGGCGTGGGCCAGGCCCCAGCACATTGTGGTGATTTGCGTCTCCCTGGAATGGCCAGGGTGACAGCATACTTCTTCCAAATATTCTACTAATTTTTCAGGGTTCTTCACTTGTTCAGGGGTAAAGTTCCAGAACACTGGGGGTGCCCATCGCCCTAGGCATTTGCCCATGCTATCCCACTCGCCCTGCCACTCATAGCTATCCAACCTTGGGGCAGATCTCTGGATGACATTCTTAAATTGCTTACTAACCTTGGATAAAACCGCAACAATATTCCCAAGGAGTACCAAGAGATATATCTTAACTACCCAGGGATGTTCAAGGTACTGGCAAGTTATTTTAACAAAGGAGATGAAGGTAGTGAGCGTGCCATTCTCTATTTCCTCCATAAAAAATCTCTCGGAGGAAAAGGTATAATTGCTAATGGTCTCCATGAGGTGGTACCCGAAATGCAGAAACGGCTTCATTACGAATCCCAAATACCAAATAACCCCCAATGCCAGCGTTTTAGTAACAAATCTCCCAGGCAAAACATCATTAATCACGGCAGAGCACAACAGACTACAAAACCCAACTCCAATTTTTAACAGGTACAGTAAAAACAAGAGCATGGTGCAGAACAAACGAATATGTCACCAGATATAAATTCCTTAATATGTTCTAAATAATCTGTTGTTATCTCAACCCTTCGTGCCCCACGTTGGGCGCCAAAAAGGACTGTCGTGGTTTAACCCCAGCCAGCAAAAATAAACGCCACGCAGCCGCTCGATCACCCCCCCCCCGGTGGGATGGGGGAGAGAATTGGGAGGGCACAAGTAGGAAAGCTCCCGGGTTGAGATAAAAACAGTTTAATAATTGAAATAAAACTAAGTAGAACAGTAATAATAACAGTGAGAACAACAACAATAACAGAATACACAAAGCAGGCAATGCACAACAGAACCGCTCACCGACCGCCGACCCGTATCACGAGCGGGGGGCGAGCCCCCCCACACACCTGGTTTTTATACTGAGCATGATGTCACATGGTATAGAATACCCCATTGGCCAGCTGGGTCCACCACCCCGGCTGTGCTCCCCCCTCCCGGTGCAAGCATCACCCAGCAACAGCCGAAGCATCAATGGGCCATCAACGCTCCTTTCACACCGAACCCAAAACACAGCACACCCCCCAGGCTACTGGGAAGAAAGTTAACCCTGTCCCAGCTGGAACCAGGACAGTCTCTACATTAAAATTTAAATTAGAAGGTTGGTCCTTTACGCTGCTTTAGCAGCCAAGAGCTAATACCAACATCAAAGTTATTTACACAATGAAAATGCACGAGCACACAAAGTGCATTATACTTCCAGCTTTCTACCTGATATGTAAAACATTTGTAAACAGCAATAAAAGGTCCAAGGGCTGGGGTTTCTTTGGTGCTGTTTTAGCTCAGCTGAGGGTGAAGAACTGCAACAGGTTAGTACTGCTGTTTGACAACAAAGTTGTAAATTAAACACACAAACATACATTTCCCTCTGTTACTCTACCTGATGTGCGTAAATGGTATCATATACCAGCGTCCACATTACTCCAGCTAAGTACGTGGGCAAACACACAGACCACTCACATGAGCCTTTGACGGCAGACCAGCCAAGAAGGGCTCCCCAATTAAATGTAAGTCCTAAAAACATAACGAGAGTAAAACAAAGAAAAAAAGTTACAAGATTGCCAGGAGCAATCGAAATTACATGTATAGAATTAAGTATTATTTGTTCGAGTGTATATCATACCAGCAGCTTTTTGTACAATATTGCCATCTCTGTTTTTCTACCACTTATCTCCAGTCAGGTAATAAATAGAAGTAATTTGACATTAAATACTCTGGACATACAAGGAGAAATACGTATAGCCACGCATTTTTCCCCAATTTAAATTCGACTTCATTAGCATAGGGAAACATTTGCACAGAACTATTTCAGTGTACTCAAACAATGGGTCTAAAGTTAAAATGCTTAGATGTCAGCAGAACAAAAGATGTCAGTATAACTGATTGCAAAAGAGTGCACAGCAGCCAATTATGGTACTTCAAGGCTGAAAATGACAATTTTGGTTGAAAAAGCTGAAGGCAGCTGGAATGTGAAGGCCAAGATACAAAGGTATGTTTTAGTAGCTCAACCTGAAATACAAGCATCATCAGTTTCTGCACAGGAGTTATTTTAGAGGCTGAAGACTGAAATGAAGGACAAATGCATGTTTAAGAAAGGTTTTGAGATAACCCCGAAACTAAAGCTGATTCTCAAATGACAAATATTTATTTTCTCCCTCCCTTTCTCCCTCCCCTCACTCCGTCAAAATAAGGAACTGATTTTTAACAAAAAAACCGAAACCCAAACATCAACTCTTATATGTGTTATAAATTGTTTAAGAAGCTTCTGGCACAACAGAACTTTGTCTATAAGGTATTTTTATTTTAATATAAAGTTATAAAAAGATCAGATTGCTGAAGTTCAATTACTAATTTGTAAAACACCCCAAAAACTACATCTGAAGAAAAAAATAGTAAAAATATTTCCAGCTCACCCAAAATTAACTGTGGCCAATATGTTACTCTCTTCATCAAAGGGTAGGTGATCACAAGAGACAAAGAGGCTGCTCCCAGAATGATACTGTAAAAAGTACCAAGAGGTTTATTGTTTGCCAGTCTAAAGATCACAAGATATAGTGCAGCATGACAGGAGCTGTACATAGTACTGAACTAATTCTTTTACTTTCAAACACAATTCCATGACTAATAACCTCCTCTCTCTGCCTCCAACACCTTTTCTGCTGAAAATCTCTGTGCTTAACTCTGGATCTGGAATCAAATTTTAAAAAACAAAAGATAACTTATACATCACCTATAGTAATTCAGACACAGAAGCACACAAAGTGCCAAGCTAAGCTGTCCCCCGAGAAAAACAAAGGACTGAAAAGTAGAGATATCTCCAGCTGCCAGGGGCCTACTTGCTGTCCTTGCAACCTAAAAACGGAAAGAATAATGTTAATATCAAATCAAATATAACACATTCCAATGTATCTTAAAACTAAAAGTCATACCATTGGCATATAAGTGGAAAAATAAACAGAAACGTGTCACAGAATGTTTGAGACAGGGTTCCTTCAACAATACAAACGTAGCATATCATCACGGACGTGAGCTGTATTTCTAAGCAGCAGCGCTTATTATAGAAGCACGGAGGCTTTAAAAAGTAGAGCAGAAATAAAGTGCCACTTGTGTGCAATGAGGCCGACTAGAAACACTGTAGGCATCTTGTATATGAATTTTATTACCTTAGGAAAAAAAAAAATCAGACTTAAAAAGTTGTGAGCTAACTATACCAATTTCGAGCAGCGCTTCTATGCCTAAATACTTTAAAGTGATTACCATGTAAAATATCGTAAAGATGCAGGGCTCCTCTAGCACACATAACCATTGTTAATAACAGTGAAAGAACAATTAATTTAATCGTAGTCGGGATACAATGGAGTTTAGAAACTCTGTCTGGAACAAGAAATCATACAAGGCAAATTGAAGGAAGAAACAAGTATCAGAAAAAAGTTAAACTGAAATGTATGGTGAGTTACCTGCCAAAGGTGACCGTTGCAAAAAAAAAAAAAAAAAAAGACAGAAGTTTTGCACGTTGATGAAAATGGTGTAAAGTCTATTTGAAGAGGTTCGAAAGCCAACTTTTTACAGAATACTGTGTATGTATAAAGTGCTCTGCATATGCTTTAATAATGTGAATTTAAATAAACTCTTTTAGTTTGTTCTCCCCCCCCAATCAGGTTATGTTAAACGTCAAATACTGCTTTTGCAGTTTAAACGTGCACTTAATATATTTGTGACTAATTCCACTGCACATTATAACCAAACATGGGATGTTTCATTTAAAGAAAAGAAAACATTTACCAAATAATCAGTAACATAAAATCTAAAACCTCAAACATCAGCAACGCAAGTCAACATCCTGATATTGACCCAGCCTCTATCGCACTTGTTTTGAAGGTATCCTTTTAATGTAAGAAAGAGCTACGATGAGAATTTTTAAAACTTTACATCTAACCACATCACATTAATGCATAAATGAATTCATTATATTGAAAATTCCATCTTACTAATCACACATCCCACCCTGTCAAATATTTTTAGCATATTTAGTTGTTAATAACCTCCGAACCCTAAACCACCCAAAGCTGCCACAAAACTTGCACTGATTCATTGCCTTCCCAACAGCACAAATACAACAGTGCTGTAAGAAGAACTTCATATATCATTATCCTGTCTCTTGCCAGCGCTGAAACCCAAAACCAGAGGAACAACACAGGAACAGAAAACACGACAAGCAAACAGTGACACATCACTAGGATACTCCCCTCCAAGCCTGCACCTATGCACATTTCAAGATCTGACATCGGGCACTGCCTTTTGCTTATTTCCCTCTTCTGAACAAAAGGGAGATAAAAAATACAACATAATAGAAGAGGATTAGCTCAGGGTTGGGCATGATAACTCTTAACAGCCATTCTCATGAAGAAATTAACAATATTCAAGGAAACCCTGCTCCTGAAAATTTAAAAAAAAAGAAAAAAGTGGTTCTTGGGTAGATCGTAACTAGCAAGTGTAGCAAAAAAAGTGTTATTTATTTTGTTCTGTCATGCAAAAAAAGTTGAAAAATAAACTTGTTCAAGTACTATCTACAGCTGACTATATATATTTTGTCTTACACAGAGGTAAGTACTCTAGAAGACTTATTACAGTCCTAGACAGAGAAATGTTATACAAAATAAAATTATTTCTACTATTCTAGGAAGAAGCGTAGACAAATTAATTGCACACATCTCAGATAGAAACACAGAGGAATTTCTGAACATGGAGCCCTATGCCTGCACTCAGCAAGGAATCACTGGTGATGTTGGAGATGTGCGGACATGTACTTGGTTAATTAACCAGCAATTCACTTCCCTGGGTCTTTGCAAGCCCACGGGGGTTTCTCCACCTTTTTGTCATAGTCGCGATCCCACATGTCATTGATCGTGCAGCCGGCTCCACGCATGAGCACCGCTCCGATGCCGAACAGGGACAGCATGTGCCAGTCCGGGAGGCAGCCCGGCTCGGCCGCCAAGCCGATGCTCCAGGTGCACGGCAGGTACAGCAGCCACGTCCCTGAGTGAAGACAAAATCCGCGCGTGGGGTAAGGGGGGAGCGGGGGGCCGCGGGGCAGGACGGCAGCTCGCTGCTGAGTAACGGCGTTGCCGAGCAGACACGCGCTTCTTTGGCAAAACTCCCTGCCCGGAAGAGGGCGCGTGTGGCCGGGGAGGGGTGCTACGGCCACCGGCACAGGACCCCCACCCTCCCCGCCGCACCACCGCTCCCCGCCCGCCCGTCGGGGCCGGCATCAGCGGCGGCCCCGGCACGCAGCGGCCGCCGCAGACCCACGCGTCGCCATGGCTGCCGCGTCGCCATGGTTACCACGGCGCCACGGCTACGGCGCCGCCCCGCCCCGCCCCGCTCCGGCCCGCTCACCGGTGGGTTGGTGCAGCCGCATGAGGCGCAGGTAGGGCCGCAGCGGGCCCGGCGCGACGCGCACTAGCTCGGCCGCCGAAAAGCTGAGCGGCCGCGGGGGTCCCGGAGGCGCGGACGGGCGGCGCAGCGGCGGGGCGGCGGCGGCGAGAGGTAGGCGGGCGGCGCGGAGGCCGGGGGCGCCCCGACAGAGCCGCACCAGGAGAGCCGCCATCTTGCCGCCGAGCTTCCGGCGTGGCGGTGTCACGCGGCGCCGCTCATGCGCAGCGCCGCCGGGGCCGGGGGTCCCCGGCTCCGGCTCTCCAGGGCGGGCGTCGCCGCTCCTCGCCCGGCAGGCGTGTGCCGCCTGGTGCTCGCTTCCGGGAGTCAAACTGCGGGTCGGGCCGGGCGGAGGCGTAGGCCACGGGACCCGGCAGGTATCAGCAGGAATCGGTCTGCCGTGGTCCTGGCCCAGGTACGGAGGACGGCAGCCAAGTCTCCTGGCAGGGGATGTGAGGGAGCCTGCCGTCGGCTTCGGGCAGTGAATGCTGACAGAGCACCCGAGAGGGACCAACGGCAAAACAACAGGATGCACAGATTTCATAACTTTTGTAATCTTTAGTTACTGTACCTCAGCACCTCACTAAAAGTATGTGTGCTGGTTTTACAACTGAATTTCTTCGGAGTCTTCTGTGCTATTTGTTGAAATCCCATAGGTGGCTGTATCATCAAACATATCATCAAGACATATGTGTTCATGCATCAGCGTATGTCTCATCTCCCAAACGTTTCCAGACTGTAGTTAATAAAAATTTCTGATTTCATATATGGCCTTTGGATCTCTGTCGTCATTCACTCGGTTCTCCCACAATCTTACGTGAGTTACTGCATAAACTGGGGAGGGAGGGGAACTTTGGACAGAGCCATAAAAACTTTTTCTTCTATGGCATGGTTGCAGTGATAAAATGTCCCTAGATTTGCTGCTGAAAAATTTCTTGGAGAATTCAGGGGTCCATGTAGCATATAACTTCTGTCTCATTCCACACTTCCTTCAGCTTGAATGACTGACACACTGAAAAAAACGAAGGGAAACCATTTTGAACTTTAATTTCCAAACATGTTGACTACCAGGAGGAAGTAAAAAACCGATGTGATAGAGAAGTGACACTCACATTTTTCCATTTGCTGTTTTACGAGCAGTACTCCACAACAGTACAACGATTTGCACAGGACCATAAAAGAAACAGTTGCTCAACTCTGATAAAGTGTAACTAATATTTTTTTTTGTGACCTTGGCTCTGTTTCATGCTGACGAGGTCAGTCATCGTGGGCCGGTACGGACAAGTGCCTGAGGCGTGCTTGAACAGCGCATCCTGGAGTATAGTGAGCGATTCCTGCCAACGCGCGCCCACAGCCTTTCTGCTTGCTGTGTCCATAGGAACTCCAGTACTCCAATTTTCACCGGGTGGGTGGTCCTGTGCAGACACTGTGGGCGTTTTTTTTTTTAATGTGTGATGTGGTGAGCAAACCCTGGACCGTCTGCAGACAATTTTTAAGGAGCTCATGAAAGTAAAGCAGAAAAGCAAACTTATTGTCACTAGATTTATATTCACTGTAAGGTGGCCTGGCACCTCACTGAAAAAAAATCTAGGGAATAGTACATTTCAGACTTTGAAAAATCACCGAAAGCTATTAAGACCCCTGTCTTGTTTGACTCGAATCTGAGTTGATGGTCAAATTGCCCCTGATTCTAAGGAGATTATCAGTTTCCTTATTTTCACATACATTAAATGATCGCCTATACAAAGGTCTCGTAATGCAACTTACTCCATCTTCCAGGAACTGATTTACAGTAAATCCAAGGTGAGTAATCCAAGCTCCGGAGTAAAAAATGCAAAAGTAAATTAGAACGTATGCAAGATACAATCATTGTTCCTGGTCTCTCATAAGAGTGTATATATATACATATATATATATATATGTATTTTGACATTCAAGGTCAAGACCCAAAGGTTTACAACATTCACGGAGGAAAAAAAGCCCTTGAGATAAGATGTCCATGGGGCAGGCATTGCTGCTGCAGACGGGTCCTGCGAGGACGATGTTCGCCTCTGGTTCTGACCGTACCTGCCTTGGTGTGCTGGGATCCAGTGGCTCATTTCCTATGCTCCTCTCCCGCTGCCCTATACAGAGCTATCAGCTTGATATACAACACTTTGTAAGAAGAAGTCATCTGGGTGTGTGTAGAGCTTTTTAAGTTGAAAGCGGTTACGTGAGCTGTAAATCACACCTCTCGCCACCCCACCATGTGAAGAACCAGGCCGTACGCTCAGAGAAGGAGACGTGGCTGGGAGGTGAAGCCAGAGCAGCTGTCATTTGCACACCCGGACATCCCTATACCCCTCCCATGAGTTCCTGTGATCATCAGCCCGTGTATATTGCCTGAGTCAGCCAGCGGGGTGCAGGGCTTCTGAACTGGTGGTCAGCTACAATTGAAACACACCAACCTGGGTATGATTTCTTTCATTTTTATTCACTTGGGTACTCTTGTTGGGAATCATACAAAGCGCAGATGGTATATGACCAAAAGAAACATAGGGAATTTCATGGTATCGGTATGCCAAAACGGAGCCTTAAAAAAAAGGAAGATTGCCAAAAGCTGGTATAAATCACTTTAAAATCTTCAAATGTAAAAGTCACAAGCATTGGAATAAAAAAAAACTGTTAGAAAAGTTCTAAAAAGCAGCTACCAGGCAAACAATAACTTTGATGTCTTAGTTGTAACTTATTATTATTATAATAATATATTATTAACTTTATGTTGACTGTATGTAAGACTTTCCACTCCATTTTACGCTCTCTTTACTTCTGTTATTGAACTTGGACAATGTAAACAAACTTAGCCTTCCTTATTCTCATTTCTGATCTATAGTACCCGCCTGATACATAACCCTTCGCAGAATGCATCTGCGCTGTGCATGCAAACACTCCTTTGACACACTGAACTTAAATATAACCTTTTTATTGTGCAATTTTTCATCACAGCTTCAAAAGTACATCTGTTTTTAAAGTCTTTTCATTAAAAAATGTCCCCTCTCCCCCAGCCTTGTATTGAAACCCCATGTAGCTGGTAGCATCCTTTTAAAGCTTAAAAAGGGAAGTACAGTGGTGTGGTGGTGGTGGTGTTTTCCCCTGCTATGCTCAAAATACTATAAGGCATTGACAGTGGTATGGGTTATATATCTTCAAGAAAAGTAGATGCAAATAAACATGTGCGGGAGACCACAGGTATTCTCCAAGGCGTTTTGCTACCCTGCAGGCCGGCAGCCTGCGTGCCAGAGGAAAGGGGCCGGTGGCACACCGAACTGCAGCAGGGTGCGCACGGGGAAGGCACAGCTGGGAGAAAAGCCACTGCCGACACAGATTTCTGGCCAAAATGGCTGTTTCCCGAGCAGGAGGGATGTCAGCCTGGCCAGCCAAGTTTGTCCCCAGGATGCTCTAAGGCCACTGAAGTCCCTCTGATGGTCAAGGGGTGGGTGGTTTGCTCAGTCTCTCTACTTTCCCGTTTGCTTGAGAACAGAAGAGACCTGAGCGAGTTAGGAAGCGTAAAGCAGAGCTTCACTGTAGTAGGTTCAGGGAAGTCCTTTCCAGCTGAACTGCCTGCGGGGTGGTGAAGGTTCAGGAGTCTGAGCCCTCGCTGTGCAGCCCACTGACCACGGCGGGTTTGCTGGGCTACTGGTGGGCTCCTCTCCTTTCCTCCCGGGGAGGAAGTGTGTGAGGGCTGAGGTAGACCACTCGGCAGGAACAGCCTGCATTTTGTGTGTCAAAAATTTGCCTTTGGAAAGCACGTGGCCACAGCTCCATCTTGTGACTGAACTCTCCTAGCTTGGGAAAAACATGTGGTGCTGCCCCAAATCCCACGGAGGACCTGGTTTGTCAGGAAGGCGTTTTCCCCTGCAGGCACCATGATCTCGGTTTGCTTTGTGTGTCTTCGCTTTGCACCCCAAGATGCCCTCAGCAACCACAGCCCCTCCTTGGGCTTCCCCACATGGTGCAAGCAAAATCACAGCTATACAGCTACAATAAAAACACTGCTCATCCTTTCTGAAGGGACTGCTTTAAGAGCTGTGCTTGCAGAAATGAGAGGGAGAGGGGAGGCTGCAGTTCCTGGCTGGCAGAGCCCCAAGCACAGTGCGAGAAGCTGATGCAGCTCCGTGCGTGGTGTGAAGAAGAGCCCCATGCTCGAGCGCAGCGACCTAGGCTGGACTGAGAGCAAAACCAGCCCCTGCCTGGGCTTCCTCTACCTGGATAATTCTCCTGGGAGCTTAACAAGCATCTTTCACGTACAAATTACCCAGCAGAACCTCACGTCTTCCTCAGCCCACAGATCGTACCAGTGCCACCACATTTGCATCCCTTGCCAGAATTAAATCTCGTGGTAGAAACGTGAATGTCTAGGATTAAACTTCCCTACTAGCCAAGTGTTTTACATTTATCCTGCGTGTGTGTATTAACCATTTAAATGCAAGCAATAGCTTTGGCGTTTTTGATAACATAAAAGCCGTAAGAGAAGGCTGGAAGGCCGAGTACGCTGCCGGGACCAAGGGGTTTTTCGATAAGCTCTGGCAGCGTTTTGTCATCCACCATCCGTAGCACACGGCTGTTCAGCTCAATAGACCTGGAGAGGGACAGAGAGACTGTTTGGCCAGCTGTGCTCTGTTTGCCATCAAGCACAAACAGCTCTGGATCTGAGTGTAAATATAAACTCAGTCCAAAGCCAAACTAAACTTCCCTTGAAGGTTTATGTGCACACACACAGAGCATCTGCTGCACTCCCTTTGCAAGGACTCCTTTAGAATCATAGCACAAGCAGGTTGAAAAGTACATGTTTCTTACTCTTCTAGTGAGGTTAACAGCAGAACAGGCTTTGAAAAGTAAAAATTCTAATTGGTTTTTCTCCTGCAAATATTAAGATGTCTTCTACGCTCACAGAGCAGATCCTTCCCGTGCCGTTGTATTAGCGGTAACAACAAAAGAAACCATACAAAGCCTGAACATGTTGCTGTAAATCAGGAGCCAGCACTCGGGAAAGCAATATACCTGTGCTTGTGCAACAGAAAAAGGACTTTAGCAGCTGGTCCAGAGCCCTGAAGCCTGCTAGAAAAAAGCTTCCTGATTAACATCAAACAAGCGTCCTTGTACCTTGGCAAACTTTAAGCAGCCTGATTTTAGGAGACCTGATTTAACAGAAGTTAGACCTTACTGAAAAAAAAACCCAGATGACTGAACGGTAACCTCTTCCCCGGCCCCCCCACCCTGCAAACTGAACAAGGTGAGGTTTTAGAGGCCATCTAACTCTACTCACAATCCTTTCTACAGAGACAGGAGGAATTGCACGCTTACCTGGAAAGTATATTCTCTTTGCCGTGAGGCAGTAAGAGGTACTGATCCACGTGCTTGCTTGATAAGTAATTCGGTAGCTGCAAATGTTGGGTAACGTTGTAGAGATTTAAGACAAACAACGTCACGTCCCCTTCTCTGTACTTTGGGCTGCAAGGCAAGAGAAGATGATGGTGGGGATTAGGAGAGAAAGAGGTTTCACAGAAATAACATGCAGCCTTGCGCTGACCCAAATTGCTTTTGTTGGCCTGAGGGTGGCTGTGAGCTCAGTTTCTGGGATATTTTGCCCTTTCTGGAGGCTTACTGGAGGGCATTCGTGCAGTGGAGGTAGACGCGGAGCTTCCTCTCATCGGCTCCCGCCAGGCCGACCTGCAGCACCTTGGTACCCACCAGCTTCTTGTAGAGCAGCGAGAGCCAGTAGTCCTGGGAGGCACAAAAAGACATGTAAGCACTTGGGTACATGCCAGGTACTCCACAGGGTGCTTAACGTAACGTTCATTTTGCTGGTAATTTCAGGGCTTTTTTCCCCCATAATTTTTTGCTTTACCAAGTTCTTTACCATATCTATTTAAATTCCCACAAACAGCATAGCTAAAGAGAAAACCCTGCCTCCAAGCTGCAGTGCAGCTGTGTTTACAAGGTACCTTAGAGTCATTTTCCCCTTCATATGCAAATCTTGGAGCTCTTTCTGTGGGGGAGAGAGTGTTTGCATTTTGGAAACACCCTTCTGCAGGGTACAGAGCATCTCAGGGCTGAACCCACAGGGGAAGAGCTGCCCTTCCTGCAGGAAAGCCTGTGCCCAATCCACAGGCGCAGCACCAGGAAGAAGCCCCCAACAACTTTTATGTCTTTCACTAATGTCGTGCTTTTGAACAGGTCTCAGGATTAATTTCTGAACACCAGTCAAGAGTAAATCCTCAGACACCCCAGAACGATGTCCAAGCAGGGTGATGCCCAGTGCAGACTCAGTTTTTCCAGGTCTGCTTTTTTGTGCACCTTGACAGCTACTTTTCCACTATGAAGTCCATGACTGTACCAAAGAAAGCACGGGGTCTGGGCAGATGTGTTTTGGGGCTAGGAGGCCGCAGGCAGGCTGCATTTTGCAGCATCGCTTTTTTGAGAGTGCAACCCCAAGGGAGGATGTGCTCTAGCTGGCAGGTTTCAGAGAGCTTCTCCCAGCTCATCTGCCTGTCTGTCTTTGAGGTTTTCCTAGAAGGAAAGCTGTCCTATTTCTCTCCTGAGTCACCACGAGCCTGGAGAAGTGACTTTTCCTGTTGGCCTGATGCTCAGCCCCTCTGCAAGGAGGTGCAGCCTTCTGACACTGCTGTGCTTCTTCATTTCCATGCTAACTGATGGACCTGGGTTTGGATTTCCCCGCCTCTAAAGCATTATTAGCTTGATTAGCATCTGTACTGCCTGTGGGTGAGGAACAAGGCACATCCTTTCAGTCCAAATTAAATCTATTTTAAATGAGGGAATAAAAAGCCCAAAGCAACAAGCCTGACAACGCAGCCCCTGGCATAGAGACCAGCTGAACAGGCAGAACAGAAAAACCCCATATGCTGGGTTTCCTCTCAGATGGTCTCTACGAGCCTGTGAAAGTCACAACTTGGAAGCAGAAAAATGAGAGAAAAGCTAAAAAGAAAGACGCTATCCTCTCACACCAAGGTAAGTGCTACTAGCACAAAGAAACATGCGAGAACAACGTATAGTTCAAATAATGATGTTTCATCACAGCAGAATGTTATTTCCTAATAAATCCAACTATACGAAATGCATGTTTTCATTTAATTATCCTTCAGCCAATCCTGAAGGCTAAATATGCTCATGACCTAAGAAATGCTTGAGTCTTGACTTCATGTTGGTTTGGTTTTCACTTGCGATATAATTTACTATAATACCTCGTATCACTTCTGTTTAAAAGCTATTCATCACTCAGCTGAGAAGTACTCAAACCAAAACAGTCCATCCAGAAAAACCAAAACAGTCCATCCAGAAAAGCCTTGTGAACTCCAGAAGTGCCTGCATACAAATCAGAGCATCATGTCCCAGAAATCAGTCTCTGCTGTGCTGAAGACTAGCTGCATCCCTGCAGTTGCAGTAAATATCTTGTATCTATATATATATAATACATGAACCCATAATGAAACGTGAGCTAACTTTAGGTGCGAGGTGCTAACTTTAAGGATTAAACTGCGACTATCCTACAAAATCTGTCGCTATCTTGTGTTGTTAAAATAGCTGACTTGCATCTCCACATCCAGTGTTGCCTGTGCAGAAATGCATGCAGCGTTCAGATGGTGTTAGCAGGTTTGCATACGTACCGGCAAAGGCTCAAAGTTGGCATCCACCAGGTGATAGGTCCCTGCCCCGAAGAAAACCTGTCTCATCACCATGTCAATCCCCTCCCTGGCTGAAAGCCCGAGTTTGTCCAACCACCTGCCAAAAATTGAGGCAAACCACATGCAGATGAAATTGCTGACCTCAACTGTACACTGTTGCCCCTCTCCAACCAGTTTGGGAAGTAAGAAAGCAAAAATCGGGGCACGATGCTGACTTCCTTAAAATTACACAACTGATTTCAATTCAAGTCTTGCATTGATTATCTTAAAAAAATAATTTCAGACCATCTCTGAAGGTCCGAGTTGGTGGAAACAGTTGTTCCACTCCCCTGTTTGCAGGCGGTGGAAACCAGGAGCGGCAGCGGATGCCCCTGAACTGGCCAAGAGCCTGAAGACTGAGAGAAATCATCACGCCAACGACAAGGTTGCCTGCCATTACCAGGCTTTGACTTGCTGGCCCACCAGGCCCTGACGAAAAGATCATCATGCCTTACAGGAGGGAAACAATACATTGCAAACATGGTTTTGGTTAATTTTCGAAGTGTCAACTGCATATTCTCATGCAATTTTATCTCCCTGAATCTACAAACTGATCAAAGCGCTAAGAAAAGTCTGGATTCTTTTATTTCAACAAAATGCTGCAACTGAAGTCCTTGGAGAAAAATATTTTCATGACTAAATTTCCCTTTGGTTAGTTATGTGGTCAAAGGATGACATTGGACAAGGACACCCGTCTTGTAAATGACTTTCCGTCCTCACGAAAGGACAGAGTTAGCATTGCAAATTCGAGGGCAGAAATACAACTTTCTCATCCTTCTCATTGCCCATTTCCTGTAGGAATCTGCTATTACCTGGGCCTACCTGGAACCTCAGGCATGGGGGAAGCACACAGGGGGCGGTGGGAGGGTTACGATCCTCAACCCACCCATTGCCTGTGCTCCCTGGGAAGCCCGAGGGAGACATTTCTCCCACAGGGCATGTACGCAACCCCCTTCAGCTGGTAAAATGTGTAATTTCCCCACACCTGTGTCATGGTACTCACATAAAGCCAGCAACATAAGTGTTGGACAGCCTGGGAGCTCCCCCTCCATAGGCAGAACTTGTCTCTCCTAGCCAGACCTTCTTGTTGGGCACGGTCCCACCAACAATCTGGCCAGTGAGGCATAGGGAAGAAGAGAAAGAGACAACAGTTAAGTTTTTTGGCTACTGAAATAATGGGCAATCAAAATTTTGTGCTTTAGCCAACTGCCTACGTACAACGTTTGCATTTAAGGGGTAACACCAACTGAGGTGAGATGTCCCAGAAATTTTGATCAAAAGGACTAGAAGCAGATTTACTTCCTCCCCCTCCAAAAAATCACAGCCACACACGTAGAACGAGACAAACATCACTAAAAGCCAGGTCCTGTAAGTCTTCTCATGCTAAGCAGTGGTATACTCTAAGTTATACTGTTCTCGGGATCTCAAAATACAAGAAATTGGGGCAGGGGGCG
Source organism: Calonectris borealis (assembly GCF_964195595.1). Taxonomy (NCBI): domain Eukaryota; kingdom Metazoa; phylum Chordata; class Aves; order Procellariiformes; family Procellariidae; genus Calonectris; species Calonectris borealis. The sequence continues at coordinate 66,542,453 of NC_134315.1, forward strand.
GGTATGACCATAAATTACATCCCTGAGTAATGACTACATAGATAACTGAGAACGTTGTAGGTTTGTGATGTATCTGGCACCATGCTTGCTGCATGGCAAAATATTTGACCTCATTTATTATGAATATCGTTAATTTTTTTTTTAATTTACAATGACAGCAGCACCCAAGCTTTGAGGATCCCTGTTTATTGCTAGTGAGAAATTGTACTTTATTCCAGATTCTCTGCTAACTGCTTGGAAGCTGAACATGGAAACGATTAAACAGGACAGGGCACCTCCAAGACTTCGCGTACAGCTGTGGCAAAGGTATCCAGCACTTTAGGGCTCAAGAAATCCTCCCTCGTTGCACTTCGTCCATTCACATAGTAACTGGAAACGGAAAAAAAGCCCACAGCCAAAATTAAGGAAAAATACCACCACTGGTTCAAAACACCACCGAAAGTACTCAGTTGCTTGATACATTTATCCACAGCACTATTTTTCTGTCCAGTTCTTTTTCTTTTTTTTGTTTTCCAAATGTGTAGGTATGTCGTTTGTATTTAAGGGACTGTCAGGTATAATTACCTCAATGGAGGCAGGATATCACAGAAATTTTGATCAACAGAAGTAGTAGGGTTTTTTTGCATCTACTCATTTAGAATGAGGAAAACGTCACTGAATAAGAGCCAGCTTCTGTAAATCTTCTCTTGCTGAGGAGTCTGACACTCCTATGTGATTACTTGCTTTACTGTACCAAGTTATATATTAAATATATCAGATCCCAGCTTCTGTCCTTCTGTTGGGAGTATTTTGGCCACCTGGAGGGCAACGGGATGGAGGCATCCCTACAGGATGAAGTTTGCCCTCCACCATGAGCAGAAGAGCTTTTAAGTCTGGTTTGTCCGAATAAAGATCAGGAAATTGGGATCCCTGTGGTTTTTGCATTTCACCACGCTATCACGCAGTCCTACCAGAAGTAGCTGAAGTCGTCCAGCCACTAGAGGAAGCTAAAACCCGATAATCCTAAATTAGTAAAGAAAATAATACATGCTCATTTAAAGCAAAGGCAGCCACAGGGCAAGAACAGCCCAGGAAGGGGAGAGGAGATGTTCTATGTCTTGCTAGCAGCTCAAAATACCTAGATAAGTCATATATGTATACATATATATATATATATATAAAATATAAGCATGTACATCTTTTCCCACTGTCACCCAACTGCTGCATGTCACCGTGCCGCATTTAACTCCGGAAAGAAAACCACCTTCACACGGAAATCACTTTCAAACATGTGGAGTTCATGGCAGGTGCCCTGGGGCCAACTTACCCCACCGCCCACCTGAGCACTTTAAAACTGCATCTCTAAGCCATGGCACAAGAGCGAAGGGCTGGGGCTGTGCTGGTGCTGTTTGCACTGCGGGTGGGATCTGAGGGCGAGTTACCCACACACAGCCCAAACTGACCTGGAGAGCAAACATAAGGGAGCAGGAGAAGCTGCTAGCACTTCTCTACGGGTAAGGGTCAAGCAGACCTGCAGGGCTTTTCGTTTATATCAAACAGACATAAATGGAGAAAAAAGGCAGCATGTAATGCATCAGCTAACAAGGCTTCTGCTGCATTTTTTACAATGAGTTGGGTGCATTTGCCAGCAGGGTCATCAGTGACTCCCTGAATTTGCTTTTAGGGAGAGAAGCTTTCACTCAAGCAGATTCAGCCTTTCTAATGCCAAGGAGAGCATCAATGCCAGGGGTACTGACTCTGTTTCAAAGCCCAGCCACCCACAGGTTGTTTAAAACCTGACGTTAAAAACCTTCTGCTCTTGTAGAAGTTCAGCAGAGGCATCTCTGCCGAGTAAGTCTGAGCTACCTTCTTTTCCTTTTATACGACACCCCCTTCTTCCCACAGGAAAGTGCATTTTATTTACAAGGGTTGGCAGCTAGGAGCTTTGAGACAATCGGGGCTGCTGCTCAGATCTCACTAGGTTTTGGTATATGTTGATACATGGCATATGCAAAAAGGCTCAACAGCTGCAGAAACTCTCCTCGTGCAGGGGAGAGCCGTGATCTACCCCCTCGTGCTCTACCCCCTCGTGCTCTTCTGAGAAATAAAGCTGCCGTGCCATCTTTTTCTCTACATCCCACTTCTGTTTTTTCTCCCTGCACATACTTAGCAAGCAAAACGACCGTCTTGCACACGTTGCATTCCCCGCTGCTGTGCCTACGTTACAATCCCCCGCCACTGCTTTTGGGTCTCTGCACCAAGTAGCCTCTTTGGAGACCTTCTGCATTTCTGTAACGTGCTCCCTCAATTCATCTCGTATTCTTAGCAGAAGAGTTTGCAGAGAGGCGCCCGAGGAACTGCTGAAAGGCGTATTTCACCCCCTCCTTCCTGTTGAGATGTTCAAATTGACATTTTGTAAAGAAAACAGGTGATAAGCAGAGTAATGATGGTATCCGAATGGTACTTACTGGTGCCATGTGACAGCGTCGATCACCTTCCCTCCTGATTTCAGGAAACTGCAACCAGAGGGGATGCAGTGGAGAGTGGGGGGTTAGCGGGTACCAGTTACAGGTCGTGGCTCCCCACGAGCAAGCTGCCATGCACAACCCTCCCCTCTCCCCCCCGGCTGGTGAATGATGAACTGCTTTGGGGCCACGCTTGCATTGGCTTTTAAACGGGCTTTGGGCAGCCCGGCTGCCTCAGTGGGTTGCCGGATGAATTAACGCATGTGTAACACGCGGAGATTTCTAAGGTGAAAAGCTCTTGTTAACACAGCATTAGAGCCAGCGCTCAACTGAAAGGTGAGCGGATCACTGAAGTACTGCCAACGTCTTAGTTTCAACTGGCTGAGTATTTAAGCCTTGAGCTCATGCATGCAGGTAAGATTTCACTCATCCATAGTCAAGGAAAAAAAAATTCCGTGTTTCTAATTTAAAGAAAAATGCAGGAAATTAGTTCTCAAATAGACTGCATGTATCTATCTGTACATCCTCACTGTTGATTTGGAGCAGAAAATCCTTAAAACCCTGCCCAGATGCCTCCTTATGCCCCCTACATCTGGGTGCAGACAAGCCACTGCTATGCACACCTGCCCACCCTGGGGCCCCACACCCTTACCTTCTCAGCAGTCTCTGGGTGTGCTTTCGGGGCTGCCCAACGTCGGGACCATAGAGCTTTGCATGCTGGTAGAGGGTATAGTTACTCAGAAGTTGGCGTAAGTGAATAAAATCTTGCCCCAGCTGGAAGCCATCGATGTAGATGCCAGATTTCTTCCTGAAGCTATTGGGCTCTGAGGAAGACAGGCGCACATCAGCACCCCACTCTAGTTTCGGGGCATAAAATAGGGCAGCTTGTTCCATGCGGGGAGTGCCAATCTCCTATGGCTTCACGTGATCTGGCACAGTACGGGTGAAATATTTGAAAGCGATGAGCATGAAACCAAAAGCCTGGGTGACGCAGCGTGCTGCTTTCCAGCACTCTGTCCCAGCCAGTCCCCATAGGTGACATCCTGCACCTTGCGAGGCATCATTCACCTCATCTCAGAGCCTTGGTAGGAGCAGCAAAATCATCTCAATTTGCTCATTCGTTGGGCCTTCTGTGAAATCCCTCCTTGCAAATTAAGACCTTAATATTTCCCAATAAAACATCACCTTGCCTTTATGGACCACCATCCAAAACATCCAAAATTACCAGCTCGTACCCTGCGGTGGTACCTTCCAGGTGACCGCTGGCCTGGCCCACAAGCAGGCTTCGCACTTACCGTTCCCGAGCTCCCAGGAGATGTTGTACCTCCGCGAGGCAGAGTAGTCCAGCAGCGCCTGAGCGTTCGAGCTGTCCCACTGCAAGCCATCTTTCCGCAGCAAGGCGTTGAGCCCAAAGACCAGGTGAAACCCTGAGCAGTTTGCAAAGCTGTAGAGAATATCCAGCGTATTTCCTGCCCAGAGGAGAAAGCAGGGATGTTTATCTCAAGGTTACGGTGTGCTAGTTGAGCTCCGGCCACGCGACAATCTTTAGCGCATGTATTTATTTAGCCTGTATTTATTTAGCAGGTGTGCCAAGCTCTCCCAGCCGGACAAAAGACACACCATCGTGTAAGGTGTTGAGATCCTTCCAATTCCTGAATACTATTAAATACAAGGTGGCAGACAGGAGAAAAAGATTTCTTAGAAACATTTCACCCACTTGCAAAAATATTAATTTTCAGTGGTTTCAGCTCCTAACAGCTTATGACCCTTTTACCGCAGGGCAGCGATTTGCAGCCCCCTGGTTATAAACCCTAGCAGAAAAATCCATCGAAGTCTTACTTGTAATGGTGGTGTTTTTGTGCTTTTTCCGGTTATGCTCTGCAAGAATCAGCTTCTCCTGGTTGGGCCACTGGGCTAGCAGGAGCTTCTCAACAGCAGCAAATGCAGGCTTTGGGCCACAAGCCTCTGTAGGGCAGAAGAAGCATGATAGCAATTAAGTCCTCATCTTCATGGCCAGAGTCCAGCATGCAAAGGGTTGCATCCCTCGGGAGGGAGCACAACTGCTTAGTGTCAGGCTGAGAGCCACTTCTGTGAAACGCACCCCTACTTTCACAATGTTAACCACATACAAAAAGAGGGCTGGCTTGATGCATAAATATATATTTTATATATATATATATAAAATGCATATTTCCCAATTTAAGGTGATGGAGATGGCGGGGTGGGGGAAGACTGAGCTGTGCTTCTGGAGGCTCGTATCGTGGCAGTCACACCCCAATAAACTATTTTAGCTGGAGCACCATCTGGAAACCCTCATTCCAGGAAGCTGACAAAGGGCGGGCTGCGGTGCCTGAGGAGCAGATAAGCCACCCCAGCGTGCAGCGGAATGGCAGGGTTCGTGGCCCGCCTTGCTGTGGGCAGATATGGGGCAATGCTTCCTGCGCTGCCCGTCTCACGCAGGGGAAAGCGCTGACTGCCCCGTACCGCTCCAATGGCACCGCTGGCAGGAGTCATAAGACACTTTTTCTTCAAAGCTCATGTTTTTTCTTGGCATGCAAACCAGGAACAAGGCATAACCAGGGAGGAAGGCACGAGCCAGAGTCACAGTTACCCAGAGAGGAGGCGGCCGCTCAGCAAAGCGGTACGGGGGGAAAAGTACCACTCAACTTCAAAACCGAGCATCACAGGTTGTACAGCAATGTACGATTGTACTGTTGTGCTATGTACCACAGGAATAGATGGGAATTATTTCATGTGAAACACCTCTAGAAGGGTTTATGTGCTTTCACTAAGTTTAAAGAGGAAATGGAATTTAATGCAGTGGGAAACCTCACGCGCCAGGACCAAGCTCGAGCAGTTGGCAGAGGTCCGGTGGGTTTGCACTTGCCCTGTCAAAGAAACAGGAGGGCAAGGTTGCCCCCCAAGCCTAGCTCTGGCTTTGGCCAAGATGGAGAAAACGGAAGCTCTGTTCTCATCAGATTATTTCTTCCATCCGTTACTTAATTTTTGTAATGAAATGACTACTTTTGAGCTGATCTTGACCGCCTCCCGGGCAGCAGGGGAGCTCCCAAGGGTGCTGCCAGGAGCACAGGGTGGCAAAGGAAGAGTCCCAGCAGATGCAGGGGTGGACGTGAGGTCCCCTGAGTCCTTTCTCGCTTTCCCACGGCTGGCACACGGACCATGCTGAAGGTCCACAGATCTCCTCTCCACGGAGGAGAGCAATGCTGACCCCGTGGAGGACCCCCAACGCTGCCGCCGTGCCCTTGTAGCATCCCCAGCCTGCAAAGCCACCTCCTAAACCCACAATGGTTTCCAGTCTAACATGTTGATGCCCGTTTTACCTTGCTGGGCCTGAAGTTCCCAGAGGATTTTTTCTTCTGAAGTTGAATCCTTGTTGGGATCAAAGATGAGAAAATCTGTCTCGGTGCCGCCAAACCTCAGGAAGCCTGGGGAGAGGGCTGTGGCCAGGGCACGCAGTTTGGGATTGCTGAGGAAGGGACATCAAGAAACAGAAGAACCACTATATTAATGCAGACTATGGCTTCTGTGTAGACGCTAAACATGGCAAGTGCTTGGAGGGACGTGCTGCAGCAGGTGACAGGGGGCTACCCAGTAGCCTCAGGGCACCCCAGCCCTCTGCACTGTGCAACAGAGACACTGCTGGCTGAGTGGGCCAGGAGAGCATCCGTGAGGCAGCGAGGGGGAGACGTGCCCCAGGGAACACGCTCACGGACAGGGAATCAAATCCTGGGGGCAAAGTAAGGCAATACTTCAAAACAGGTATTTTTTTGTCCTAAGCATCCTTCTCCCCTAGATTTTTTGGTTTTGTTTATACAAAACTAACATATCAGTCCTGTGAGAAGGTGGATGTAAAACTGACTTTACACCATCAATCCCAATTTCCATCAACAACAGTCAAAGCGATTGCTTTTGTACCCAAGAGAGATTAAGGGTCCGTGCTGGGACAAGCATTAGCTTTAGCAAAGGAGGTTTATAAAATAACATAAGCTCTGCCTTTGTGACTTGCGCACACCGCGGGCAGGATGTGCAGCACCAACACGCAGCCTTTGCTGGGGGAAACCACGAGGCATCAGAGGACGCCGGGCACACAAGCACTATCTGCTCGGTGGTGACACACAGCAGATTAGAGGCCACCAAGTACTTCCTGATCCTCATGGTGGTGGGGCTGGCCCCAGACTGAACCCCAAGGTGTGTGGTTGGGGCTGGAGGTTGGAGACCTGAGCACTTTCCAGTAAAGCTGGTGTCACCTTTCTCCTCACCTTGGTAAGGAGGAAAAGATGAAAGTGATGGGAGGAGGGAAATCAGAACTGGAGAAATACTGTGGGGCTGAAAAATGGGATCAGACAGATGAAAAGGAAAGAATTAAGATAGCTTCAAAAAAAGGTAGAATCAAAAGGAATAAAGTACAAAAAAATAGAGCAAAAGCAGGGAAGAAAAGGCAAGAGAGAGATCAGAGCCAAAAGAACAGGCAGGGAACACCATCACTCAGCAGTCCAGAGTTGTTCAGTGTTACCCAAGGGGGAAAAAAGGCTTTATTTTTAGGATCTCTCGATTCAGCTTTGATGGTGACAGACCTTCCTCAGCATTTATTTGACTTTATGTTGACAGTGCCCAGGCAAACGTCTGCAAAACTGCCCGAGGACTCGGATGATTTTTACCTCGCGGAGCGGCAGGGCTAGCAGCTCGGCAGTTGCCTTCTCCTTTTTTTCTGCTCACAAAGCTGCTCCTCTCCCAAGTTTATCCCCGTGCTGCTTCCAGCGACTACCACCCGAGCTGCGCCTTCCCTCCATCCACCCAGCCCTGCCACTCATTCCTCGAGCACAAGCGAAACGGCGCAGCTCGCACCCACGGCAGGTATCGCCTTGAAATTAAGGAATACCGAAGGATCCAGCAGCCTCCCCCGCCCTCAGCTCCAGGGATGGGGTCTTCCCGTTCCCCCCAGCTCGCTCCCCTGCCCGCACGCCGGGCAGCAGCGCCTTTGCCGGCTCCCCGCCGGGATGCCCGGGCTCCCCTCCCCGCGGCTACGGACCTCTCTGCCTGCCGGGGACCTCTCCCCCCCGCTCCGGGGAACCCCTCTGCCGCCCTCCCAGGGCCTTTCTTCCTTTGCCCAAAAGGGGAGGGAGGCGGCTCACCTGAGCAAGGCGACATAGCGCGAGTCCCGGGCCAGGCTGGCGTCCAGGGTGAGGGAGAGGAAAAGCGGGCTCACCTCCCCGCGGGGGCTGCCCCGCAGCCCCAGCCGCAGCACCGCCGCCCGCCGACCCTCCGCCAGCAGCAGCGGCAGTAGCGGCAGCAGCAGCAGCAGCAGCATCGTCCCCTCCCGGCCCGCCGCGCCGCCGGCGGCACCACCCTCGCGGAGGGCGGGCCCAGCCCGGGGGTGCAGCCCCTCGCTCCCCGCCGGGAAGGACAGGGGTGTCGGGAGCAGCCAGCGCTGAGGCTTTCCTTACCCTCTGAAAGGGGCTTCGGGCTGCAGTAGCATCCTTGAAGCGCAGCCCTGCTCTTCGAGCCTCACCACTGCGCAGTGTCTCAAATCAGCGCTAAGACACCTGAAGCCCAAAGTTTCTCTCCCAACAGCCTCAACCATTACAAAATGAACCTGGGTTTCAAGCTGGTTCCTTGTCTGCTCAGACCTTTCCAGCATCGTAGCACGCTGCAGAGGACCAGCCAACTTCTACCGCTTGCTTTGTTTCTTTCTGCCTTGCCTGTGCGACCCTGGACAGCTGCATGCTCTTTTAGTGGGCTGGAAAATCGCTACACGCTGAACATTGCTGCTGCTCAAGGGGTGAGATGTCAGCCTGACATCCCAGCCACGGGCCTTCACTGCGGGAAACCGAGTCACAGCAGCACGCAGGGAGCCTGTGACAAGTGCCACTGGGCAAGCCTGCCACTTCAGGCTGAAACCCTGCGCTGCAACACTTTGCAACAAGGATATTTCTTAATTACAGCCAACATGCAACTTGGAATTGCTTTTACAAAAACAGACTCAAGCAAGCTCTGGGTCTGCCCCCCAGGTGCTCCCTGCACAGTCCAGCCTGTACCGTAACTCCTTCTTCTTTGGCAACAGCTAGCCTTGCCAAGGAGCCCTGTCAGGAAACGGCCAGCTGCAGCCACGGGGCTGGTGTTGCTTAACATGCACACTATTGAAATAGTTGCAGAGTTTTTAAACAATTACACTTAACATCACCATTACATTTCCAATCTGCATCAGTTCATCCTGAAGCATCCATTTTTCTTACTAAGTTTGTTTGGAAAACTGTCGGCTGCTGGAACGCACTGCAAATTGTCCGGTCCTTATCTGCTACTTTATTTGGGTGCAGCACTTCCCACGCTCACTGAAGTCGGGCCATTAATCAGTGTGGCTCAAGCGCTCAGCTGCCTGGCCCTTCCTGTTCCTGCTTGCTCTACATTTTTGTGCTATTAAGTAACTTGCCACCAGAACGAGAAGAACTAGACCAAATTAACTCTGTTTTTGATAAACACATCCATGGCTCCGCCAAAAAGGAAACATCAGTGACACTCCTGACTGTCTCAGTATCTTAGTCAGTGTAACGCTTCCCATTTCGGGGTACACCACCTACGTCCGCAGGAAGGGCTGGGGTGACTATCTGCCAGAGGAATAATTCATCTATCAGCAGATGACTGGAGCACCACACAAACTACCCAGCCCCACGAGTGAACCAAGGATTTAAGAATGCAGCTCAGTGCATGACAAATCATTGCTGCAAAACAGGTTAAAGTCATTACTACAGGTACAGAAAATGTTAATAGCCAACAGGTGAGATGCAGCCTGCACATGATTTTTTTTCTGTTGGAATTCACTACTTCTCCCTTTATTTCCTCAGTGTGCTTCTTTGGAGAGAGGCACTTTGAGTGACTTGCCACTGTGCTGTATTTCTCATGGCAGCGGCACAAGGTACATATTTCAAATGGTCAATGCTACTTTTTGGATTCAATCACTGTGTGCAGCTGTGGATACGAAAGGTCTAGCACATGTTATGCTTTTAGCAGCCTGCAAAACCTTGTAGCTGGAAAATAGTGCCTTCCCAGCATTACTACCTGGAAGAGCTAAGGTATTAAATGGGAATTGGTAGCTTTTGCCTGGGCATTTTTCACATTGCATTATATCAATATTTAAATATTGCAAAGTAGGGAGGATCAATACAGAGGTATTTGGACTCCCATGGAAATTAGGGCAGAATTTGAGTGATGCCCTGTGAGCTACAAGGGGAGGGTGTAAGAACCAGGACTAGGCTTAACCTCACTTGTGTGCTGTTTGAAGCCAGCTCCATACCAGCATCCCACCCTGCTTCCTCACTCCACAGAAAGCCTAGCCCCTGCCTTGCAGTATTCAAATGCTTTGGTCATACAGCTCCTATCAGCAGTTCTGCTTCTCCCATGTCAGCGATGCCATTAGCAGATATATTGTGCCCACTAGGTTTTTATACCTAAGAACTAAAAAAAAAGCTTTCCAGGAATTTCAACCTGCTATTGCGAACAGTGACCCCACTCCTGTTCCTGGGCAAGAACCAAGAACTGATATATATGTTTATATAGATCTATATCTATCTCAGTGCTTTACCTGTGCATATTAAGGGAATTCAAAAGGGAAGAGTTGTCCGTACGAAAGGCAAACAATTCTTGTGACATAGCAGAGTTTGGGCGGATGAACAGAGCTGACCTGTGTCAGAGTTGCACTTAATCTATGCTTCTATAGAAGAAGCCTCAGGAAGATGAAACTAAGACTAAGCTGATGCCAAGAAAGCCTGGAAACTATAAAAACAGAGAGATGCCTATCAAGGTGTTTTTGCAAGCTATCCTTACGCCCTGCCCCCAAGCCCCCAGCCAGACCTTGTCCTGACACAGCTCACAGGTCTCTGCACTCCCAGATGGTTTTATTTCTGAACCAGCTGGTTATGGGACTCTCAGATTGCACACTGTTTATTCAGAGATGGAAATGACACTTCGGGTCTAGTTTTTAGCAGTTCTCTTTGAAGCGCACACAGCTTTATAGATATTGCTAAAAGACTTTGTTTCCACTGAGTCTGCAGCTGACAAATTCAGGTACCACAGGAGCTGCTGAGCTCCAGCACACCAGAGCACCACAAAAACACTCAGTCTCCCTTCTAATCAAAACAAAAGCTTTTAATTGATAATATTTGGCTCCTGTTACAACCGATACTCAGTGCTCTCGACCATGTTGAAAGAGATTAAATAAAGCTTTAAAAGAAAGGACAAAGTGAGAGCTGCCTAGGCAGGACTAGCTCACATGGAAGCAGCTTTCCAGAATACAGAAACACAATAGGTCTTGTTCACACAATGAAAATTAACAGCTAAACGCTAACATAAGCCTGACCCTCTTACCAGTCCTTCCAGAGAGAGAGTTTTCAGTAAGTTATGTACAGGGATTCCTGAAAGTACAGAATTATGGACTTGGGGGAAGGAAGGGAAGGGAATCACACAAACACAAGAACAGGTCTATGCGGGCAAGTTGGAAAGTGGAGTGAATAGGCATAAAGAACAAGAAATATGCTCCAAAGTTTTTAGTCAGAACACTTACTTTGCATTAGTTGCAACCTGAAGAGACTTACACACACCATAGCTCTAAACCTATTTACTGTGGGTTATGAAGAAATTAGCAGGAACATCCTATAGAGCATATTTTTACGACCTACCTTAGCTTTGAAGCATCTATTATTACTTCACATAGATAAGCTAATCATTGTTGCTTCTTTCCCTTTAACACAGGCTTTAGGATATAAACATCCCATTGAAGCAAGTGAGAAATCTTTCAAAACATCCTGAACCCATCCTTAGCACAAGCTTTTCCATACACAACCACCATAACACTCACCAAACCAGTATACCCATTCTGACACCTGCACATTATACTGCATTTTATGAGGCCTGTACTGTACTCTATACTGAAGCACATCAGCATCATCCACCAGCACAAAAATACTGTGACCAGCATCTGTTGTGTACTTTTTTCCCCTCTCCCACCTCCACCCAGGGGAAAAGCCAGGGTAGGAAAGCTTTCTGTGAAAAGTATTTAATCATACATGAATACATACTGTAGAAAGAAAAAGCAATATGAAAAATGTGTACTGCCTTGCTTGATAAGTTTGATTTCAGAAAAATAAGACAAGCTACATATAGCAAAGTTTTAGTGCAAATCACTGCAGTTTCATTCATTTAACTTCTGATGTTATCAAAGGTCACAGAAAGCCTTGGGGGAGTTGCACTCATCCATCTGGCAAAGCACAGCCTCTGTAAACAGAGCACCAGAGACAACAAATGTCAACCTCATTTTCTTCCCAGAGCAGCTTCACACAGACCTGAAACCACCCGCTTGTTTCAAACCAGCTTTTGCTACCATTTTCAAAGGAGCTTTAGCGTTTGTAGGGAATACTTGACTTCATTCCTAAACATGCATCTTATCAAAACCTGATCTTGCAACAGTGCTGGTTGGTACGGTGATGTACAAGTGTGAGGATGGGCAGTTAGTGACCCAACAATGGACAGCTACCAGAAATAATTTTTTCCTGCTGTTCCCCTCCACAATATAAAAATAAAAATGTATACTTTTTTTAATTAGCATGCAAGTACAAATATCATGGAAAGTATTGTGACAGAGGTTAATGGCTCATTAGCGACTCCTGTAGTTAATGTAGCAATTAATGGATTATTTCCACAACATCAGTTATTGCAGTAACTCAGTACCAGAGTGAGTAATTTTACAGTAATTTGCCCTGTTTTTTTTTTTCCCAAAATCCATGCAAGACTGTTTCAGACTTTGGAGGAATGCCATCAAGCACCAATAAACCTTTAGAGCAACCAGTTAGGCCTTACAGACATCACTAACATTTTCCAACATGCATGCTACATCAACTGCTTGGATACGTACTCACATTTATGCTGGAGTGAGCATCATGTGTCTCTTGAAGATAATGCAAATAAACCAATTGAGAATTTCATATTATCTATCTTTTGATCAAAAATGGGCAAATCTCAAAAGGGCAAGGCATTAAGAGACAGACTTAGATACCTCAAGTCATGGCAAATATTGCTTCTGCACCTGAGGGCCAATTATACCTTATTGTTAGAGCCAACTTAAGATGTTCTCATGTTTCCAAAACCATTTGTGCTTTAGGCACTTAAGTATCAGTAACAGGGTTCCCATCTAGCAGTGGAAATGAATCATGCTGCCTCCAAAAAGAGCTGTTTTTAAATTCTTGACCTGGTTTTATACTGAATGCACTCAAATATTTCACTTATCCAAACTTTGTAAGCCACTATGAAGTATCATAATTACGGTCTTAGATGTATGCTTCTGCTAAATGAAGGCTTATAAAGAATTTATTCAATTGCTACCTATGATTTCTCTAATGCAACAACAAAATTAGCAGTAAAATACTAGCCTTTTCACCAGTTTTTCACCCTAACCCCTTTCAGTCAAATGTTCAACCTCTAATGACCCCATTGGATTTAAAAACATTCCTGTTTATCTCTAGAATCCCAACACAATTAACCTAAGTTGAATAAAAAAAAGCTTAACTAAGGTTTATCTTACTTTTCCTTTACTGAGAAGGGACACCTGATTTTACATAGAAATGCCATATTTGTGTCAGTATACTGGCTACCACGATTTAACCCAGCAGTCTGTCACAGCTTTCAAGTCTTTAATGTGCAGTGCTCTGACATTGTCATGTACCACATACCAGCTTTGAAAAGGAGTTTACTGTATCACAACTGAAGAAGTTTCAGGCATCTTCAAAACTACTTTCATAAAGCCTAACTTGTTGAACCAGCAAATCTGGCTCAGATACCTTTAAAAATCCTAACTAGTGTGATTGACACATGCCCATGGAGTCTCAGAACTTCATATGGCTTCTCAAAAATCAGTTCTTCAAGCCTTTGTCTTTATTAGTCTTCACATTTAAGCAAGAAATTTAAAAACATTCCAAAAAAATGTAAACTTTCTGTTTGGAAGACTGCTACAGAGACATCCTGAAAGAATTCTCTCTCAGGAATTGCCAGAAGCTGAATGAGAATTTGATATTCGCATCTTTTAACACGGCTTAGACTAGGCATCATTTACAATTTCTTACACAACTCTGGGACAACTTCTTTGTTATGAATTGCAACTCTATTTCTCTCCTTCCATTAGCTACATTTGGAGGACAGAGGTTCCTGCAAGCAGGAATTTTGGAGTAGCTCACTCAAGCACATGTGTCCTAAAGGGAATAACCAATGTAAAGGCATTATTTAAGTCAGCTATGAACCTAAGCTCTAGGCAGAAGTACACACCAGGCAGTTCGTCCAGTTCCCAAAGCACTCCTAGGGCTATGTCTAAAAACAGGGATAAATTAAGATCCCATCTTTTGATTCTAGCCTATTGCTCAAGACATTCACAATCAAAACCTTCAAATGAAGTCAACTTTCCAAGAAACATTCTGGACTCAGAACTCACACAAAATCGAGGTATACAAAAGACATGAAATATTTATTATAATTACAGCAGCTTTACACAGGAAAGTTAAAAATTTTAAAAATCCCAATATTTAGATTCGTGATTTTTCTTCATGAGAGTTGGTCAGTAGGTCCCTGGGATATTTGTAGGCACCTTTAAGAGTTCTTCAACTTCTTCTTGTAAAGCCTCAGCTTTTTCACTCAGCAGCATCTATAATGGAAAAAATTCAGAAAATGAATACAAGCATTAGCTATAACTGTTAGACAGGTTAAAAAACCAATGTTTCTTTCCAAGCTTGCATGTGGTCTGTAAAAAACTTCTGCTGCTGCTCACAGGACTACAGTACCTTTGTCTCAAAGGACTAACATTTTCACAAGTACTACTACCAACATTTTTTACTGTTTAGTGTATACCCTTATGAAAAACACTACGCAAATATTCATACAGTACACAGCTGGTTTTCTCAGTTCTGCCATCACATAATACACAAAATTTAACAGAACATAGACAGTTTTGTCTAGAACTGTTAACAAGAGCATTTTTAACCTTAAACATTTAGTTTCCATGTCAGAATAAACATTTTTAAGTTGTGCCTGCCAATTTCTTGCTTTATACAAAATTTCTTACTACAGCATTTTACATCAGACATATAGGACCCCTGATACTATCAACTGTTTAATCTACTGCCCTGAACTGTTTGTTGCTGGCAGTTGGAGTATAAGAGTCCCCCAGTAGCATGTATAGCATAACATGCAATCACTCTTCTAACTTCCCAGTTAGAGAAAACTCCACCAATTTAAAATCTGAGTATGAGAGTAGGCTAGATTGCTGGATTTGACGCTGATGTAGATGAAGAATCTGCATATATCCCCTTCTTTTGGCTCACACAGCAGCAAAAAAAGCAGTAAAGAGTCTACAACAACATTAAATGGCCATGACAATTTTTTAAGCGCATAAATCCCAAAGTCAGTACTTTTACTCTGTGAGAATATACAAACCAAGACTTTGCTGTTGACTGCATCATTTTTACACCAACCACTCCTTCATTTATTCTAGGCGTTCCCTTACTTTACCGAAAGCTTGCTATTTTAGCAGAATCAAACATGAAGCCGATGCCATTGCAACAGCAGATGATTAATGGAGATTGAGAAGAGAAAATACTACCACTTAATAAATAAAATATTTCCTGCATTTTTTGTTTAGGCATAACTCAATGTTTGTTACAGATCCTTTGCCTTGGATTATTTATGTGTGCCTAAGGCACTAAGTGTGCCTTAGAGGCAGATATTAAATGATGGCCCTTCTCATGATGCATATTCAAAATGGAAAACAATTAGAAAGGAACGAATAACAGGGCATGACAAAAGCAACCTAAATAGGCTATATAACCTATAAGGTTAACCCTATACCTTGTTGGTTTCCATTTCTACAGTCCTGAAAATCCTGTTCTTTTATCACAACTACCACTAGAATTTCTGTAAGGTAAGTCCTGAGGTATTGTGGCAGAATCGAGCATTTTCAGTTATAACTCAGCACAGAGATCAAGGTAGTCATTTAATTCCCACATTTCATCAGACAACCCGTCAAACATTTTTGCCCTTTGCTTCCCCTCTGAAAAAGAGCACAACTTTCCACTATCCTGTATATAAGCAATTGTTTTAAGGAAAGTTTAAATTTGCCTATCATTCAGGAGCATGAAGGTAAGCAACTGCTCAATTCATTACTCTTAACCATCTTAGATAAATGATATTATGAAGAAAATACTTCAATATATTCTTAATACAGATGAGTATTTGGATCACAAATATCAACTAATGCCTTGACTAGTAAACTGAATCCTTCATTTTTAATGTCATTCAAACATACACTTTTGACATATTGAAGTTCTGAAGCAGGTTTTTATAACTTTGTTTCTAACTTACCTTTGCAGATGAAACAATTTGTTTGGCTTGACGTCGTGACAAGTGCTCAATCATCTTGACCAGAGTTTCTGGATTTGCATTAGCCAAGTGTGCTAAAGTTTTGTATCCTGCATTATAAAGCTGTTTTGCTCTAGCCTGCAAGTCCAAAATTGTGTTAGATTATTAGAACAGGCAATAAGAATTACCATTAAATGCCAATCTCCGCACCAAACTCAAACATTTCATCTTTGCATATCAATCCAATTCTCTTTGATTTATCTTTCCAAGAACATGAATACTCACTGAGAATCTTTACTTCCCAAAAACACAGCATTACTGCGAAGATTTACCTCCTCATACAATCTTATCCAGCTCTTAGGAACCCATTTGTCTTTATTTTCTTTGAGCCTAGATGATGCTGACTCTACAATCCTTTTTTGTTACCATGTTTCCTGCATTCACTGTCATTGACAGGAACGACTGTCTCACGTTCTTTGGAGGTGTCTAAGAGAAAGGAGGGCTGATTTTATCCAGATTTTTTTTTGCAGAATTTTCACAGAACAGAGCTTTCACAAAATTCCAGAAGAGACTATACTTTCCTGTTTCAAGCCTATAAATAATTTTTCCTTTAGGATCACAGCATCTTTTTAATTTCTGTAGTTCTGTGCGAAGTCATAGCTGTGAGCTCACATATACAGGAGATATTCTCTGGAATTCGATTATCACCAGTGTAAGGGAGTGTGCATTATCTGCTTCTCTTAACTTGGTTTGATCCTGTTACTATGTAAGGTAGCCAAGCAGTATTTGCTTAACAAAGGGTCTCTGGGAAAACATTCCTTTTGCAAAACAAATACTGCTAGAACATTACAAAGTTTAAATTAAAATGCATTTCTACACTAGTAGCAGAGTAATTTACTATACCCAAGGCTTTTGTATCCTGAGTTATGAAATAATACCCATTTGATGAGCAAGTGTTACACCTCCAAACATTTGGTCAATTACCTTTTGTTTTCTTCCCCTTGCCTCTTTTAAAGACAACAAGAAATAGAAAGACATTTATTTGATGGCATATGCGGGGTTTTTTAGCATCCAACAGGTAACAGCTTACAATATATTATCTTCCTCCATGGTAACTGAGGACTATGCATGTTCATTGATGTGAAGTAGGTGTCATTAATTTCACCAAAAATAACCACTAATTGCTAGCAAGTATTTTCTGTGCTCTATTTGGCTGTTATATGCACAGTATGACCGATGATGCAGAATCTTTCCCCACTAATGACTTAAATCTCATGAAAAGGTTTTAGATTGCTCTTTGAAAGCTGTGCAAGTAAATGAGCAGAAAACCATTTTCTTTCCCTACAGTAACCGTAACATTGATTTTATCATTTCCTCCACAGAAATCTATGCAAATCACATCTGTTCAAAATGACAGTCTACCTGCTACAAGTATCAGCTGTCGGTATAGTTTTAACTCCAGTGCAGAAGTACCTTGGTTACAGCAATGATTTTGAAGAGTCATCTTTAACATATAACTTCAGCAGAAACATGCTGTCCAGGCTGTTTTTGCCCTTACACAGAAATGCTCCCATCGGGAGTGAGCCGTGAAAAAAAGACTACTTACCTTTTGCATCCAATTGAGAAAATATATTCAGATAATATTCAGATAGATACAAAAAACCCATTAGACTCTTCATCATTGTTTAGCTTCTCAGAATAAAACCTTACTGCCACTAAATTCAATGGTTTGCTGACAAACTGATTCTACAATAGGCTGGACAGGCAAGTTGGATCATTTTGCTAAGAGGTCCAGTAATTACTTATAACCTTGCACTGAAGCCCAAAAAGATTTTCTATTTTAATAGGAGACTTTGGTTCAGAGACCAGTTAAGTTTCTTATTTAAAATACATACAGCACTGCAAGTGATTGTAAAAGCCCAAGTTCCCAATAGGACTTCACATATGCCTGAGGATCTTCTAACTTAATGAAACATGTAAATTCTTATTCTCTTTACTCCCATGAACTGAAGAATCCTTACCACAAAAGAAACTTGGACTCTGTTTTCCAACTGAGTATACAGCTAAATTATTGTCCAAATACAGCATTTTCACTGTTGCTGTGGTAGCAGCCAGAAGAAAAACATTGGCTCCAGCTCATATTTCCTCAACAGACCACTTTTCCCCCAACCTCCAGGACTGTTGTAGGACATCCGCACCATGCCAAATTCTCAATAAAAAACTAGCTTGGTCTTCCAGATACACTTGAAAGGCACAGTAACATTTAGCATACAAATTTACATTGAAAAACCTCACAAAGCCAGGTTTACTGACCTCTAGAACCCCTGCTACCTCCATCAGAGGGATGAGTTCTGTCTTAACACAGTATGTCAACTGCTTGGTAAGTTCTGTCAGCAAGGCTTTATAAACCCAGAATTCTTCCAATTCCTGCAGAGATAGAGATCACTAAAAATCAGATCCTAAGTTCTGTATTGGGGGGTATGACTGATAGCTCTGCTACAACAACAAGCATATATTTGGCTTCTAGATACGGGAAGCACTATTATTTCTAGTTATCCTTTCAGCTAGTTGCAGAATTGTATTCAGCACTCTTCAGCTGAACATCCCAAAGTTAGGGCAGTTCTGAAAGATAAGCAATGCGTTATTTCAATAGAGGGAAAAAAAACCAAGAGAACAAGCCAAGTCAGCTGTTTTCCTGAGATGACATTCCACAACCATAAAACCATAAAGATCGAGTCCAACTGTCAACCCAACACCACCATGCCTTTAAGGGCCTCATCTACACGTCTTTTAAATATTTCCAGGGATGGTGACTCAACCACTTCCCTGGGCAGCCTGTTCCAAGGCCTGACCACTCTTTCAGTAAAGAAATTTCTCCTAATGTCCAATCTAAACCTCCCCTGGCGCAACTTGAGGCCATTTCCTCTCGTCCTATCGCTTGTTCCTTGGGAGAAGAGACCAACACCCACCTTATTTCAGAGGGTCAACCAGATGGCCTTATTTCCAAGAGAAAGGTAAAACTGTCAATTATTTCACCAACAGCGCTGACACTGATCAATGTCCTGTACAGTTTGTGTATTTTCACATTCTCAGTGCATAAAGCTTACTTTTAATATAAGAAATACCACTGTACGAGCATGCTTTTCTGAACAGCAGAAGTAATTTTGAACAGGAAAGGTGAAAAAACACAGTTTTGCACAGGACAGGTGAAATACAACACCTGTGTTCAGTTCTAACATAAGAGAACAAAACTCCAGATTTTGCAAAACCAATCCCAAAGAATTTATTGGAATTCATTTAACACACTACCTCACAGAAATGGAGAACACAGGAGGCAAATGAGGCAGCAGAATTAAGGAGATTTTGCACATATCCTCGAGACATATTAAATTTCTCTGAAACGCTCCATATATTGGTCTCTTTCAGTAGGGTATAAAGGACAAACGACAGGTAGAGCCTGTTTACCACAGCACTGTCCACATTCTAGGAATAAAGCAAGTTAGAATTCAGAGCCAATATCACATTCAAGATATTCTGTTAGTGCTACAAGGAAATTCTTTTTATCTCTACTCCTTCACATCTCTAAAACGCGTCTATATTATACCCAAAGACATTAAACAACATTAAGAAAACCAACAAATGAGGTTAAAAGAAACCTTAGTAAGTAGAACAGTAATAAAGAACACTAGCAGAAAAATAATCTAGAATTTGTAAATAATCAAATGAGATGACTAAACTGTCATCTTCAGTATGAGAAATCTCCAGCCTACCTTTCTGATGGCTTGACCAGAAGCCTTTTTTGTAATAAAGCTTTCAGGTACTCCCACAATATCCGCTACTTTTTGCTCTGCTGCACTTAACTGGTTGAACTAAAATAAGATTTTATAAAGAATTTTCAGATATTTAATTCTCTTAATATTGTAGAAAACATAAGTCTGCTACTCAAAGTGAAACAACGTTTTTCAATATCTCTATATAGTACTTAGTCACTAGACTAGTACTATAGTCACTAGACAGTCAGATCTGCAGCTTCTTTGCCTACTTGTTTGAATCACCTGTAACTATCCATCTTGAATGCCACATTAACAAAATTAAATAGATTTTAGTGTTATCCCTAGTATACAACAGTACAGAAAAGGGAGTAGTTGAATTATGGGTGGATCTTACAGGGTGTGCAAGACTAGGATAAGGGCTGTGCTGCTAAGGCTGACATAAGCATAGTAGTCTGTAGGAAAGTATTGGTCACAGCCTAACAGTTGCAATCATGGCTGGAGTTAAGCATTAGACTCAGATATCAAACAAAGATTAAGAATTAACATTCTCTAGTGGATTTTGCTCCCTAAACTACAGATTAAATGAGCATCAGATAGTAAATATGGCTCTTGATCAATTGCAAATCTGCAATGATGTGGTTACATATAAATTGCCAGTTTATAGGAAAGTCTTGTTTAAGATTAACCAGGACTCTGGTGATGGCAAGGCTAGCACCAAGGTTAGAATCAGAATTTGGAGTATTGGCAACTCAAGAGATGTTTCATGCCACTGTTTCCCCCAAACAGGGTCAAATATTATAGATGCAAAAGAGAACTTAGGTTTTTATGCAATACAGGAAAGCACTTCTGCCCTGTGACTGAAAATAAAATAGCATATCTTAACTTTTCATCAAATCTGGTTACCACTATCTACATTTCCTATGTGTATAAGCTTACTTAAAATTAAATAAGCAGGATTACTCTGTGCCCGTTTGCTAGTAAATTCTCACCTGTCTCAAGTATATCATCCAATCTGGGCTACAGTTAGAAGTCATATCATACGGAGTTGCCAGATATAGAAGATGAAGATTGCTCTCAAGAATCAGCCCTTCCAAACCTTTCTTCAATTCTCTGTAAAGAAGATTGCAGTATGCCAAGTCTATAGACCCTATAATAAGCACACAATATATTGCAATTTTAAACAGGCATACAGAGTTAAGTATAATAGATTTCAACATAGAGTCAGTATTTCCCTTATCCTCCACAAAAGCTTGTTATGCCATCCAAACTGAAGAGAAATAACTGTAACCTGAATAATTGCTCTAACCTAACATGAGCAGTGAAACAGAACTGAGGAAAGGCAGTCATCTATTCCCATGTATGTCTGTTCTGTGTGTAGTTTTGGAGTGGTTGTGAATTGCTTTGGCTTTAATGAAATCCTGGAACAATCTCGCAGATTGAAGGAATCTTGCAGAGATTCATCCTATTCCAATTGCGTTCCGTACCCTGTATCTTTACGCTATGACAGGAAAACAAAACTTCCTGATATAGTCTCTTCTTTATTACAATTGGTCTACACGTCATATGCTTCCTTTCCCTCCTAAGTCTCCCTCTAGATCAAGAAATCCCCCTGTTCATAACAATGATTTATAAAACGAGGTCATGAGCCATTTTGATTACAATCACTAGATCAAATCTAAGTCATTTTTTGGGGAGTACAGTTCTGGTTTTAGTCTCATTGTGACCAATGTTATTACATTCCCATCATGTTCCATCATGCACTACTTGTTCATTCCCATTTTTAGTCCAGCACATCATTTAGTAATCAAAACTGTCTCTCTACAACTTATTTTTCATTGCAGTTTCAGACTAAAGATGGCAAAACATGTTGAATTGAGGTAAGGCTGAGATAAAATGTTTTGTTGAAATAAAGATTATAATAAGAATAAAAAAAGTCTTACCTTTATATGTAGCTTTACCCAACAGCGTGATTGTTAGTATACATTTGGAATCTTGGTCCTTCTCAGATATTCTTCCTTTTAGGAGTCCTTTTTCTATTAGATTTTCTAGCCCATCTCTAATTATCTCTGAGAGGCTCTTCTCTTTAGACAGCAGCTGCTGCTGAACACCCAGTAATGTATTGCACATAAAATTGTCGACTTCCTCACAGGTAACTGCTATCTGCATCAGTTTTGCAAGTAATTAGCATGTTTAAAGGTATCATTTCACATAACATTTCATAAGCTATACGAAAAAATTTACTGAATAGAGCAGTTCGATATCCTGTTAATGTGTTTCTATACATGACAAATAGAATGATAGACAGTCTATGATAGATCTGATGGGACTGCTCTCCATCTGTTCTGTTATTCTAGCTACTGCATCATGTTAATTTGTTTCCACTGTTCCTATTCGCATTTTGAATCAAGTATCAGAAATTGACATATTAATACTGTAATGTATCATAAGGTAGTTATAATTTTGACTTTTACACATAAGGAAATTGTCATGTTACGTGATTACTTGATAACTGAGTTAAATAAAAAGACTAATCAAATCTTTGTCCTTCTTATCTGATTAGAAGCTGTTCTGAACTTGTAAGCCAAACTGTTTAAAAAGTCTGTTTTTCCTATAGAATCAACAGATAAGGTTTTCTTTGCGTTCCCAAGCACTTAAGTTACTCAGAAGAGTTAAGTGATACCTTCAGTCCAACCAAAGATAACAACAGGCTCTGCATTCCCTTGGTCAACTCCAGCAGAAGATTGCTGTAACAATTCTCCAAAGGACTGTTAACTAAATCCTGAACCTAAAAAAGAGCAAGAAATATATTAGTTCAAGGAAAATATTTATGCATTAGTTTTACTCTTTTAAAAATACTGATAAGCATGATTCAGCTTATAAAGAAAATAAGTGTAGACACCTAAAGTTTTCAGTTCACATCTGAAAACAAACCACATAAAGGTAGTTTATAGGTATTATTACATAAATCAAATACTTGCAATGTTAAGTGAACAAAAATTAAGCTAGGCAGTTCAGCTCCTCCTGTTTATCCCACCAGCTTAATCCAACAATTTAAATTACCAACAGCTTTGTAAAAATTACCAAGTGCTTGTCTTTTTCTTGCACTATGAGAATACTTTCTCCAGCACTGTCAATACCAGCTCGACCAGCTCTGCCAATCATTTGTTTATACTGGTTCTTCTTCAGGACATCATTAGCAACATAAGGAGCTCTGAGAATAACCCTGTAAAAAAGTCTTTAGTAAGTTATGCTTTATATTAAAACTCCTAAAGTGGCAATAAAATTTTACAAATGCATTCTTTATACAGGCCCCTTGCTAAGTAACTAATAAAAATCAAATGCACTTGTTTGAACAGATGTGTACATCAACCAGGAAAACATTTAACAATTTAAGGTTTATTGAATAATAAGCCATGTTTATTATGTTTTGCAGAACCTTTGGAATTAGTCTTTATGTCTACTCAAAAGCCTGAGTTTAAGGGTGAAAACCACTGAGATATAAAATAAACCTTACTAAAAAACATAAGTAACACTGACCATACATCAGTTATGCTAGAAAGACAATACTTGTCTCTGAATTTTTTTCTCCCCTCAGATGTGTTATTCCAACATACACGCACACAAAACTGGATTCTTAGCAGTCTTTGGTCATAAAAAGTACAGCAGGCATATCATCAGCACTTGTATAAGAAAAGGCAACACATTTTTGTGTTAAAACATATTCAAGCTATATCTCCTTAGAAAAGATTTATTATACAATTTAAACGCTGTTCTTAGGACAATATCTAAAGAAACCGCCATGAATTTCTTATTCTTCAGGATAACATTACTAAAATACTGAAGTATTTTCTCAATTTCTTAAAATTTTCTTAATCCATTCAGGTAAGTGCACTTCAGCTATGCATTCTGAGGGACTTGTTACCGATTCACATTTCCTCCATAAAAACTTTGCAGTCTTGTGTCCTGAATTGAACATAAAATCCCTTACGCTTCCAATTTGCTAGTAAAAGCAGAAATACACTTTAAATAACACCAATATTTCCAACTTACTAAAGCAATTTTTTTACAAAGCAAAAATCAATACAACAATGAAATATGTTTGAGTTACTAACCTTCTAGCTGGCAGGTTGACTCCAGCAGCTAAAGTAGCCGTACAAGCAAGTAGACACAGGACACCTGTAGAATATGCTTCCTCTATACTTTTTCTTTCATCATTTGTAAGGCCACTATGGTGATATGCAACACCAAAAGGGATTGTTTGCTTCAGAACAGGACAGACACTTCCATTTCCAATATTCTTTAGGTTCTTGATGAGATCTTGTTTCTCTTTCTCCCTGTGAGCTCTAAATTCTCTTGGAGGAAGAAAAGTGTTTTATACTTTGATCAATCATTAACTACTTAAAAATATCAAGAAACATGCTTACTGTCTATTGCTGTTCATTATCCATTCCTCCAACATCTAGGTTGGAGAAACAGTTATTTCCAGTAACTTTAAAATAGCAATAAACAGGAGAATGATTAAGTTGCAATAGAACTCTCCTTGTTTGTAAGCACAGGTACAGAAGGGATCAAATACTGACTGGGTGTGTGTGCATTGAAGTGCACTGAAAAAAGGAAATACAGCCAGTATTACCTCCTAGCGAAGATTATAGGTACATCAAAAATGGTTTCAATTTTGATAGCAAGGCTGGTTTTTTATTTTAATATAATTTCTTCCTACATAAAATTTAACTTTGCTAGACCATTGAGTTGATCAAATCACATTTCAATGAAACCAAACATAAGTCTTACTTTCTTTTCTTTATTAACGAAGCCTGGTTTAGATTTTACAACTTTGTCCTGGTTCCGGCTGGGCCAGAGTTAACTTTCTTCCCAGTAGCTTGGGGGGTGTGCTGTGTTTCGGGTTTAGTGTGAAAGGAGCGTTGATGGCCCATTGATGCTTTGGCTGTTGCTGGGTGATGCTTGCACCGGGAGGGGGGAGCACAGCCCGGGTGGTGGACCCAGCTGGCCAATGGGGTATTCTATACCATGTGACATCAGGCTCAGTATAAAAAACAGGTGTGTGGGGGGGCTCACCCCCCGTTCGTGACATACGGTCGGTGAGCAGTTGCATTGTGCATCGTCTGCTTTGTATATTCTGTTATTGTTGTTGTTCTCACTGTTATTATTACTGTTCTACTTCGTTTTATTTCAATTATTAAACTGTTTTTATCTCAACCTGGGAGTTTTCCTACTTGTGCCCTCCCGATTCTCTCCCCCATTCCACCGCTGAGCAAGCGGCTGCGTGGTGTTTATTCGCTGGCTGGGGTTAAACCACAACAAACTTAGATTTATAAAGTAGGTCTGGAACATAGCTACTCAATCAACTACTAAGATACATGATCAAACACCGGGCTATAGAGAAAATGTTTGTTTTCTAAGCTTACAGAGACCAGTACCAAAGGGACACAAGGTTAGATTAATTTAGTGTGCTATTCCTTTTTTCTTTATTATTTGTCCTCTAATAACCATTTTTTCAACTAGTTTAGAAAATAAGATTTTTTTTTTGGTAAAACATTTGTTTAATGAGCCTTGAGTAGTTTGCTATCATTTATGCAGCTAGCAACTTTACATGACTCCATATTCAAAGCATTTACTTCTGATCACCATGGAAAATCACTTGCAAACTAATGAAGATAAATACTAAGTTCTGACCAATTATTCCATACATAATTAAAAAATCATGACAGAAACTTACTTCTTGAGGTACTTGCACACCATGGAAGCCACATTTTCACAGTTCTTTTTAGTGGGACAAAAGATTAGGCAGGAATATTTAGGAATAACTTCAGTAACCAGCGCAATGATGTGGTCAGGATCTGCTTTCTCCAGATTACTAGAATACTATCATAAACACAGATTGACAAACATTTAAACTTAGAAATTAAGTCATAAACTAAGTATTCAACACAGGTTCTCAATCTTTGCTGGAATACTCCCATTTGCTTTAATGTGACATAATTGCAAGTTGTAGGATAAGCTTTTCTCCCAATCCTCACTTGAAGAGTTTATTAACACACCTAGCTTGAACTGAGGGATACATGGATGTAAGAATCGAATGCTTTGCTTTCTCCCCTTAATACTTCAATTTCTTTTAGTGACACCATAGCAATGTTATTTGTGCTACAGGCAGTCAGCCATAACACACATTTTCTTTTTAAAGGTTGAAATGAATCCCTACAAGGCAGTAATAAGCCAACAAAAACCAAAAAAGATGCCTTCTTTCAGTATTGTTTAAGAGTGATCAACTGTTGAGAAAATCTACCCAAAATCATAAAACATTGCGTATCTGGAATACTCAAACCCACTGCTCTTCACACTCAAAATACTGAAGAAGCCTCTATCTTAAAGAGCAGTAAAGAAGTGAAAAATCAAGTTACACGTTCAGTATTTTAAAGGCCTTTTTTCTCCCCAAAGCCTACCATTTTCTTTCTCACAGGTATTACTATCATGTTTAAGTAATTTCTTTGGTAAAAGTTCTACAAACAAATCAGTGTAAAATAATACATTTCATAACTATAGTTCAAAGAAACTATAAGCACTTTGATTTTACCTTGAAGTTAAGGAGATGTGAAAAAGTATAGCCATTTTCTGTTTTGTCGTCAACTGCATAAATGGTGTCTCGTATCTTTACATATTCCTTTAATTCTACCTAGGGAGATATAAGCCATAAAGAGAAACTTTAGTTCAATTACCAAGTCTTCTTTAAAGATTAAGTAAACTGATGTACAGCTAGTGGTTTTTTCTAAGCATCACATTTCATATACATACTTGCACGCACACGAGCACACACTCCACCCCATCACGAATTTTTTTAAAAGTTAATTATTTTAATTTGCCTTGAGGAAGTGCCTGATTATAGCAACTAATATGACAAATGTTGTATCCCATGAACTATTCATAAACCATTGCCATGACAGCATTCAAGCACCAGTAGTACAGATTCTAGTTATATCAAATGAACTGTAATGATTTATCCCAATAACTAAACCAATTTCTAAATTACAGCTAAAGTGACACAAATGGCTTAACACAACAATATAAAGGTACTTGCATTTGTGCATTTACAAGTGCATAGAGCTATTTATTTTATTGGTACAATTGCAAGCAGTAGCAGGCATTATATTACATTACACTGAAATTAAGCACAAGCTGTGATATGATCCTAAACAGATTTGCTGTAATTTTAAAGCCAAATATCTTCTTTACTAGTTTATGGTATCCTGTATACAGACCGGTCTAAAATTATTAGTATAGTACTCCGCTTGCAGGAACTTCTGCAGGTCTCCAACATTATTTAAAGTTGCGCTCATTCCAATGATTTGCGTGTTTTCTGCAGAACAGAAGTTGAGATGAATTTATTGCCACGTTCATAATTTTTAGCACTTCTGCTCAGTATTTAATTCATAAGCCTGCTTCTTCATCGTTAGTCTTTTTAAATGCTAAAGTAGCAGGTTTGAAGGAGGATATAGCTAAGAAATATTACCTGAGACGTAAACATAAAAAAGGAATCCTTCTCTATAGAAGCATTTAATTGGAATGGCTAAGGGGCTCCTACGAAGAAATGGAAGACATTTGACAACACTCAGGATTTCTCAGAGAAGTGGTATCAAAAAAGCTTCAAAAACATCCAGCCCATCATTACAGGGTCAACTAACACTTAAATGAGTAAACACTGTTACTGCATGGAGTCATGCCATGTTTTTCAAAAGCAGCCAGAACACCACAAATCCAGAAAGAAAAAGTATGACTTCTCTCTAGAGGTGCCATCACTACAATATTTTAATAATATTAACTGCAGCCATTACTTACTACTAGTGTAAAGAATTTTTGCAAGAGTGATTTCCAGCGTTGCTCCACGACTTCCCTCACCTAGCATATGCAACTGTGCACAGAAGGGAAAAAGAAAATGCAAGAATATTACTGAGTTAAGAGTATTTCTACAAAAAAAACAAATTATGTAGTCCTAAGCAAATATTACAGGAATGTCTTTGTTGGACTTCCTCATATCCCTCCGGTAAATTTTGACTGCTAAGCTCCTTCCAGAAGTATAGCCTCACTGAAACAACATTTTGAAACAACATTTAAGAATCACAGAAAAACAGACCTAAGAGCAAACGTAGATAACAAGATTTACCTTCCATTTAACTAGACCGTAACTGACATACACAGTTAACTCCTGACCGTAAACAGTCAGTGTGGAGATCTTTATATTCACCAGCCTAAAGCAATTTTAAACAAACCATGTTTTAAGCCACACTCATAGTAGAAGTTAATACAAAAAATCTTCTAGCAGCCAGCTGCTTCCAGAAAAAGTGGAAGTTAATTCTTAAGCTGCCTTCTGTTTAGAAGCTACTGTGTTCAAGCAAGGTCAGTCAGCCTGAAGCATTCCATGAATTAAACATCCCTGTTAGATGTTATACATGTGATTCAACCCCACAATCAACCCTTAGTAGCACAACTCAGCCACACCACTAAAAAGCAGAATAAGGGGCAATCCTCACAGTCAAATGTTACTGGATATTTTTCTTTTTTTAAAGTTTTATTTAGTCATTATTAATACCAGACATAGTCTCATAGTTTCATATTTAGGAGTTCAGTTCTGGGATTCATAAAATACATTCCATATGGTTAAAATGATTTATGCTTTTTCTAATTCATTAGAGATGTTTAGTTGACAAGTAGTTACTAAGTAATTCACCATCAACCACTAACACAGTAGGTCTCTCAATATAGAATCTATTGTCCTGATCTAGCAACAAATGCTTCAGTTAAAGAAAAATAACTTTGAATATTACAGAATTATGTACCAATGCAGAAAAAAAATTAGTTAAGTAGTAATAATTTCATGATAAACACTCAAAGCAAAACCAAGTAATCAAAAAACTGCTCTTTGCTAATAATTGCATATTATAAATACAAAAAATTGCATATTATAAATCTGGGTAAATCCTGTAGCATACCTCATCTACTACAACCAGACCAAGGTCATCAATTCTTTCTGTTTCAATTAAGGAATTCACTAGAGCATGTCCTTTTTCTATAGTAGCAATATAAAGAGACTTTTTTATTCTCCTCTTGATTGGTGGAAATCTTCCTTTACTTCCTGCGTATTCTTCAACCAGGAAACCCAATTCTATCCCAAAACTCGATAAACCCCTAACCTGTTAGAAAAAAGATCAATTAGAGAACAAACTCATGATCATTTTGGATTTCAGAGCTGCCTCAAGAACTCAACATGCATATAACCAACCCACACCACAATCAACTGTTTGAATTAATGAAAACATATTAGCTATGACTAACTTTTCCAATTGCAAAGCTGAAGTGTTTACAAATATTATCAAGCTTGGGTTACATCTGTTCTCTAAAATTAACTTTTCCTTTATACCAAAAAAATACTAGTTTTTGTTTCGTGTTCAAGACCATTTCTTTAGCAAGTCAGGCAGTACAGCTCTAAGACTGCAGAACTATACATAACATTGCAAAAAGCTATTATTTAAAAATTCAGCACACTAACTTTATAACTCAGCATCTTCACCTCATAATTTACGTCTGTTTTATTACAAAATTACTGACCCTCAGAGCAGCATTTAGGAGAGAAGTCACTCACTTCCCACCACATATTTATGAAAATCATGGAGTTTGCTAAAATTAGTGTTAAAACCAGTCAAGTAACAAGGCATATCAGAAAAGATAAGCAGTATCAGAAATACTGTACCCAGACCTTTTCTTGGACAATGGCAACATATGGCAGGATCATCAGAACATCCTTCTGCCTGCAAAGTAATTCTTGGAGAATTATTATTTCAGCTACAAGTGTTTTTCCACCACTTGTTGGCAATGAGTAAATTAAATTCTTTCTTTGCTGTAGAGATTCTAACATTAAGCAATCATGCTGCCATTCTGCAAAATTAAGAAAGAATTATTAGCAACCCCAGGGGCATGTTAATCAATATGCCTTCATACAGACTACTTTAAGTCTAGTGTTTGAGAGTTTTTCTTCAATAAACTGCTAAAAGCTTTCAGTCATCAAGCCCTCCAAAGTGTTCTGTAAGCCCGATCAACCTTTCCCACCCATCTAAAATAACCACTTAAAAAACCCAAAACAACCACTTTCCAATGCCGTTTACATTAAATATTACCTTAACGTAAATATTTTTACATGGGTAAACCAGGCAACACTTCACTAACAATTTTTTTTTTGCAACAAACCATTAGCTACATTACCATAAAGCGTTTCAATCCCTCGAAATTGTCTGAATAGGTCTTTAACTTTGCTAGGTAATCCATAAAAAGGGCCTATATCAACTGAAGAAGATTCAATAGTTTTTCTAGCAACACAAATCTCTTCCGATAAAACAGCTTCTTTCAGCTGCTTGGTCTTAGAGACCTGCAGAGTCTGGGCTTTGGCATTTCCAGTCATAGCACTTTTCAGATGATCTTTAAGACTCTCAGTTTTAAATAAATCACACTTAGAGTCTGAGGAAAAGTCAGTAGGTCTGTTCCCATGTTCAGCATCAGGACAAAAAGGTGATAGACTCCTGATTTTGTCCGAGGAAGAATTCACACATTTATTCCTCCTTTCTGAGACTGGAGATATTCTAGAATCAGAAGAAAGTTTATCCATTTTCTCAAAATACAAAAGTTGCGATGATGGCAAGTCATCTAAAATAGATTCAGTCAGTTCTTGATTGCTATCCACCGGGTCATTTTCATTCGTTTGGAAAGCATCCTCTTTGTCAGCTTTAAGGACAACCATATTTTCTGAAGCAGAAAAATAATCTTGTTTTTTCTGATGAATTCCTGACTGAAGATTCCCAAGTATGATTTCTCCAGCTGCTTTAATATCTGTATTTTTATCCTGCAGGTATTTGTGCTCTACATCATCAACTTGAGCTAGCAAAGAATCATTTCCATAAAAGCTGTCATAGTCGCCAAACATATCTTCTTCACTATCATTACTACACTGTAAAAACAGAAGTATTAATACTCTGAAGTAACACTAAAGAAGTCAGCATAACTTGTACAGCACATAGATCAGATGCAAGCCATTTAAGTCCTCCCCAACTTAACGAGAAAATTAGGTGTTTTTCTGATGTTGTTTGTGAGCAAAACCTAGCTTTACTTCTAAGGAAGTGCATGCGTTAACTTAGTGAAACTTAACCTACAAGTAGACATGATGCCTGCATAGCTACTTAGTAGTGAAGTTGAAGTTAGTAGTAGTAAAGTAGTAAAGTTAAAGCCAAAACGCATCCCCTCTCATACAAAGCAAGGCGCTCCCCGATCAGCGTCACGCAGGCTCGGTCTGGGCCAAGCCACCCTCCCAGACGGAGTCCCCCCACCTCAACACCCGGCCCTAGGAGCCTGCCCGCACCCCGCCATCCCCATACCGGGGTCTCCGCCGGGAGCCCCTCGCCACCGGAGCTCGGTCTCTTGCGAGCCACCGGCGAGCAGACGGCGCTAGGCTGCACCGGGGCCCGGCTCCGCTTCCGGACAGAGCCGGAGCGGCTCTTCCTCCGCACCGTCAGACTGGGCTCGGCCATCACCGCCGTCCCGTGGAGTTGGGGGGGTATCAGCCTCCGCCCTGAGACCGGGGCTGCGAGAAAGCGGTGTAGAGACCGTCACGGCCGCGGCAGGGCACGGCAGCGGACGGCCGAACCGCCAAAGGAAGACGGGACCGCCATGAGGAGAGCGCAGAGCCACCACTGCTTCCCACAACCCAACCGCCACCGACATCACTTCCGTCAACGAGCTACTGAAATCAAGGGACGGTAACCGGGCAGTGGCCAATCGCCTGCCTCAAGTAGGGCAGGCCGCGACCCCATTGGCCAGCGAATGGCATTTGTACAGGCGGTGGGGTGCAGGAGCCAGCTGCAGTCGGACGGCAGTGACGTACAGATGGAAGTGGCGTTGTTTGTCGGCGGTGCGCTGTAGAGGGCAATATGGCGGTGCGGGCTGTGGCGGCGCTGAGGCCCTGGTGCAGGCTGGCGCCCGGTGCGTTCCTTCTACTTTCTCGTTTCCCCCTTTTCGAGCGAGGTGGCTGTGCCCGAGCGGCAGCGGCCGTGGGGGTGCGTGGGGTGTTGGCGTGGCCGATCTCTCCCGCCGTGCCGCCGCTAATCCTGTCGCTCTTTCCCTTGCAGCGGTGCTGTGGGAGCGGCCGCGCCGCCTGCAGCACGAGCGGCAGCCCGGCCGGTCCGACCAGGTGAGGCTCCCCCTGAGCGCAGCCCGCGGTGAGCTCCGCCTTCCCTGCCTGCTCTCAGGCCACTGTCATCCTCACCAGGAGGGGCTCCGGTGGGGCAGGGGAGGTGTCTGAAAACGCCTTGGTTTGGTCTCTCTTTAGCTCGGGCTCCTAAAAAAAACCTGAATTCTGTTGCTTAGTGTGTTACAGAGCTGGAATCCAGCGCTGAGGGAGGTCACCAGGTGTTGAAGTTAAGGCGCTCTTGATATCCAGTATCTTAACTGTGGTCACTTAAACCAGCCGTCTCAGTAACTCGAATGTGCAGCAAAACCTTTGGCAGCACTAACTGATTTCCTGTATGTAGCTGAGGAAGAGACTTAAGGGAATGCATTAGGGGTGGTTGTTAGGTCATAAAAATGTGTGTCTGGTACCAGCAAAAACGTTTAAAAATATTTTTTCTGTGCCCAAATTCTACCTCCGTCTGCGAAAATGAAATTTCTCCTTTCACTCGTATCTTGCAAGGATTTCGTGCTAGGTGTGTTCTGAAGTTCAAGGAGCCTTTCAGGGCTTGGGAGATATTTGGGACTCTGTTAGTATGCGAGCAGACAGAAGCTCCCTCAGGCCATTTGCTCTGAAATTATTTTCAAAAGCCTCTTGTGACTTATCAGACAGAACTACCTTATTAGCAGCTTCTGTAGATACAGCCTTCTAAGTAAAGGGTGTAAGCACTATCTTATTGCTTGCTTTAATTGACTTGTTACATTGTCATTATTACTAAGATATAAAAGCCTGTGAAGCTGTGAGAGGTCTTTTAGATTGCTAGGTACCAATCAGTGTGTAAGAGAAATAGATAAGAAAGTTACTGAAAAACTTAAGTGATGCACTAAATACCTTTTTGTTTCAAGGCATATTTTGCTCAAAGGATAAAACTAACAAACATTCCTTATTTTCTTGTGAAGCTTACAGATGTTAATTCTCTAATTTCAGCCCATACAAATGGAGAACCCCTATAAAGAGCCTCCTAAAAAATGTGTCTTATGTGGAATAAATGTGGACTACAAGAATGTGCAGGTGAGTTTGAAAATTCCTGTCCTTGGATGAAGGTAACTGGTTTACTATTTTTAAATAGGCCACAAGGAAGGCCACAAGGATAAAAAATTAAAAATTAATTCATATATGTAGGGGTTTAAAACTTAAGAGTAAGAATGTGTGCAGATAACTGTCAAATAATGTAGTTGTGATAAGTTGTTCAATCTACTAGTCTTATGTGCAGGTGTTACAACTTTTTTATTTACCAAATAGAGTCCTCAATTCCAATTCTGCTGTCATGTAACTTAAATGTTGTGGCATATAAAATACTGTCTAACTCCAAGCTATACTTTTTCTCATCTCCAGGTAGAACTGAGTTTTGTAAAAACAGATCAAACAATGAAAAATAGAATGCAAGTAGTAAAATAAACTAAAGCTCTCTAAAAATGTTCTTAAACTAACTTTGGATTTCTTAATTTTAAATAGCTTCTTTCCCAGTTTGTTTCCCCTCATACTGGCTGCATTTATGGCAGGCATATAACAGGTATGTGAAGTATTAAATTAAACCATTTACTAGTTAATATTCATGTTCTTGTGAGTTCAAGTAACAGTATATCAGCTATCTTTTCAAAAGTAACTACTGCCAACCCTATACATTTTGTAATAGTATTCCTCTGACTTAGTAGCCTTCATTAAGGAATGAAAATATCCCTTAAATTATGAGAGTTTTTTGTATTTAACGGTATAAGCACACATGCATTTTTCTAGAAAGACTTAAACAAAGCTAGAGGGAATTGTCAGTAGTATCACTTTCACCCTTTAAACTAATGGTTTGGTTATTGTTGATTTAAGAGACTGAAAATGACTTCTCTCTTCAGGCTTGTGCAACAAGAAGCAGAAGGAAATTACAAAAGCCATTAAAAGAGCTCATGTGTTTGGTAAGTATGATTATGCTTTTGAGTTTTGTAAGTCAAGCCTACTTTCCTATTAAAAAACCCCTCCATCTTATCTCTTTACAGGATTTATGCCAGTTATGTTTAAGAACCCATCATTTCTCACAGACCCCAAGATATGTAATGTCAAGTATCCAGAGTAATATACTATAAAGAAAGAAACAATAAAACTACTTTTCACATGTATATACTTGTTTACTGGAAATGTGGTTGGCGAGCATAATGCACCACTGACTGAAGGGTGGAGGTCAGTTGCTTTTTTTATGAAGTGTCGAGTCTCTAAAATTGTCTGAAGGAAGTATGAAAGATGAAAGCAATAGTAGAAATTGGCAACTGTATGTACCACTTCCTCTGCTCACAGGTCTTGCTAAAGTTCAGGTGGCTGTTTTTCCCTTGCTGGATTGGAAGGGGGGAGAAATAAACAAGTGGTGGATAGCTAAGGATAAATTATTTAAATTGTGGCAATTCATGTTGACAGCTAATTCTGTTAGGCATGTTACCTGTGTTCATTTGATGCTCCCTGCCTCAGCGCCTGCTGAGGGAAGGGTAGTACTGCTTCTTCAACAGCAGCTTGAAGTTGTATTACTCTGAGGCAGTATGGGACATAGTTATGACCGCTAACATCCTGCTAACATAGTCTTTAAACCCTGAGACAGCATATACAGATTTATCTCTGGAAGGCAAAATGAGGGAATGTCATCTGGACTTGTCTCTATGCCAAACAGGATTCATGCATTGGAGGAAAAAAAAAAAACAAACCTGTATGTCTTGCAAAAACGCATTTTTTATCCCTGCGGTGCTATAAATCGATATGTCACTTGAATATGCTGGCAGTAACTTTTGGTGCAAAGTCATCTGGACAAATCATTAACAGATCAGAAAGTAGGAGAGTGTGGGTATTCATTTGTGTCTCTAATTTTTTCCAACACATCCTCATCTGTTTCAGTGCTACTCAGAGTAAGCTTTCTTTCCTGGTCACTGTCCTCTTGGTCTCGAAGTAATTTTTGGTGAAGCTGCAGCGATCTTGATTTCTTGAATGACTTTGATCCTGTTGTGGTCCCTCTGACTTTACGCTTGGTTAGGTGTCTTGTTTCGGCTTCAGTGAAGTCTCTTTCCTCTACCATGAGAGTCAATTTGTCCATGACATTAATATTATGGTCAATGTTACAGCAGTTCTTCGATATCTGTCGGCCTTTGAAGGAAACAATACATGTCTGAAGTCCAGAATTGGGGAAAAATGTTTGCAGTGCCTGACAAAGGAGAACATTCTCCTTTGGCTCTCCTGGGTAATCTCTGTCTTCTCCTGGAAGAAAAAAAAAGCTAGAGTTTTAGTCCCTCTTGCACACTTCTACCACTACTACTTTGGCTGCCTCAAGTTCAGAAGTATTTTGTCCTGCCAATTGAATCAAATTTCGAAGTCTTACTAAGACTGGCATTGCATTTATTTAACTTACCTGAACAACTTTGTTGCTTTTTCCTCTTTATTTCTTCTTTTAATTGGCTCACCTCTGCTAAGAGTTTCTCTACAGATCGTTCACTGGCTTCTACTGTGGAGCATATTTTCTGCAAGGAAAAGAGTATTTGATGGAATTAACAGTATTCACAGAGCTGACTTTAACCTTGTTGCAAAATCCTTAAAGGTACTCATGATTTTAAGTTAAACACAAAGTATTAAAAAGCTTAAGTAATGAGCTTGAGGTGGATTTTAGAGATAATAACTTAAACTTTGTGTTGAATGAGGTGCAAGATGTTTTACTTGCTCCCATATAAGCAAAGGAGCTCTGACAAACTACAGATGGTGCTTCTTCAATATAACCCTCTTATGAGAATTTATCAGTGGAGTGTACTTTTGATCAAGTGGAAACTTAAGTCTTCAACTTTGAGAACTTCGTGTACAGCCACTAACAGTAAATGGAACTCCCTGATCTTTCAGTATGTGCTTCCAAGATGCAGCTTTGTTTCTCATTTAGTGCAAGATGGTGTACCCTTTGCTTGACTTGGTTTTGTAGTACTGCTGAAAGTAACTGTATAGGCAGGTATGCATGACTTACCTTCAGTTCCTCCTGCAAGGTGGCATACATCTCATTTATCTTATGAACCTCTTGTAAGGATCCATCTTCGTAAAAGAATTCTGACCTGTGGACCAAGAATATAATTGTATAATTGCAAGTTAATGATGCCAGTGCTTACTTAATAGGAGCTATAATGAATAAAGAAGTATTTTGAGCTTCAACACTAGATGCCTATGTTGAGACAGACAGCTGCTCTCATGGCAAAGTATGGGACTTAACTAATTCCAAGTAGCTTGGAAGGGTAAATAATTGCAGAAGACAGGTCAACAAATGAGCAGGCTATGGCCGTAGCATTTGCAAAAGCACTTAAAATAATACTTTCATAGAAACATAACTATACTTACCTTAGCTGAAAGCTACAGCTATCAGTAAACATGGTATATATTGTACCTGTGTTGTCTTACTGCTCTCACAAAACCAGAAGATACGCAGGAACCAGACACTGTTCTGTAACCTTGCTGTTCTGCCATACCCAAGTTAGTAACCACCAAAGGAACTTTCTGGAAAAGACTTAAAAAGCAGAACTATGAGAACATGATTTATTAACATCCAAAGGCCTCTCTTTGATAGTTAAAGGTTCTTGATCATTAAGCATCCCAGATGGAGGTTTACAGTACAGTTAGTTCTTGCTAAATGTATCACATCACACATAGATGACTACTTATGGCTAAAGGCAAACTTCAAGTGCAGTAAGACTCTGAGCAACGCCTCTAGTTTTTTTCCCCGTTTCTGGGTACGAGGCACACAACAATGCAATATTTGCTTGTTAAGCCTAGCCTATGGGCAGCATGTTGCTGAAGAGAACTGAAAATTACCACCAATTGAAATATTTCAATGATATGTGAAGATGAATACCACGCATAGTTGAAGTCCTATACACAAAACCAAATTGATCAAGAACAGCTTATGTGCATAAATGAACTGACAGTGTCTGCCTGTTGACACTGGCACTACAGATAGTTATAAAGGCAAATCCCTAACAGAACTCCAGGGTAAGATTTCAACTGGGCTCTAGCAATATAAGGACTAATTTTATTTAATGTGTAAGTTTCAAGGGTAAAATAAACAGTGTTAAAAGTAATTCAGTTGCAACAAAGAAAAAACCAAACTATTCCAAGTTGTAGCACATGCTGTGCTACTGCTTTATTAAAACTAGAGAACAAACCAATTACCCTTCTTGTGGCCGATGTAAGGCATGTTCCAGTCTGTAAGTAGAACAACTTTCTGTCATCACGCTAGAGGTTAATAAAAGGAATACAAGGCCCTGATTTGCTAGGTGCGACTGTAAATTCTTATGAAGAAGTCTTTCCCGGAATGTCATGGTCTGGTCTGTGTTACGTCTGAATTTGTACCATCCTATTACACTCTGCAGGCAGAAGAAGATTTATTATTACTGTTGAATCGTGCTGTCCCTGTGTCTTATACTGAAGCAAGTTAGAGGATTTAGTACAAAGTAATGAATCTGAATTGTTCCGTGATGTGTACATATTCAAGCAGTTAGTTAACTTGAAACCCTTAAAACATGTAGGCCTAATTCCAGTATGACAACTTCATTCTTTACTTCAAAACCATGTGTGGAACTGGCCTGTTTTCTGAACTTGTCCTCAAGCTGAAACTCTGCAAACTTGGTTCTGCTATTTTGCTGTTTGTCTCTTTCCAGCTTCTACTCTCCCCTTGTGAAACTTTCTTCTGTGGAGAAGACTGTAAATTTTTTTGGTCAAGTGGTGTTTAACCACTTGAGTGAGCTGACCTCAACTGATCTTAAGCTAGAAATCAGTAGAATTCCTTTGGAATATCTGAACTGTTCGCTTGAGAAATGAGTAAGAAAAAATAAAGTTGTGACATGTATGTAGGCAAACCCTAGACAAAAATAACCTAAACTGTTCTTTCAGGGGGAAAAGATGATGCAGCTGCCTTGACCAGCAGGTTGAGGGACTAGATACAAGATTTAAAAAAAGAGAGGAGGGGAAAAAAAGCTTGATACAAGAAGTATCCAGAACAGCCCCCAAAATCTGAGCAAGCTCCTTAGTATAGTTTAGGTTTGAAGATAAAATACCTTCTTACAGCCTGATAGTATTTTCTTCAGGGCAAGTTCATTCAGTTCTCCTGCGGAATTATAAAAGCTAGAAGAAAATTAGGACAATTAGAGGAAAAAAAAAAAGCTACTGTAGAAATAATTATTCCCTAGCAGTCTGGCAGTCATCTCACTTTAATAGCTCCCCCCCCCCCCCCCCCCCCACCCCCCCCCGTAAGCATAAAGATATGCTGACACAGCTTCTCTGCTAGGACAGTGCAGTTAATTTCATTACTCAAATAGCTATGTAGGTCGTCTTGTACAGCCCAGATGCTGTGCTGGCATCAGTGCTACTGGGACACAAGTTAAAGGTAGCATCTATGTTCTCTCAACTACAAAATAGTAAGATGCCTTCAATTTGATACGAAATGTCTTTCTAATAACATCTGGGTTTATTAGTTTTCAGAAAGATTTGAGAAGGAAATTGTGTTGTGATTCTCCCTTTGTAGGAGTGCAAACCTGCACAGCTGTATTCCCATCTATGATGGAACTCTCAATACTAGTCCTTGAAACTACTCCTGCCATGGGGCTAACAAGTGTTTCTTTTTCTGACCCACTTAGAAGCCTATGGCTGATGCTACCTTTTTTCTTTGAGGGTGAGGGATTGGGATGTATGCTTTTAGAAAAGCAATGTGTTTTTTCAGTATGTTGAGATTATTCTGAAGTTTGTATGGTATCATACCTCACCAGAAGGTGCAGTATGCCATATCTCTATTTCTATATGCATAGAGAAACAACAAAAAAGGACATGAAGAACCAAAACAGGAATAACATAATGCATTTTGCATCTGTAATTCCAAGGAGTTGATGTGGCTACTGTAGTTAGAGCCGGGTGATTTTCTCAGTCATGTAATGTAAGTTTAACTTTTGAAGAGCTCAAGTTAGGGTTAACTTTAACTTTTTCATATCTGTTAGGATTCTTACCTGAACAACTGGTAGCATGGAATATGCTTCTGTATATCTGGAAAGAGAAGGTAATATTACATCAATTCAAAATGTCTATTCTTCTGTATGCTATGATCAGAATTAAACTGGTACAAGAACCAAGAAAGAATTCTGTGTAATATAATTTCTTAAAATCAAATGCATTAACATGTAATTAAATAAGGTTAAGAAAGGAAATATTTTTTAACAAGATTCTAATTCATTTTTCAAATGTAAAGGGAAACACTTATATAAACTGTATTTTTTATACATTTTTCTGTTTTGTCAAGTGAAAGATAAAATTGGGCACTTTTTTTTTTTCCCTTCAGTTGGGTACAGGAGTAGTATGTAATACAAAAGATTTCACTTGAGTTACTCTGCAGCAAGGCATGGATGCTGTTAGTAAGAAAGATGAGGCTAGAGAACAGAAACCCATAGGATAGATAATCAGAACTGGAAGACTGACTACCAGAAAAAAAACAGGTGATCTAATAGCATTCTGAATCCTTTTCCTTTCCTAAATTCTCCACTACCTTCATTTTTACAAGTTAACTAAAAAAAACCCCAAACTTTGGAGCAACTAATCTGCCTATGAGAATGTGATGATGAGACTCTGGGTAATTTGATCAATGCCACCACAAAAAATTCCCCACATTTTTGGTTCAGCTGTGAGACTTAGTGGAAGAAAGTTACACCTTAATTGTATCCTAGAGTAAAACTAGAAAATGGGATGCAGTTTCTCCCTACCATATTTTCAGGAAGATTGGAAAGAAGGCACATATTGTATTACTTTGTTCTCTTTCTTTTTGTGTAGCTGCATTTTAAAGGAATGGAGTTAAATGTGTGTGCATGTATATATATGTTTTTGTTAAGGGCTAGTATAAAATGCACATCCACTGCAATCCCATGAAGATTATAAAGAAAAATACATCTGGCATCTGCTCAATGAAATACATAAATAGTTTGCAGTCTTCACACAGTATTTTATAAGCTTTAAATTAGGTAATAGATGTTAACACATTATAGCTCTCATCACTGAAATAGGCCAAGTTTTTCCAGGGCAACCATAGTCCAGGAGAGTCTGTGATGTGGCCAAGACAAAAAAGGAGTCTAAGCCCTAAATTACCTTTAATGTGACAAGATGTTTGGCAAAGACGAGCTATTCAAAGAACTAAGAACTAGTACTTCTGTTAAATTACTGTATTTTCTACAGTAAAATTGTATTTTTTTTTAGCAATTAAAATGTTACAAAATAACCCTTCCATGTGTTTTTTTTATATCAACCTGGACCCCAGGATCTAGCAGCTTTGATCTTGCTGTAAGGTATTGACTACCCTCATTCAAAACTGTAAGCAGTCCTATATTGCCTAAAACAAAGGCAGGCATTAAAAATATGGACAGACTAACCGATTGTATAAACAACCTCAACATCATCCATTTGTGAGTCAGTAATGCTGTTCTTGGCTTCACCTTTCACATCTCCAAGGAGAAAACCTTCCTTTATAGGGGGAGAGAAAAAAAAAGTTCACGTGAACAGTAGCATTGAATAGGACTTTTTCATCTAATATCAACAGTGTAAATGCTGTCTTCAGGGGAGGAAAAAAGCTGTCAAAATGAACTTTTTTTTATTTAAACAGAGTAGGTTCTCACTCATTTTTCAATACCTGCCTGTATTAAAGAAAAAAAAAAAGTTGGAATGTGTACTCAGCTGTTTTCCATTCCTCATGTTTTCATTCACAAGTGAACAGTTTGTGGTCGTACAGGTGATGCCCACCTCCAAGGCTTAGGCCAGACGGCCTGACCAGCATTTTGGTCAGGCCTTGGCAGACGCGGTGCTGCTGCTGCTGCCGCCACACCAGACGTTCGGTGGCCCACACCTCGTTTTAAAAGAAAAAAAAAAACCCACAATGTCCCGGCATTAGCACGGAAAGCAATCTCCATTGCAGCAGGGTGCAGCGGGGAGGGAATACACTGCAAAACCGTGTTCCAGCACAGCAGACAGTGAGGCCCTGGATGTCCGTGGGGCTCTCCCCGGCAGCGGGCTCCCGGCGGGGGGCAGCCCGCCCTCCTGGCGGGGACGGGAGAGGCCCGGCGGCGGCGGGCTGCTCGCGCGACCAATGGCCGCCCCTCCCTCGCGCCGCTCCCCCCGCCCGCCGGCCCGCGATGTCCCCCCCTGCCCCGCCCCCTCCCCTCCCGGCGGCGGGGACCGCGGCACCCACCGTGTCCGAGTCGGTGCTGAGGTGCTGGAAGGCGAGGGCTCCGAAGACGAAGCCCGAGAGCAGGGCCGACGTGCTCTCGCCCTCCATGCCCCCGACAATGGCGGGCCGCGCCGCGGTGGCGGGAGCCCCCAGCGGCCGCCGGCGGCAGGGCAGGGCAGGGCAGGGCCCGGTCGGGCACATCCCATCCCGTGAGGGAGCAGCGGGAGAAAGAGGAGGAGGCGTGCGGGGCGCGGGCAGCGGCCTGTGCCGGGCCGCTCCGGCGGCGGTGTGCGGGCTCTCCTCAGCCGCCTGCCCTCCCCGCGCTGCGTCAGCCCTCACCTCCTCCGCGCCCGCTTCAATCCTCCCTCGCTCTCCCGGCCTCTTCCCGCCTCCTGCCCGGTGAGGCTCACTGCAAAACCAGCCCTTTCGGTTTGCCTTAAATGGTGTAATTCTTAAATCTAAATTCCTCTTTTGTTTTTACCCTTAAGGTGAAACAGTGCTCCGATTTAGGAAGGCTGTTCAGACCCCCTGCGTCTCAGGGATGGCTTCTGGAGCAAAGGAGTGCAGGTGCAGCAGCAAGGGCTTGTTGCTGAGGGCAAGGTGAGGTGTCCTGGCCGCAGTGATGCCTGCAAGCTTCGGGACCTGACATAGCTCCAGGCCGAAAGTCAGGATCTGTGCTTATAGAAGAGCCTCATTGATCTGTACTAAGAGCTTTAGCAAAGCATCAAAACAGCATTTAAACCAAGCTGCCTGGCCCACATCATCCAGCTGGGAGTGTGGGTGGAACGAGCTGTATTCATGTCTTCAGAGTGGGTGGGTTGTGTCATGCCAGCCTGCAACATGAAAAGGCATGGCACTGGCTGAGCTCCTGTCTATAACAAGGTTGTACCTTTTGAAACAGGACATGCAGCTGTGAGTATATCTGGAGGTGCATGGTACTGTTCAGGATCCTGGTGAGAATCTTCTGAGTTAATAACCTAATAAATTGTGATAGGGAAGTAATAAAATGATAATGCTAAACAATGATCTGACAGCAGTAAATTGTACCGCTTCTTCCTAAGATACAGACTGAGTTTGCAGAATGTATGTTTTGTCTTTTTTCAGTAGTTTCATTTTACTTCTTTTTAGTATTTGTAGTAACATATTTTTTCACATTCTAGCTGGTGTTCCTGACCATATCAGCCAGAAGAAAGCTCTAGAAAAAAATTTCAGGAAGTGAGAGTTAAAAGTGACAGCGTTCTTTGAAACGTGATCAGAGATCCGGTCTAAAGGCCGCAGGAGTTTTTCCCCTTCACTTCAGGAGAGCAAATGTTTGATTTCATCCCTCACCAGGACTATAGGTAAGCATATTCTTAGCCTTAGACATTCATTTCCTGACTCTTGAAATAGGATGTATGCTCCTGTGGTCTTTGAAGAGGTGTTTCTACGATTTTGGGGTCTCACGCATGTGTTTTTAGGTTTCATATAAAATTAACCTTTTTAGTGCAATTTCTTTTCCCTTAAAACTTTTTGGCAAGATTAGAAGGAGAATGGTTAGTTCTGGCATATTTACATTTAAATAAAATTCCTTAAGTATTACTTAAAATACATGTGAATCGTGCCAATATTTAGAAGAGGAAAATTGTTGTGATTCTTACCTGTTGTTACAGTGGAGAGAGGGACCAACTAAGACTTTTATTTTTCAACACACTCATAAATGATCTAGATCTCTGAATAAGGGGGTAATGAGTCTCCAGATGATACAGAATGATTGACAAGATTAGTGGGAAGGAGCTAGTATGCATTTCTTGCAATGCAGGCCATGTGGTATTAAACGAATGGGTAATAAGTACAACACAATTGAATTGATACATTGCAATAAATGATTCCATTATGGACCACGTTGCCATGGTGGAGGCAACAAGAACAGGTGGATATGACCAGCATCCATAGCCGTTTGTGGAGAAAATTACGAAAGCGGACATGAATGCTGACATCTTTTAGAAATTGCCCCAAAGGACCCTGTGCTGTGACTGCAGTCACTCCTAAGCCAGAGCTGTGAGAAAATTTTATGCATTTAATCAATGCAATAAATGTTGGGCATCGACAAATTATTCTGTTGTATTCAGCATTGATGATATGCAAACCATACACAAGATTTATATTGACAATATGTGAGATATGTATTGACAGTCATGTAATGCCTACACATCTGATGGTATCTATACATTGCTGAGGCAAACAAACGTAGTCAGAACATGTAGTGGATTTCCCACTTTTGTGATACAAAGATGCAAGCCTGTTGTAAGCTACAGGACATGATAAATAAGATTCTTTCAACAATAATTGTTGCATTTATCTTGTGTGGAAACAATAATGCTTGTGTGGTCAGAGCTAAATGTGTTACAGTCATCCTAATGATACAATACTTCAACATACTTCTTCAATGTTTTCATAATTCAACTGTTGATGGCCAAAGGTAAACCATAAACAGCACAATCTTACTGCAGTCAGATATAAACACAGATCTGTTTAGTGGCGTAGATGGGATCCGTGCAGACCTAAAGAGCAGCAGACATAGATCAGTTAGAGTATGAATGCAGAGGAGTGGATATTTGCACTTCAGTCTGTGAAGACAGTGTGGTTTCCATAAATAAATATTGCACCTGACATTGCTTACCATGCAATAGGTGATCTTTAAGGTTATTCTGGCCTTTTGGAGGATTTTTCACAAGTGAAGCATGAATCTCAGTCTTGATAAAAATTGAAACAAAACTACCAGAGATTATTTCACCCTTGAGTAGCAATCAGGTGAGGAGTTTGCTGAATGTGAGGTTGAAACATTGAGAAGATATAAGCAAAAACCAAAAAGGCCTTTTTTTTGTTATAGTGGTAAATGTTTAATCGAAAAAGAGGTATTCTTGGTAGTTCTCATGTGTGAGTACACACATCAGAA
Source organism: Calonectris borealis (assembly GCF_964195595.1). Classification (NCBI taxonomy): domain Eukaryota; kingdom Metazoa; phylum Chordata; class Aves; order Procellariiformes; family Procellariidae; genus Calonectris; species Calonectris borealis. Next base: position 66,586,482 of record NC_134315.1, read on the forward strand.
TTACTGGAGTGCAGAATGCTGTGGTCAGTCCTTTTTGAAAGACTTTCTTATCCTGCAAAACATAATCCCGGTACCCCTGGATGTTAAGAGATGCTGGGAAATCAGCCCAGGTTTGCTCTCTTGACTTTGTGTCATTGACTTACAGGGCTTTTCTAAGTAGATCAGTCTGCTTTGCTGTCTTTGTAGCATGGCAAAATTCACATAGAAATACCAGGGAGCCCTACAACTGGCATCAGAGGAACAATTTTAGCAATAGTAACACCTTCATGTGCCTAACGACATGATGTAAGCAGCTTTTGATCATGTTGCAGCTCAAAACAGGTAAACAATATACCCTGTATATTTACTGTAAAAAAGATCAACTTCTATCGAAGATTGACCATGATTGATAGTCATGGAGCCTATTGTCATTTGCCTCAGGTAGAAATATCTCTTTGTTAACCTGTAGGGAATGTATTACTTCAACATCTGAAGCACCACCTGGCTGAAGTTGACGTGTCAGTGCTCTTTTGGAACAGTATCTGCTAGAGACATACGATGTTCTGGTAGTCTGATAAGAAAGGCGTTACAAGAAAGGCAGGCTGGTATCGGCTGCAAAGTCTCCTTTATGACATCCCTCCAGGCTTCTTTTGGAGTCACTGGAATAGTTAGTATTGGACAGGAAGGAGGCATACCTGGAAAGAGTGGTTCCCAAAATTTCTGTGACTGTGTGATTCCCTCTCTTTAGAGGCCACGTCGAGTGTTCTTTCTAGTCTGCTCCACAGTAGGTAACATATCAAAGGGAAGGCAAAACCATAGTGGTGCTCCTTGAAAGCTGTTATGTCCTATTGCAGTTTTTATCTGTCCACGGTGTATATGCACCTGCTTGAAAAATGACTGCTGTATAGCCACTCCTGTGCAGGAAAAGGCTGTTTATACCTGATTTAACCCTTCCATATAAGGCACTACAGATAGGCAGAGGTCAGTGCTGTGTTTGCTTCTCCTCGCAGTGAAAAAATAAGTGGGTCATAATTCCAGTTCCCTCAGACAATTGCAAAACATTGCCTAATAATAAGAAATTAGTAGAATGACCTCAAGGATCAAAAGCCAAGAGTAGGCAGCTGACGCCCACTCCATCTCCTTCTCATTTCCCTAGGAGACCAGGAATATCTTCATTGTTTCAAGTGAATTTCTTATGCTTGCAGGTGTCAATTTGAGATTCGTTAAATTAAAGGTAGCTTTGCTCCTGAATTCCTCCTGTGTCACCAGCATCCCTTTGTTCTAAGTTGGATTTCATTCTTCCAAATAAACAGAGTTTTGCACATTAAGCGTCTTGCGACTTTTCCTGACATATAGGGTACTTCATCACAAAGAAGTGCTTGTAGTTATTTGGTATAAATTCGTCAGCTGTTATTTACTGGACCTTACAAGTGAGTGAAACTACATTCTGTTGCTGCATGTTTATTTGAATTATTTGCAATACCTTCACACTTCTCGATAAAGTCTCTCTTCCAGCTTCAAAACAGACATGATTGCAGCAGGCTGGCTATTAGTAAGAGGGATAAACGTGAGAAGGGTGGAGGAATGATGTGGAGAAGCTCTGTTTAGTCAGTGGATGGCAGAGCTAATTCTTAAAGAAATTACTGTGCCGAGGAGTTTTGCGTAGCCCCATCACAAACTGTAGTTATTCAGCTCATAGTGTTGGATGCATGACTAGTCATGCTGGAATTTGACGAATATGTACATTTCAGTGGTTCTTTTGAAATAATAGAAAAAATGAAGATTGTGATGGGGCTGTGATAAGCTATGCCAACTTTTTGACTGGAATGAATTTCCTTTCTTCCTCAGATCACAAGCAAGTGCATCACCTTCATACAGGGCAGAGATACAATTCAAGTCCAGGTTTACTTCTATAGCAATCCCGAGTGGTTTGGAGTTAAGAAGTAGACCTGCTTTGACCACCATGTCTCAGTTGTTTCCATGCTCATGATCCCAAGAGCAGAAAGATGCTTTAGAAGCTTTGCCAGCCACTTCTGGCAGAAAATTAACCACAACTGAACTCCTTGGTCATGATTGGACCAATTCCAGTACTCAAGCTCATTCTTTAGTGCTTTTTGGGACAATTTTCCATTGTGTTAGAATTTTTATTTCATACTGTTAATAGGTAGCCATAGAGGCTCTTCTTGGTTTCAGTGTCGTCCCCAGTTTGTGTGGTTTTGGTGTTTGGTGGTGGGTTTTTTGGTTTTTTTTTTTTTGTTTTTTTCCCTCCAAACCATGCAAAGGTTTGCAATAGAACAGTAAAAACACTGAAATGTTTTGCATGATTTCAGGAGGTACAAAGCAGGTAAAGCAAAGAATAAAGGTAAGAAGAGACCTGGCCATATGGATCTTGTAGTGCCTTTGGGCTAGATAGTTTGACCACCTCAGGAGAGAGGCTACTAGCAATTCTTCGTCTTCTTTCACTTCATGTGGGAATGCCATCCCTGTGTCCTCTTTTCACAACCCTGCAAGGGGCTGGGGCTCCCAGGCTGGCCCATGAATTCAAGGTGATGCTTTCACTGCAGTGGGTGGTTGCAGTGCTGCGTGTCCAGGAGCAAACTGAATGGAATGGGTGTAGTAATTGTCTTTTGCTGTGTGGCAAATGTGACATGTTGGGTGAAAAGCAGTAGGCTGCCAAAGTCTCTCTGTTTCATTTGTTCCCCCTCCAAACCTGTTCTGGTTTTTTTTGAATATGCCTGTGATAGCTGTCTCAGCAGCCCTCAGAAAACCTCATACGTCTTGGACTGAGTGGTTTGCCAGGGAAAATTATAGCTGACAAAGGGCTTCAGTCCTATCATTCAGCATGATGGAGGAGTGAGCATGGGAGGGGTTTGCTTGCTCTCTGTTTTTTTAGAAGGTGGCTGGGAAGAATTACAGTGTCTGTCTGTGCTCCTGGTGTGGCAGCAAATATGACTTTGTAAGGGTTAGACAGGCAGTGCAAATGATAAGGCCTCACAGGATGGAAAACAATTCTCCTTCATTCAGGACAGGAAGCGTTTTCTTCCTCCCCCCAGGGTAGGGAAGTCTGTCTTTCCCTCTCTCCTTTTAAGAAATGATCCCTCTTTTGTGTGCCTAGGCTTATTGCTGAGGCATCCCATTAAGAGAGTCACCACACCTTCCTGTTTCTTCCTGGTATGTTATCAATACTTCATTTCTCCCACATTTCCTGCCTCAAATCAGGTCCCAGAAACTACCTCCACCCTCCCGCCCACAAAGTTTTTTAGCACCCAGACGACATGCATACCGATCCCCTGTGCCGAGGCTGAAGGTAGCAGAGATGCCCTGTGTCGTGCCAGAGGATCAATGCCCGCTCACCCAGCTCTCTACCGTATGCCACCCTAGGGAACGTGTGTTAGCAGGGCAAGCCACTCGAGGAAGAGACCAGAAATGAGAACCTAGAGAATGGCAGCTAAACAGAAATGGGTAAGCAAAGCTGTTTTACGAACAATGAAACATTGTTCCTAGAGAAGCCTAGAACTAGAGCCTTTTGGTGAGGCAGGTGAGAAATAGTGGGTAATGTTGTGCATGGCAGCAGCAGTGTAATGGGAGAGTGAGGGGCTTGAGGTTGCCATTGAAAGAAAGAGCAATGTGAAGGCAGAAACAATTGAAAAACAAACCAATGAGGTTTTGTAGAAGATACAGAAGGCTCAGAAAGAGGTCAGCAAGAGGAGAGAAGGTAAAGCAGGTAAATAATGAAAACAAGATGCAAAAGAAAAGTTAGATTGCTGAAGAAGATGCGATGTAGTTACAAAGACCCGAGGGATGGCATTCAGCAGCAAAGCTGAAGATACAAAGGCTACTTGACTCATTATATGGCACAAGGAGCATGTCATGGTATCACGTGAGCTTGTAACATGTCGAGAACCTGCTTGTTGGTGCCTGGGTGCATGGTACAAACTAGAGGACTTATTGGTGGTGCAGCCCACTCTGATATCTGTGCTTCTGTTACTAACTGGAGAGTATTGGGTACACTTTCTACAGAGGATCTTTGCATCTGCTTTCACTTCTAAGGAATCCAGTTTGCATGTACCGAGGCTGCTCCACAAAACAAACCAAACAATGGTACCTGGGGATGGGGATATTCTAAAAGGACAGCCCCAGCTTTAGACAAATATGCTAATGTAAGCATGTGCAAGGGAAAGATCTTTTGTGGACCAGCATATCACTATTGTGGAAGTTATGCCCTAAATGCTCGTTCCATCAAGATTAGTAAACTTATTCTGTGATAAGGTTGTAAATGAGCAGCTGGTGGGCTCCTCTTAGGTTCTAGAGATACAGTTACTCACCTTCCTTTCTTCTGTGATACAAACAAAAAGGCAGGAGAGGGGTCGGTGTAAGGGGCTGAACTGTGTCTTTCTTAAAAAATACTGAATTAAATTATTGGCATTTGATAGGATAGGAGGAGAAACCTGCTTATCTATTGTATTTAAAGTCTGTAGTCGAATAAATGCAAAGGTAGGTGACTTGTTATTTCACCACAGTGCATTTTGTAACCCTGTAATAGAGTTTGGCTAATTTCTTGTAGAGCAGTGGAGGGAGCAGGTTTTATTGTATTGCCAATTCCTGCCTGCTGAAATTTGCATCTCCATTTCACAGGTGTTATTAAAAAATAAAATTTGAAAAGCCTGACTTGCACCTCAAGCTTCAGTTTGGTTCCTTTGGTCAAATAGCAAAACGAGGCAGTCATTTCACCATGAAGTAGAAAGTCTGACTAAATAAGTCACTAATTTGAGCAAATGTCAGTTGGAGAAGTGCTTCATGTGTATTAAACGAGTTTTAGAAGAGAAGATTTTAGGCAGTCTGAAAACCATACCTATTTGGTTCTATATTGTAATTTATTGGTGGGATGCCTTGTGAAAACTAGTTGACACATTGACAAGTTTCCTTGTTGGCAGCATCTTATTACCTAACATTTTTTCTTTCTTCTCCCTTGTATTATATCTGGTGAGTAAATGCTTATCAATTAAACGGAAGTGGGTGGAGTTAGGGCGGGACAAGGGGTAGAAATTACATTATCATTAAGAGCATCTGTGGTGTCAGGCTTCAGAGGGCAGTAGCCTTCTCCTAGAGATAGCTTGGGCTCTTAGAATGTGTAATTTTTATTTGCCTCTGTCTCTTGAAGTTTGCTGGATTCTCCACTACAGATGAGCATATGTTCTCAGAAAGGCAGTGGGTTGGCATTTTGAAGGAGCAAGCATGGAAGAAAATAGAGAGGGCTGTGGCCTTGCGGAGGTCAAGATTTTGTCTATCTGGATGATTTTGTTTGTGGTGTTAGTTTTGTTGCCTTCGATGTTTAGAGTGTCATTGGGGATTTCTCATTTCTATGTGAAAATTCTAATAAAAATATTAGAGGTAAGTTGAGAATTGGGTTAAAAAGGTATGTGTTTACTACAGGACATGTTTAATAAAAAAATAAAAATCTGTACATTTGATATAGATGCCATAAAAGTCAGCAGAAAGAATTAAATTAACTTGGATGTGTGGTTTGCAGCTTTAACTTACATGACAGTTCTTTTGAATGATGTCTTTAATGATATCTAGTTATGTGCTGGGTTATAATCTGGTACCGGTTTTAGGTTTTCTTGGGTTAAAGTAGAGATTCCATGATATATTGCTTCCAGTTCAAGCTGGTTAGAATATTTCATGCTATACTCATGACAAGTCAAATATAAATAAAAAGATGTATTAGTTTATGGGAGTTGGTAAGTAACAAGAACATGTATTTTAGATGTACATAAGTTTCAATGGCTTTATTTAGATTATTTTAATTACATGGTATTAATGAGTACTGTTCTAGGTAAGAATACTGACTGTGTGTGTTTGCTTCTTCCAGTTATAAATCTGGGGCATCCAGCCACAAGTTCTGCTGTATGAGACTTGAGGAATCCATGCAACCTTCTAAAAGTGTAATTTTTCTAGAGATGAACAAGGTCATAGCTAAGATCCTCGTTCTGCTGATATCAGTAAAAGTTTTCTGGGGCTTTTAATAAGCCAGAATTGCATTTAATTTTTCAAGTTTGAGTTTTCATATCTATCAGTGGCCAAAAGTAGGTGCTGTGAATTCATCATATTGAACAGTGAAGCATTTCCATTTTCCAGTAGATTAACTTTGTCTTTCAGGCATAAACCTGCTTTTCATGAATATACTTTCTACTTGTGGCAGAAAAGTTATTACTAGTATTGTTACTATTACTATTATTAAGCTGTCAGAGCCATCTGTTTGTGCAGTAGAACGTGTCTGTAACATGATACAGTTAATATCATGACCATCTTACCTTGCCAATTCTGTCTTATTTGTTATAATTTTCTCTCTCTCTTTTTTTTTTTTTTTTTTAAATACTGATTAAGAGCTCTTGGGCAGGGGCTGTCTGACTGTCTTCAGCTGTATGAACATCGTTTAGCATAGTGCACATGACTGCAAACTTTAGGAGTTACTTGTTTTTTCAGATACTGATGTCAATGGGAAATGACTGCCTGCAGTCAATATGTAATATTGGCTTTTATATGTGATACTTTTTTTTTTATCAACCAGTGGTATGCTGATTAAATTATCGGTACCGTGAGTAAGAGGCTTGTGGCACTTGGAATTGATTTCATCAGGCTGTCTCATATCAAACACAAACCTGAGGAGGTCTTTGGACAGCTTTGCTGCTCCGGCTGGCAGACAAAATAATTTCTGTATTTTTTTTTTTCCTCCCCTGTGCGTTTCCCAACTTTGAAGTACATTTGAGCCACTCAAATGTGGTGCTTTATATAGGAAGGCACTTCTCTTTAGAAAAGCATGTTACATGTTATTCTTTCCAGAGTTTTTGTAACAGGTTATGAGCATGATAATTTTGTGTTCACAATGTGGAGGATTAATTTATCAAAAAAGAAGTAATTAAGTTAATTGTTATGTGATCAGATATAGCTTTTTATGTCTGGTTCCCCGTTGCCACAGCAGCTAATAACAGGAAGAGCACAGCTCCATGTACTGCAGTTCAGGCTTGCTTGTTTTGTTCTTCAGTTGAAAGTTGTTCCCTAACTGTCCTGTGGGCAAAAAAGAAGTTTCCTCTGTTTTCATCTTATGATTAATTTCAGCTGTTTTCTTGGAAGTATTGTTCAAATGCTTCTCACCGTGCCATAAGAGTAACTAAGAGCTATCTTGGTGGGAAATGGGAGGGAGGGGGGATGGAGGCAATGTTAGGTCCCCTTTGCTTGTGCTGTGGCCCACTTGGCTCTTTGGAAGTAAGGGTAGGGCTGGGAAGTGCTGGGTTAAAGCTTGTGCATACAATTGCTGGGCCTATTCTTGGAGTCCTGGGGCTCATTCACCAGAATATGGCTGAAATTGCTGCTTGGGATACAGTTAGCTTTAAAGCAGGCTTATATGCGTCCTTTGTTCAAGAAATGAACGACTTGACTTGATAGCCTAGTGAAGTGTCGACTTGTTTCTAGCTGTGACATTATCTACCCGAGATCTTGCTAATGGGGTAATACACAAAGACCATCCTTTGTTCCTGTTGTTAGCCTGAGTGGTGAAATAGGAGGCCTTACCGGATAGTACGCTGAAAATGCAAAGAGCAGATGCTTAGTCATGTATTAGCATACTACTGACTATATTGCAGGAAGATCAGCGCTCTAGGAAGTACCAACAACTGGTTGATGTTTCACCAAAAATCCAACCTTGAGCACTATGACTAGATTCTCCATTGTGTTGCGTTTGATTTAGACTGTTATGTAGACCAGCAAAATTAATAGAAAACTGCTCACCTGAGAACACTTTATATTTGATTCTTACAGCTGTAAATGACTATTGGGAGGCAAATTGGGAGGCAGAGGGAAAACATGTTTTATTTTCCTCCATGTTTTGTCAATTTGAGAAAAATAAGAGTAGAGACTGAAATCAAGGACTTTTGAAAAAAATATCTTTTTCCTTTAAAGTTGTGTTTTCAAAGAAAGCCTATCTGTAGCCCTTACTGAATTTGCTGGGAGCTCTAGGTGTTTTAGGATAAAGCCAAGTTTGCAGATCTATTACTAAGCAATGAGTAATGGTGGCCTAGGATGAGATAAGTCATTTTGATTTTCTAACTTCACTAAGTGTTTTAGCAGTGTGAACAGTGACTGCAACAAATGGGCAAGATGTAATATCTGTATGGAAAGAATTCATACCCTTTGCTGCTTCTCCATCAAGGAATCTAGATACTTGTTTTTACGAAAGCAAGATTCAAGTTTTGAAAATTTGGGGGGTGATTGGTTTTGTTTGTGGGATTTTTGGTTTTGTGGTGGTGTGTTTGGGGTTTGGTTTGTTTTGTTTTTTTAGGACATATGGATAGTATAATAGTGAAAGATCTCCAAGACAGTAATTTCTCAATTGCATAACTGTTAGCCCGTAATTACTATTATTACCATTCATTTATCCTTAAAATATTTCTGGAAATGATAAAGATTAATTTGGTTTGATTTCCAATAGGGTTATTCTTTCCCATCTGCTTGTAAGCTTTTATTTGTGAATATTTTTCTAAGCTTTGTATTTGCTTGTCTGTAATGGGGTTTGGTGGAAATGACGATACTAGCAAAGCTGTGCTAGGGACGTTATTCCAGCTCTTTAGTGTTGCATTTGCTAGAATGAAACCTACATCATGCTCTTGCAGTCCTGTCGAGAGTCAAATAAATGTGTTAAACAGCTGTAGCTCCATTTGCCAAGAATCTTCTGGAATTTTATGAGATCTGAGCTTCTGTATGTAATTGGAGTATTGTTGTTTCTTGAGAAATACTCACGTGTAGGAAAGATATCAGCTAGCTAATAATTGTGGATGTTCTTTGAATTGATAGCTCACTTGTACATTGAGGTAGCTAATATGCTGTAAACTCCCACTGGAGTATGGGCAGATGTTGCAGATACTGAAGCTAGTGGAAGCAGCTCACTGCTGTGCTTTCAAATACATGGTTATCCTGAGCTAGCCACTGCATCAAAAAACATAAAAATGACACTTGTGCTTTTATCCCAAACATTTGTTTGGGACCCTTCTCAATCTATTTCATCTGCCCTCACTAGAGCAGCCAGGAGACTTGCGAGTGCTTTTCTCTGTCCGATTGTGGCCAGTCACTGCTAGCACATCCTCTCAGACCTGCTATATAATATGCAGATTATTTGATCTGTGTTCTTGTTTGGGATGTGAAAGGGGAAATGAGGCCAGACAGAAAGGATTGTTGGGTGAAAAGGTCGTAAGTGCTTGATCTTAGTTGGTGATTTTAGCTTGCACTAAAAACCTACTGACCTTCTCTTTGTTATTGGAAGACTTTATATGGAGTAATTGCCCCAAGGCCTTTGTCACACATGAGAACAAAGCCAAGAAGAGGACTGAAAAGCCAGTGTAATGACTGATTAGAAAAAGCTTTTGTGAGAACATGGGAGAAGAGGTAGTAAAATATGGGAACGTAGAGGAAGAGACGCAAAAACGAATTATTACACAGTATGGAAAAATGGAGTACTGAAAAGCACACCGAACTGTACTTAAAAGGAAAAAGGGAGGGAAAACCACAAGAAGTGAGATTTTTAAAAAATGAACGTTCCATATTGTATAGCTTTTCATGTCATGTACTATGAAGAAAGTAATTAATATAATGAAGTATTAGGCACCCTTATTTTATTCAGAATGTAATTATAGGAAGCCTTAAACGAATGGGCTGTTGGAGATAAGATGTCAAGTCTTCAGTATTCCAGCTGGGATCACCCACTGGATGTTTGCACTCCTTGTGTCCTCAGCACTTCAGAAATGGGAGGGAGGAAAGCACAGCACCTGAGTTCTCATTCGGTCAGCAAACTTAGGAATGAAGTTGCTCCATTTAACACTTAAATTCTGTGTTAGTTGCAACATCTGTGTTTTTGTAAGGTATTTAAAACATCCTTTCATTATTGTTTTGCAATAAAGACCAGCATGACAGCTCTGTCTCAATACTGTGCAAAACAAAGGCAATCACAAAGCCTTATTTCATATTTTAAAAACAAATTAAATGTACAGATGCCACCGAATGCAGAACAACATAGAAAGTACTCTGCTGGGTCAGTCCAGAGCTTGACCCAGACAGATAGCCTGGGTTTGAAGGCACCAACTCAACTGCTTGATGAAAAGCCTAAGAGCTGGGTGATTGTATGCCCGTATTGCCAGGAATACCCTCCCAGCTGCTTGTTGCTTCAGCCTCCCGTGCCGATTCATGAGTTAGAGAGTTTTGCGTCCCATGATGATTTTCATCCATGTCTTTATGTAACTGCTCCCATTTCAGATGATCTCTGGCAATATGTCCTGGACAATGAACTCCACAACTTCAGTGTGTTTTGTGGAAATATATTGCCTTTTGCTTGCTCATACACTCTGCCCAACACTTTCATGTGATGCTCTCCAGTTCTTGTATTAGGAGAGAAAAATGGATAACTGTTCCTTATGCACCTGCTCTGTGCCAGTCCAGAGTTTGTAGACCTCTGTCATATGCCGTCTCAGCCAGCTCTTCTCCAAGCTAACAAGCCCTGTGTAACCATTCACCTATGGAAAGCTCTTCCTCATCTGCCTTGCCCTCTGCCTTTCTTGCCTTGACTGACTATTTAATTACAGGCTGCCACTTTTGTCCCACTGTTTCTCTGTACTATGAGGCAGGACTTTATACTTTACTAGTAAACTTCATACGTTTTTGTTGGTTTTGACTTGTCTTGCTCATTTGAATTAGTTAACATATTTTTGTGAGTCAGCTTGGTCAGTGATTATCACCCTTCTACCTGGGATTCAAAGGCCAACCACCTTGAAGTATTCCAAATCCTTCAGGACGGTATGAGCAAGCTCATTTCTGGCAGTGCTTGCCAACTGGCAGGTACCTGTTCATGTAGGAGGACCCTGATGGGCAAGATAAGGGTGGTAGAAAGGAGACAGGGCAGCAGAGAGTAAGGCAAAGGGCTTTATTTGCCAAGCTAGGTGATTTTTATTTTTTTCCTCCCTTGTGCCATACAACTATCCTAAAGGATATTGGAGAAGGGATGAAGACCAGCAGTCCATTATAAAGAGGTTAAGTTTGCCACATGTCTGCCTTTATTCTCTTTGCAATATTCTTGTTCCTGTGCCGTATATTCTTTCATTTCTCAGTGTGTGGGCTGCTGTTTCCATGACATCCTCTGGCTCCCCAATTCTGAATGACTCTCCATGTGTTGCAAAATATTAAAAGAGATGATGTACCAGTTTACATTTCCTAGGGAATAATGGGAAAATATAGACAAGGTGAAGGTCTGGGGTTTGGGTGGTTTTTTTTTGTTTGGTTGGTTTTTTATGGTGTTAAAAACAGATGGTTTGCATGGAGTTTAAAATATCACATCACTGCCTATTCTGCTTTCTCTTTTTTCTTTTCTTTTAAGATGGCTGGTAAAAAAAGGTCAACTAAGGGTAACTAAAATATCTTAATTATTCCGTGATAAAGTGTCCCTTTTTTGTTATTGACTTAAACTTCAATAGCTGCAGAAGGAGCTGGTAGAGAGCATGCAAAACTTAAGGATGGTAAAAAGCTAGTCGATGTTGTTGGCCCATGCAACACATTGTAATGTGGTGAAGACAATTTGAGATCAAGCTTCATGGTGACTTAAATGGCTGCACATGTCAGTAAGAGGGAAATAAACTGTTTAGCAAGAGTTTATCCTGAAGCAGAAGGATGTATCCTTATCTGTTGTAGGTGGGAAGCCTTAATAGCAGATGAGGACACAAGCTGAGTGGGTCATTGATGCCTTAATAATGAGCAGAGCCTACACGCAAGCATCCTGTGTCCTTTGCTAGGGCAGATGCCTTGATGTAAATACGGGAAGACCTAATACTCATGAGAGCTACCATTTATATGTCTATATATGTATGATAAAAACATTCAAAACTATGAAAACTTCAAAAATTAGGCATATCGGTATATTTGATTTTGCTAATGGAGGAATTTTATGCTGCTCTGCACAGGGAGGAGAAACTTGGTTTAGCTCAAAAAGGTAAAGACAGGGAAGGGTGAAAGCTCATTACCGAAACTACTACTTCAGAAATACTATGGATACGAAATGGTCCCTCCTTTGTTTTCTGTTAACGGAAACTGCACGAATACTGTAAAACTGAGGTAATCTCTTTTATTCTTTAAAATCCATTTTTAGATCTATTTTTCCAGCATGTCTCTAATGTCAGTGATAGTATTTTGCATCATTCTACTGCCTGAAGCTAACTGGGGAAGAGAATTTTGGACCCATGGACCTCATAGAGTCTCTTAGGTAGCTCAGTAATTTGTGGGGTCCCAGGAAAAAAACAACTGCCTGTGTCCTGAAAAGAAGTTTGAGCCAAACAACGTTTCCTGAAAATGGCAAAAGGTAATCTATGTAACAAATTAACAGGAGGTATGCAGGAAAGCATTGAGGCTGCATTTGAAAAATGAAAATTGAAGACCTGGCTTCAATAAAAAAGGCTTGGACAATTCACGTAAGGTAATTACAGAATGCCTGGAAATGATGACATTAAAACCATCAACATCTACTTTTCTTGTTTTGGGAACAGTGGGCCACCTTGCAGATTGAGGAGGGAGTAAAAAAGCAGAAGGCGCTGGCACTTGAAAATTTAATCTCCACTGGTAAGATCTCTGAATGAAGGTGACACAGCACTATTCGTCTTGTAAAAAGGCAACTATTTTAATATTTTACCTAGAAAAGAGTAAACGGAAACATAAATTGCATCTGATGTTAAGTAAGAAAACTGGAATGGCCAAAATGGAGTTTAATGGGCAAATAACTGCTGAAGTTACAAACCTACAAAAGAGACCTTAAGTATGTTATAAGCAAGATAATCTGCAAATGCTTGAGCCTTCTGAATAAAAGGTGTTAGAGACTAGTGTGGGTATAGAAAGACATTGATGACAAGCATTTGGGAAACTGTCCCCATTTTCATGAGTATTTTGTACTTTGACTCCATCAGCTCTCTCTTTACAAGATTAGGAGGAATGAGTATTCTTTGCCCTTGATATTGCTCTGTATGGATTCTCTCTTGCTTCTTGTAACTCCTAGCAGGCAAAAAGCCAGGGTCCTCAAGTAAAGGAGCTACACCATCCCATTCATCACCGTTACAATTTGCACTCTTCTCGAGGCATAGGGATAAAATCTGAGAGAGTAAATTTTTTTTTCTATTCCCAACCATTTTTCCTTTCTTCTTTGACCAAAGCGGACTGGGTTAAGTTCTCATAATAATAATCCTTTTACTTGTAGTGCCATTTTTAGTCATTAGGCACGTGCTTGGTTTGTCAGCTAATGAATTTCAAGTCTGATGATTTCCTGGTTGTTGAAGGTTTGACTGAAGTGCAGCTGGAGGAAAGTTTTGTGATTCTGACCAGAGGGTAGTATGTTAATTAAGATAAAATAAATGTATTCTGAATAATGCATATTTAATGTCATCCAATACCCACTCCCCCTGCCCCCCCCAAAAAAAAAAAAAAGGCAAACAAAAAAGCCAAGTGTTAGTGGGTATGAATCAATACAATTTTAGTCACTGTAACCAGCCAGGTAAGAATCTGGTCTCAGAGTGACCTCAGCAAACATCACTTAGACTTGCTGTGTGGCCATCCTATGAGGCGTAATTTTACAGATATAGAGCATGAATATGTTGTAATTCTTCTTGTGCAATGCTTCTGTGTTACACTATGTATATCTCAGGGGAAAAATCTAGACACACTTTGAAGTTTCTTGGTAGTGAAGCGACTCTTAAAGGAGAATGGATGGGGGAAGAGAGAAGGCTCTGAGGAAAAAATACCAGAGGAAGGTGTTTGTTACAGCTGGGAAAAAGTAAAACTTATCAACAGCCGCAAGACAACAACTATACAAACACTGCCTGAATTTGAGTCAAGGCACCAGGAGGGGTCTGCAATCTTAGTGCACTGTTGACATTTCTAGGTGTGTGTACATATTTTGATTGGTAAATGATAATGAAGCAGGTGGTGTGCTCAAGGTTTTATATGCAGCTTGCTCTGAATACTTTTCTCCTTTCTTCAACAATTTAGTGGTGTTATATGGCATAGGATTAGAGAAGTAACTTGTAGAACTAAATGCCAGTATATAAATGAGGCATAACAATGCAATTATGGTGCTTGGAGCAGGAGGAGAGCTATTTCTAAAAAGCACATGTATTTTACTCTTTTTGGAATCCATATCGTCCGTACCACTGTGTGGAAGGAAGACTCATTTCCTCATGCAGGGATCATCCAGAGAGAGGAAAACTCTATGGAAGAGGAGATTGCTGGCCAGCGCCGAGGACGCTTCAACCTTGCTGATGTTATGTACTTCTCCAAGAAGGGGTGTGAGGCAGTTGCAGAAGACGAAGTCACCCGACGGTTCTCCTCTGAGGAGCTGGTGTCCTGGAATCTTCTCAGCAGAACCAATGCCAACTTGCACCATGTCAGCTGGCAACTGACCGTTGTGTGGGTCATTGGGATCCTAATTCGGTATTGTCTCCTGATGCCTTTTCGGTGAGCCAGACGTAATTTGCTGGGATCTGTTTTTCATGTTACTTTTTACAAAAGATGTGAAATAATATACTATTGACTAGTGCAGAAAGAAGAACCCGGCATGACTTTGTTTTCTAACATGCCATCGAAATTCAAATATCCCTAAAAGGAAGAGGGAAAAAAAAAAAAAAAAAAAGGTGCTGAAGGTGTATATTTCTCATGTTCCATATGTTTTATTAGTAATTAATTTGTTTTTAAATCCAGCAAAACTTTGTAGAAATCATCTGGAGATCTTTTTATTATGTAAAGTAACAACTGTTTCAACTGAAAGGATCAGGCTCTACTTGTCTAAGAGACAGGGAGCCTGTATGCTGAACACTTGGGGTTTGAAGCAAAGCCAATGTTCAGGGAGCACAGGGCTGGATGGAAAAAAGAGACATGCGCTTTGAATGTATTAAATTTTCAGACTTCTAAAGTTTTCTTTTAAGCAAAACCAGCCTATATCATATTGACCAAACAGTTACGAATATTCATGCGTTCTTGTAAAGAGCAGGAGCTTTTAAAATTTCTTATTCATTTGATGGGAGGACAGTATATTTAAAACATAGCTGCAGTGCATAGAGGGATTTCATACCAGTCAATCACATAGCAGAGCACATATGCCTGTGTGTAAACTTAGATATGCAGCTTAAGAAGACAACATTTATGTAGAAATGGCTTCAATATTGGTTTTGCTCAGCCATTAGTAACCAATGATGTTTAATTTTCATGATTATATAGTAGCTTACTGCTTGGGGTGGAAATACATACTGAAATTTTTGGGTAGGTTTTTAAAAATGAAATGATGAATCCCTTTTGGCACTGGGAAATCTCACTTGCATTAAAGAACATTAGCCATTACTCGCTGTCCTCTTTGAATACAATGGCTCCTTTACCACATGATAGCTTCAGATCAAGGTGTGGTGCTTTTTGGAAGATAGGCTCCAGGCAGCATGAGGTTTTGTACTCAGTGCAGGATTAATAGAGTGAAAACATGTGCTCATGTTATCCTGTTGGCCTTAACTGGTTTGTATTGCTAGTTAGATGCTATTAATGGTGGAGGGAAGCATTGTGAAATGGATGAAAGGGTTAAATAAAATACTCTCTTGCTTGCTCTTCCAGTTTTACTTCTTAGCATTTAATTAAGATTATTTTACTTTGTAGCATCTGCTTGGCTGTTTTCAGCATCCTCTTGCTGGTCTTGGCCACTACAGTAGTAGGACAGTTTCCAAATGGCAGGTAGGTGTTTACTGAGGGCTCTTTCTGTTTCTTTTTTATTTCTTTAAGGATTTGAATTTGTGTGGTGGAATATAAATCTGCCTGAGTCCGGAGGATTAATGTGGACTATCGTGGGGTGACTTTTTCTCTCCTGTAAACTTAGAGAACACTATGAGAGAGAGTATGGCAATGGCATCTGAAAGTGCAATATAAGCCAGATAGATACTACTGGAAGCATGTTTTAGAGTGAAAAATAGAGCATGCTCTACTTGAGTCAGAATAGGGCAAGTAAATCATCTGTCCTGAGCAATTCCATATTAATACTGTGAGATTGTTATGTCCTGTCAGTGCAAAAAAACTCAAACGTGATTCACCAGCTAAATATTTTTATATTAAATTAATGTTAATGATTGAGTCAATAGCAGTTGCTTCCAGAGAAAATCTATAAAACAAAACCCTGACTATTATCTTTTCTGCTTTGAATCTGGTGGATTTAGGATAGATTACAGTAGAAGAATGGAACAAGAATATCTTTGATACCCGATAAGGTCCTCCTGCGTGGCATTGTTAGTGCAATGAATCCTCTTAGTATGGTCTTTGCAATAACAGCTATTGGGAATAATTTGGAAAGTTTACATTACATTGTTCTACGAGTGACTACATAGAACTGGAAATATATGTATGGCTTCATTTCTTTTAGAGTTAAATGCTGGCTAAGCAACCAGGTTCAGATGATGTGTGCCACGTTAGGTGTCCGATGTCTGGGTGGTCTTGTTCATTTCCACAATAGGTGAGTGGTGCCACCCTGCTCTCGTTGGTTTGGTATTGATTTCTTACAGTACTCAATGTCTCAAGTTTCAGAGTAGGATTCTTATTCCATTACTGCACAGATACTGTGATGTTGCCATTTAATCCAAGAAGCTGTTTGGATCACCTAGACTCTGTCAAGATGTTTGCATGCCCTACTGTGTTTTCTGTTGTGTATTGGCAGGGTATGCGAAGGTGAAATAGTATTGTGTTCTTGGTTAAATATACACTTGGACATTTTTCTTAATGTTTGCCATGAACACATTGTAATCACATGCAAGAACATCGCCATAAAACGTTCAGCTGTTCTATTAGCCGATTTGTTTGGTAACTAATTCTTCACGCTCTCTCCTAAAGTTAGTTATGGGTGGTATTTCAGTAAGTTTTTGTAATATCTTGCTTAGTGGTGGACCTTTATGTAATGTCTTTATGTAATGTTTGTGCTTTAGAAAACAAGCAAAATCGTGCTCTAGTGTCTTTTCTTTTAGAGTTTTAGTGTCCAAATATTCTTTGATATATGCCTCTATGAATGGTAATGTGTGCAGCTAAGATGCCTACTCCAATGAAGTCTCGTATTCTCAGCTAAAAGGAAACTGGTTTTGGTGAAATGCCAAAACTACTGAAATGTGAAGGGACTCTTGAAAGTATGAGGAAAGATGACTTATCTGCTGTAATGTACTGACAGAAGTTTTAACATATATCATAGTAATATTAGTATTTTAAAATGTTTTTTTTTTTTGTTCTTCTACTTCCTATGGATCTGCAGATAAGCTGTGTGCCTGAAATGCGTTTGTCACTGAGTGTCTCGATTGTGTGCTCACTGGATGGGTCACCTGATGGGGTCTGTAGTCTGGAGAATAAACATTAAGTAATTATTTTTATGGTTGTCATTGCAGAGAAAACAGACCACAGGAAGGAGGCATCTGTGTGGCCAACCACACGACTCCATTAGATGTTCTAATCCTGGCCAGTGATGGATGCTATTCCTTGGTATGAACAAGAGAGTTGGTAAATATTGGTAATGTTGAGATGCCCGTAGATATAGTGTTGGGTAAGAAGATAAACTTACTGGTAAAAAGAGTGGGATTTGATAGCATTCAAACTCACGTTCAAGACTGCAAAATAATAGACACAGGCAGGTCTGTACACACTTTTGACCAAGAGGATTGGTATCATTTGTGAACGAGCTTAGAAATTGATGCATCTGTGTTCAGAATTTTATCATTTAAGTGTGTGTGTGTTTGCATAGTAACTAGTTTCTTTTGGGCTTGCAGGTTGGCCAGGCACACGGAGGGCTTCTGGGACTTATTCAAAAGTCTTGCATGCAAACCACTCAGCATGTTTTGTTTGAACGCTCAGAAATGAAAGACCGTCATCTGGTGAGGAAAAAGTAAGGTAGTGAGGTGTTTGCTTAGTTGTCCCATCAAGTCTAGTAATTGTGAGGTCCAAGAGTGAGCTGAGACTGTTCTCGCCCTGCATCTCTCTTTGGTGGGCAACTGTAGGTTGTCATCAGTGTAAGGTTTGGAACTGCTCCATCAATGAAGGTGCAGGGTGTAGCAATCTCTACTGAACTTTTGATCGTTTGCCCTGTAACCTCAGGGAATTTCCACATTGCCACAATCGCGCTGCCTGCCACAGGCAGGATTCAGTTTCGAGGCTGATGATTCGGGATATCAGGACAGAAATCGGAGCTCTATCAGCACATCTGCTTCCCAGATCATGCGTTGCCCTGGTACATTTTTCACCAGCTCTAAGCATCGAAGCTGGTTATATCTGCTGCGAGTACAGGATAAAGGGAGGCTGATTATAGGGGCGGGGGGAGGAGAGAAAGACCAAGGTACCACCTAGCTGCTAGAAGCTGGAAGAACATCCTGGAGAAGTGTCTTAATATGTTTGCTTAATGCCTATACTGCTCTCCAGGCCTGCAGTATCGATTCCTAGCAGAGACAGCATGAAGGTCAAGAACAGGATTAACTGAGTATGGCAGTTCTTATATTCTCAGGTGTTTACAAAGACTGTTCCTAGTCCTCCTAAGTCTTTGTGAAATAGGGTGCAATGCAGGTAACATTAAGTAAGTGTCTATGACAGTTTGTCCTTAGAAAAATGGAGACGGTCCCCCCATGCTGGATCATTCTCTCCTGTTTTTGATATCTGATGTTTTGTTTTTGTTCTTTAATGGAGACTGGAGAGGAACTGCGTGTTCTTGAGTCATAGGAAAGACAGGTGTCTCAGAAAACAGATTTTGTGTGTCAGTAATCTGCTTAGTGTTAATACACTTGTTTTTAAGTGATGCACCAAATGTAGTAAAATAGTGCCCTATCTCTGTTAAGAGATGTTAAGATGCAGAGAATCATTAGATACATGTAAAACTGATGTTACAAACCTAGAAGGCATGAAAACTTGAAATATGGAATATACTTCAATCAAAAGAAAAGTTCGACTGTGTTCATAGCTGGAACCTGTCAAAGATAAATGGGAAGGGATTTTTACATGCTTCAAGTACCACCATTCTCTGGCTTCATGTTAATTGGGTTAAAATGGTGAAATAAAACTGCACACTGTTGAACTGCGTTCAAACAATACATTTGTATAAAACCTACTTTTGCAATTAGCAAGAGAGAACCTCTGAGATAAAGGCCTGAAACTAGCACACATCCCCGGCTGAGGCTACTGACTGGCAAAGGGCAATTGGGCAAGGGCTTTTCTTGTCCTATCTAAGAGGTAATGGATGTTTAGATTCTTGGTCAAATACAAATATGACGTATACACTAAAATTTTATTTTCTGTCCACAGAATTAGAGAACACATTGCAGATAAGGCCAAATTACCCATTTTAATTTTCCCAGAAGGTAGGAAACAATTGTATTGATTTTATTGCTCTTCTCACTTCTTGCCACTGAGTGCAGTTTATTATACCCAGTCTTTACAAGTGAGGTGTTTGTTTTTAGTCTGTAGAATTAATTAGCTCTTGTGAGATATTAAAAGTCAGATTCTAGTATTTTACAACAGTTTTATGACAGTCTATTTGCTTTAGTGTATAGCATAATGGAAGAGAGGACAAGCCTGTGGGATTATGTTTCAGAACTAAAGCTTACTTTCTCCTTTAGCAACTTAAGTCTCCTTAAGACAGTTAAGGATTCGTTTGCTGATACTTTTCTTAGAGTGGATTAAACTCTTCATCTGTATTAATTCTGGCCAGGTACCTGCATAAACAACACATCAGTAATGATGTTTAAGAAGGGAAGCTTTGAGGTAGGAGGGACCATCCATCCGGTAGCAATCAAGGTAACGTATCTGCAGTTTTCCAAACGTGGAATGATTATTTGCAGAAGCTTCTCATGTCAGAGAAGCTGTTCGTGTCTAAACCTTGAAAAGGGGTTTGTTCTGTGTGAATAAGGTACTGAATAAACCCTGAGAACAGAATCTTTTCATGGTGCACAACTTGCAGTTCAGTGCAGTATGGGAAGTGTTTCACTGAGTATCTTTACAACTGGTTGGGAGCAACCTGAAAAGCACCGTTGCAATTGCTATGCAGCGTGTTCAGTTCTGCCTGCTCTTTCTGTCCTAGGACTCCTGGCTCTTGTGTGCTCTGGGGAAAAAGGCACTTTTCTTGGCACTTCCAAGGCTTTCTGAGTAGCTTTAGCCAAGTCACCCTAGCTCTAGATATGTTAGTTGCTTTTTCTGGAACTATAATGTTGTCTAATCTTATGGAAATTGTTAAAACTGGTGTGAGCATTTTCAAGGAAACTTTTGTAGTCGGCATATCTGTAGATGACAAGTATGTACATTTTGAGTAGATCTATCTTGTTATAGTCGAGATGTGTTTCAATGTGTCTGTCACAGTTTGGGGTCCTGCATTGCTTGTAAATGTTAATTGTTATAAACTTGTAATAAATGTTGAAATCTGGAGCTTTACTCTGAATTTACTGCTGCTTTTAGGAGGTGTGATTAGATTTGCCCCTGATTTAACAAGTTGAACTGTGACTTCGTGGCCAAAAAAGAGCAGCTTACGTGATTTAAACTAAGGTAGCAGATCATGCCCTTTCGCTTATTCTTCTTGTCTTCCAGTATGACCCCCGCTTTGGAGATGCGTTCTGGAACAGCGCAAAGTATTCCATGATGACCTATGTTTTTAATGTGATGACCAGCTGGGCTATTGTCTGTAATGTGTGGTACCTGCCACCAATGGTCAAAGAGGTACTTATACTTCCGTATGTTTTGAAAATGCTCATAAAGTGTTGTCTAGGAGGAAGTCTGCATTACTACGCATGGTGTGTTGGCATTATGTTTGCAAATCTTTATTGACAACTTAAGGGACAAAGGCCAGAAAGCAGCACTGTAGTCTTAAAACTAAGTGAGCATGGATTTATACGGGTTAGTTATCTTCAAGTAGAAACTACTCTTGCAGATATCCAGACATTTCTGCACCATGCTCCCTATTGCTCCCAAACAGCTTCTTTACTTGGGTGCAGCTGCCTTGCTTTCCTCTGCTCCCAGAGACTAGAAGAGATGTTAAAATGTGGTTTTATGCTGCAGGAGTCCTGCCCCTCAGCCTGCACAAGCCTTCCTTTTTTACTCTAGAAGTGATACATAGATTCAGGCCTTCTCTTCACTCCATACTGGGGTGCTTCTGCCTTTTGTGTCCCTCCTCTACCTCCATCTGCAGAGCTTCCTCCCATCTCCTTTTTTCTCAGCCCTGCAGAATATCCAGCTAATCCTTTGCCCAGCGGCTTTACCCCACAACTTGGCACAGCCTCTCAGCCCACTGCCCCTGGATACTGACGTGTCGCTGACAAAGTTGTCAAGGCCTTTGCTCCAGCAATGCCCCAGTTTGGTACTGCCTACCCAGGTCTTTGCTCGGCCCTAGTCTTGGCAGGGAAGCTGCTGTAATGCACGTATCTTCAGTCCTCTGCAGTTCAGGCAAACGAACTTCTGTGAACTCGCAATAATTTGCTGATCCTGAATGCACCAGGCCCCAATCCTGTTGAAGGCACCCCATCTCCTCCAAGGGTGATACTGTCGGTGTGCTCCCAGCTTCAGACTGATACTGAAGTACTGGGAGCAGATGCATCCCCTGCTCTGGCCAGACCTGTGACCTCCCGCTGTGTGTTGTTTGAGATTGACCCAGAAACCACAGAGCTTCCCACTTAGTTCTTTTCGGCATCAAATGGTGGCAAACCAGGCAGTGTTCCCCAGGACCAGCTGGAACTGCCCTGCAGGTCACATTTGGCTTGTGGGCCTGGAATAAACCCAAGTGCCTGCTGTCTGACAAAAAGTATCTCTTTAAGTGAGACATGGAGAAAATGTTTAAGTTGCAAAGCGAATCATTCGTATATTTTTTTCAGGTAGAAGAAGATGCTGTTCACTTTGCCAACAGAGTCAAGGCTGTCATTGCTGCTCGGGGAGGAATGTCTGTGCTTCCTTGGTAAGAAGCAACACCTTTGAGGTTGGGTTTAAAGCATATTTAGGTGTTCTGTATTCTGAAATTTTAGCCTGGAATCTTTTCAAACTTCTTCCAGATTTGCTTTGCTTGGGCTGTAGTCTATCACCCTTACTGACTCTGAGTCAGAAAATATTGCTTTATTCCTTGAACAGTTCCACTAGAATAAATAGACTAATACAGTATAAAAAGACAAACAGAGCTGACAGGTGGATCTAGCCAGCAGGTAGTATTTAGTGAAAATAAATTATTTGCCTGTTAAATGCTGGATTAAAGGAAGGGCATTGTTTGTGTTGTGTGGTAAGTCTTGGCAGTACAGATCATTTAGCATTGTATTGCAAAAGCCAACATTTAGGATGAAAACTGCTTTGACTACATAGTCTAAATATTGTAATGTTTTTCTGCCTTGACCCTGAAGTGAGCTCAAGGCTGTTTCTTTTTTGTATCTTTTAGGGATGGAGGACTGAAAAGGAAAAAGGTCAAAGAGTCTTTCAAGGAAGAGCAACAGAAAAAATATTGCCAGATAATAATAGAAAATGGATCTGTGGGAAACGGAAATGTTTGTTAAATGGTATTTATTTTATCTCATTTTTCCATGACTTATCTCCACCAGAAAATGGGCTGTTTTTTATATTAAAACCAACATATTTTCCTTCTGTCCCTGTAAGATATTTTGCATATGACACAGCAGGGAAACCATAAAGAGATAGTATTTTGTATTAAATAAGGATATCCTTTTATAAATAGGAAGATTTACGATATACTAGTAAAATACTCTCCAATGTTGAGTGAGAAGAATCTGCAATAAAAGTACTTAGGTTCATTAAAACACCATTTTCTAAATCTTAAACGCAACGCCTGAGGCTTAAATGCCAACTTCTTAACTTGTAATAAAACACCTCTGTACTCCTAGCCTCTATCAATGACTTGGACTAGCAGTTTTCCTGTGAGCCACAGTCACTGTCTTGCTGTAGAGATAGATCTCCT
Source organism: Calonectris borealis (assembly GCF_964195595.1). Taxonomy (NCBI): domain Eukaryota; kingdom Metazoa; phylum Chordata; class Aves; order Procellariiformes; family Procellariidae; genus Calonectris; species Calonectris borealis. Next base: position 66,609,460 of record NC_134315.1, read on the forward strand.
GATGTCAGAAGACATTAAGCAGTTCACCAAAATACGTTTTCCGAATTGCAAGTTGGAGAGGAAGTGTTGGATGTCAGAGGGAAAGAGGCAGTTGCTGACTTTCCCCTCCATGTAACAAGACCCGGGATGGCAACATAGGAAGTTTTCTAGGGTCCCACTGAAAAACAGCAGAACAGTGTCCAGGGCAGCGTGTCCCTAATGCCTGGATTTGTGATGCTGGGATAAATTAGTCACAGCCAAGGACAATGTTGTAAAAAAAAAAAAAAAAAAAATCATATTTTTAAATTATATTGTGTCTTCTGATTTTGCTATATCCCTTTCTGTGTCTGTTTGTATGCCTTACACCTAAAGAAAACCTATGACGTGACCTCTGTTATCCTCTGTTGTAATTATTTCTGGATAGCCACCTGCTTGTGTTACCGCTTGATGTGAAGGCTACTGATTTGCTCTCTGACAAGTCCACCCTCCAGAAATAAAGAGAGCAAGTGCACTTAAGGAATCTGAGATGGAACTATTTCCATCACCTATAGTATTTCTTTGTATAAAGTATTTGCTCTCCTGTTAAGTAGCTCTCACATGGAAGAATCTGGCTTCTGTAATGATCTGAACATCACTACTGAAGCACACACGAATAGTGTTACTTTGCCCAAGTTGCTTTAAGACAGGTGAGTTGGTAAGAACAGTTAATAAGGTTTACATGACAGCAGGCCGTTGACTGAGGTCTCAGCAGAGATGGAGGAACTGTCGTGGTGAGCACAAATACCCTGCAGAAAGGCAGGTGCAGACATACATCGCTGCCCAGCCCTGGAGAGTCTAGAAAACTAATATTCAGGGGAGGGGCTAACCGAGGTGGCAAGTGCCGTGAGGCTGCACGGCACAGAAGTAGCACAGGACTGAGCTCTTCTCTTCTGTGGCCAGGCCTGGCTTATCATCCCTGCGTTTAGTTGCTATAGCAATGTGAATTCTCTTGGTGGATCAATCAGTCCAAATTTTGGTGTTATAGGTAGGCAGTAGGAGGAACTGCCCTTTTAAAAAGCTGTTAGCCACCCGGGTAGGGAGAGTGCTAGCAGTATGTCTACAGAGGAAAATTGTTTCAGGCTCTCCTATTGTGAAAGAGGTTTGCTTGCTCCTGAGTGTAGTAAGCTGTGCTTCCATGTCTGTTGAAGCTGTTGATTTAGTTTCTAAGTATAAAAATCTGAAGAAATGTGACAGACTATCCTGATAACTGTTAAATCTTTTCAGTGTGCCAGAGTTTAAAATTGGGAGTTTTTCCTTCTGTGTGACTGATGTCTGAGAGTCACTAACAGAGACTGCAGTTGTATGCAAGGGGTTAAGACAAGTGTTGGTAGCATCCTTCCCATACTACCGTGTGCCTTGTTCCTGCTCAGAGGTAAAAGGAGAGACAGAACAGGCAAAAAGAGGGACCAGAGACAGGAAAAGATGGGGAGATTACGAACAACTGTTGGAACAGAGATTTTCTCATTTGGGCTCTGCTTCTGTAAGACATGAAGAGGTGATGTGCCTTTTTTCCTGTCCTGTAACACTTCCCCAGCTCACCAAGAGGAGAAGAGCCCTTGAATGCATGATCCTCATTATGGTTATGACTCCAAGTCTTGTGAAAGTATAGCTCAGACCTCTGAATGTACGAGTATTACATGTCACCTGTTGAGCTGTGGGAGGTAGTGGTGGTTTGTCTATATTTTCTTTGCCATTTTTTGGCTGTCTTGACAAAAGAAGCTAAAAACTCTGTGAAGTAGGTACTTACATACAGAATAGGGAAATTTAAAGCAAACAATGAACCCAAGAACTTGTCAATGACAAGACGAAGTGTGCTTTGTTAGCTGCCGGTAAAAATGCCAGCGTGACACTATGAAACAGACTACTTCATCTTGCCCAGCTTTAAAGAAATGTTTCTGGTTTTGGGTTGTGCTTTCTTTGCCTACCTTCCATCTCCCCTTTTCCTTTCTCTTGATATTCTGTATTTTATTTTCATTTGTCAGCAGTGGCCTTGACAATTGCTTTTAACTGAAATTATATACTGCCCTTAGAGTGCTGAGGTTGTGGAGGAATTGATTGTTTTCCAAAAGGACACCACAGATAAGTGTGTCTTCCTCCTCCAGCAGGAGGGCATGGTAACAGTAAAAAGAACACATTCTCAAGATAACGTGAGTGGGAAGCTGGTAAACTGCTGCTTATTTTTCACAATCAAAGAACTCATACTTGTGTTACTCTTCCTTTTTGCTTATCTTCCATGGCCTTGCTGGGACCACGCTTCTAAACTGTTTGAGCTCCTTTTTTACTCCGTACCTTTGCAGGATCAAATGTAGCATGGTCTCATTGTGCTAAGTGATAGGCTTAGATGGAAGAGATGGAAGAGAATGAATATTTCAGTGGATCGGGCACTCAAAAAAAAAAAAAAAAACCAAACCCCAAAAACCCCAACTTAAAAAAAAAAATCTGTCAGTGTAAGTAATGTGTGGCTCTTTTTTTATTTGCTAGCTGTGCAAGCTACCTAGACAAGATGTATTGTCATCTTAGAGAAGCCTGCAGCTCTGTCTTCCTCAAGAGCACAAACTTCCTCTATTGTTTACCATTTAATGTATTTGCTCGTCAGCTCCTTACCCAATGAGCCTTGCACTTTTAATTGACTGGGTGGCCTCTTCTCCAAATAAAATGAGGGCCTTCTGATACATCTAATCAGTGTAGGGAAGACCTACATTGTAAAACATAGCCTTGCTTTGTAATTTGGTGCTGCTGGCTAATACCTATGTATGAAGCATGTAAGTTATACTAACTGTTGCTGTGTCACTAATGCGTCATGTTGATGAAACTGAAACAAACCAAAGTAGTCCTAGGTGCATTCATCCTGAACTTCTGAGATGCCTAAGACAGCGGGCCATGAGTTAAAAATAAATGTATGTTGGAATGAGAAATAAAATCAGGCCCTCTTGCTCTATGGGTGAGTCCGAGAGAGAGAGTCAAAATAGCTGCTTATAGTAACTTTTGAAGACATCACTGTTGGATCAGTTGTGTGGATGGAAAACCAGATATATTTAATAAACACCACCTTTAGGTCCTTAATAAAACTCACGCAGCATGCCCAAGGTGCAGTGCAGAATCTTTGTACACAGCATGGGTCCTGGGGCGGTCTGGGACCTTAAATCACTCAGGTGCTATCCTGCTTCTGTACTGGGCTGAAGGCTGGACCTGTCTCCCCTGTATTTAGAGTCCTGAAGCCTTGAATAAGTAAGGGCAACTCTCAGAATCCCATAAAGGCTGGGTCACTGTCTAAAGTGCCTCTCCTTCCTCAGGGGGGCTTCCAAGACCTCTTTAAACTGAATGTGCAGACTGAAATAGCTTCAACATCTGGCTCATATCTCTGGGTTTTCATCTCTGGACTAGGAAGAGGTCATTTGGACATTACCACTACTCATGTTTAAAGTATATTGTGCTGCTCTGCTACAAGGGTAAAATAACCTGAAACAGGTTGTAATTATGCAGCGTTAAAGCAGTGTAAGGTGAGTTTCTGTGTAAATGACCATCATTGCCTTAATGTATTTGAGCCAGTTTTTTAGACAGGTATTCTAGATTTCCTGGGCCTCCAAGTATGTATGTGACTCAAACACAAGATGGAACCCGAAGTTTCGAGGTGTCTTTTTATATATATAAATATACATTTTTATTTTCTCTGTCTGTGTGGGTATATATATACACACACACTTCGTACGTATATAAAGAGATGCCCAAATGCCTACTATCTATTAGGAGCATAGCGCGGACATGAGAAACATAAGTCAATTAAAACAACAGAAATGTTACGGATTATTAGAAGACATAGTGATAAGCAACTTAGTGACCTCTTATACTCTGTGAGAACCGAATTGGAGTTTGCTAAAACATCTAATAATCTTTCACTGTAATGTACTGCATGTTAAGACTGACTGATGTAGCTGGAGTCCTTTATTCTCTTGACTCCAAATGTCTATTTCTACAGCTGTGTCTTATCTTTGGGAATGTCTGAAATGCTTCTCTCTCTCTGACTTCTGCTGACCTGCTCTACGTTATTGGGAGACACCTCTTTTTCTTGACTCGCTGTTGTTTTAAGATGTGTTTCAGTAATTGTACAGCCGTGTATTATAAGAAATGTGCAAAGGATGCCATCTGGTGGTATCTAGTTAATGGTAGCAAACTCTCCCTTGGGCTGCCGCCTCAACGTTTCATTTAATGCTGAGTTGCCCTAAATTCTGATGAATGAGCCTGTTATTTCTCCTACATTTCCAGGAAACCAGGAAAACGTGGAAATAAGTCTGCATACCCCAAACACCGGATCTTTGATTATCAGTCATGGCGTACTACCATTAAAGCTTGTGCTTGTTCTAAGTTTCAGCAGCCTGTGTTGTGTGGGGTTTCCCCAGACCGTCTCTTCCCTGTGACAAACCAAAATCAGAAATACTTCTGTCCTTTAGTTGCTTCAAAATCAGGTATGGGTCTAATCCCTGAGCTTTTATTTGTATTTTAAAATTCAGTAGAGGCGGCAAGCCTGGGATGTTCCTGAAGGTGATACGACACTTTCATTTGCTGTGATGAGTTTCTTCAGTACCTTGATGCTGTTTGTTCTGGGACTGGGGACACTTTCAGAAGAAAACATGTTTTCAGGATAATGAGAGATGTTCTGAACTTGTTTTCTACCAGCACGTGTTTCCTTGAGCTGTAGTGAGAACAGCGAGCAGTTAGTGCTGAATGCGACGACCCAGCGTTTTACTCAAACTCTTCCTTGTGCAGCCTGCCCTGGGTGAAAGTGAGGAAAGCAGCCCCGGCAGCTCTTCACCTGGTGTTTGTTTTTAGCCTCAAGGCACTCTAAGGAACATATTTTGGTTATGTGTGCAGTTTGAGGCCTGACTTCAAGTAGGCCAATGGAGATAGATCACAGATGCGTTACGGATGGGACCTCTGGGTTTTCTAGCCTCTCCGTGGGACTTGCTTTTGGAAATGTTTGTGCTGAGGTGAAATACCCGTTGCTCAGGCTCTTTTGAGCATGTTTCCCAGCTGTGGTGCAGATTGTGGAGATGACCTACGAGGGGTTCACAGGTTTATTTGGTTTTGGAAAAGTAGGCTTAGAAGTTAGTGGGTATACAGTAGAGACAGAGGCCTTCCTGGCTCTTTGCTTTTTTATTGTTGTGCTTGTACAGACAGAAAAGACCTTAGCTTTGTAGCCATTTCTCCTCTCCTCTCCTCCTCCTCCTATATTTATTATTCTATTTAACGATGGCTCCTCAATTAGTGTACCAGACTCCTTTGTGAGCAGGGTTCATCATGATCAATTGTCATCAAGGCTAGCGTTTAAGATATCCAATCAATGATGTTCTATATAATGGCTGTGGTATTGACTGATTTCTAATTTTACAGTATGTTGAGCCCTGTTGAACTCTTTTAATATGATAATTGCTTTACTAATCAGTAGTCATGATTTGTGTGCAATTGCAGATTATTGACATCAGTTGATATCCCTTGGTAACTGTATTTGACTATACAGAAGATGCATGTGGTGAAAGATATTTAATATCTACATGGTGGATATTAAATAGAGTAATACTGGGGAAAATACTATATTCTTGCATATTGGACTTTTAAGAAATAGGTTATTAGAGAATTTAGAAAGGTATATTTCTTCTTTTTATATGGGATAGCTGTTAAATACTACCTTTTAAGTTTATACAGACATCTGTTAAACAGCTTATTTTGTAACTATGTCATAAGCATTCACTTGTGCATACCTTAACTACTGTGTTTATCAATTATATAAGATTTTTTAAAAAATGCTCATCATATATGGCTATAGGCAGTCTCCTTTACTTGTATAATTTATAACTTTACATAAGATCTAAGTATGTACACACGTTCAATAAAATAAAGTGTATGTTATAGTTCAAATAACCACTTTGTCTTGTGTTTTATTAATATCATTTTATAAAATACACTTACAAGGGATTATAAGAAGAGAGATCTATATTAAAAATACATTTATGTTAGATTTGAGCTGAGGCTGACTTCTATACAGATGCTGTCTTACACATTTGGGCTTTTAAGTTATTCTTTGCATGTTGCACCCTCACCCTTCGCATCGTACGTCTGACACGGGAATCTGGTGGGCGCGTGAAGCGCGTACATTCCGCTGCAGAGTCTGCTTCATGTGCCTTGCTGTGGGACCAGGAGGTGGCAGCACTGTATGCGTGACTAACATTGCCAAGAGGACTAGAACCTTATTAATACTCTTTTGGGAAGTACAAACCTTAATATCACTTAAGAAAAAAAAAAAAAAAAGATTAAAAGGTAAGTTAATTTACTGGACATCAGCATGTTTTGTCCTTCCTTAAAATACTGGCAGGAATAGAAAAGTACTGTATCATTTTAAGTGGTAATTTTGTTATATTGGAAGCTTAAGTTATTAAAGAGATCATGAAGTTCTGCAGTAACACATATTTTTTTTTTCTTCACCGTTTCTCCTCTCCAGTGCCGTAGAAAGCCAGGCTGCCAGGCCTCAGGTCATGGTGGACAGTAAAAGGAGGTACCATCCTTGTGGCGTGCTCCTTGCATTGATGCCACAGACTCTCACATGTCTGCTGGGTTGTCTGTTTGCATCATTTTTGCTCTGAAGATGGTGTCTGCATCTCCTCCTGTGCTTGATGCATAGAACTGCTCAGATACTCGCAAAACCCCTTCCACATTTCACACAGTGGTGAAGGTTTCTAGGTGGTTTGGTCAGTTGACCACAGATGCTTTTAAGGTCGTGAAGAGAAGACCGTTGCTGAATTGCCTTCTGATGCTCCTCTTACCACTACAGAACCAAGCTTTAAGTATGCACTTAAATTTTTTTTTTGTATAAAGGCCAGCATATTTAGCAACTTGCAGGAACAAGCACTGAGACGTCTCACTGAAAAATGTGCAAGTGTATTGCTTGCTAGAAAGGTCTCAAGGTCCTGTTTCCAAGACTAACGAGGAGTCTCAGCTGTTATGCTCCAAGTGATAAAATCCTGCTGTAGATGGGAGGCCAAATGACCATAAAGCCTTGTGCTTAGGGTATCCAAATGAAAAGTGCTGGGTGCTGAACGCCTGGGAACATTTTCCCCTGGGATTTATTCATATGCCCATTGCATTAGAGAAGATCCCTCTCCTCCTTCTTCCCCCTCTAGCATTAAAGACTCAGTTTTTCACTGAGTCACCTCAGCATAGGCAGCTCTGAGACACTCAAGACTCCGTGGGATGTGTGCAGTTTCTGAGACCTGCATTGTCTCCACTGCAGTGTGTTGTTAGCTCTTCTAGCTAGAATCCCCTCCGTTTCTTCTTGCTTCTCTCGCGTGTTCACATTTTCCCACTTGTTGTAAGGAGAAAGTAAGCTCAGGGCTTTTAACGGGGTTTTAATTGTAGCTGGATTGCTGAACTCATAGAAACCTAAACTTCTAAATTATGCAAGTTAAATTTTTAGAGGTGGGGCACACCTGGGTGCTGTGTTTATGAAGCGCACAGTGCTTATGAGCCCTCACCCTTGCTGGAGACAACACACAAGGCTGCAGCTCCGTCAATACACACTGCCAGGCTTAAAGGGTATATAGAAGCCAGGCTACTTGTATTTATTTTCAGTGTAATAAGAATTGGAGGTCCATGACAGCAGAAGGTAAAATTCCACTTAGGTTCCCGGATACAAAGTGAAACTGAAAACATCTGACTGCTTGTATAGAGGTATCAATTTTTACAGTGAGTTATATCAACTACAGTGGTGGAGAGAAAGCACGACCTGCCTGCAGCCAGAAGACAGACGAGAGTGTGCAGAATTCCCCCGAGTGGTTTGCTGGCTACCTGCCATTCCTCAACAGCAGAAGATAAAAGGGAGTACTAGGATAACTACCCTGACCCTATTTATTTCCAATAAAATACAGATATTTACATGAGATGAAACTGTTTGATATTCTGAAGCTGCCCGGCTCCAGTGACAGGAGACAAATGAAAAGCTACTTTTTATTAGATCTGACCTACCAGAAGCCAATAATGTGTGCAATAACTTAGTAAAGGGAGAGTGTGAGTGCCACATGAGGTGACACCGTCCAGGCTCTGTTCCCAAGTCGGTTCAACAAGATTTCTCTCATCCTGGAAACCAAGTCTGAGCCATGCTCCACACCATCAAAACTTGATAGGCTCTGATAATTAAATAGAATAAAAATAAGTATAGACAAAGGAACATAAAAATAAATTGTTCAGAAAAACAGTGTGGTAAGACTGATGAGAGTTTTACATGTTTTTTCTCAGTCTTTGATTCAATCCATCCCCCTGTTAAAATAATGCATTACATTATATAGCTGTGCATGTTAAGGCAATAAATGTAAATGTATTCTTACTACAGACATAAAACCACATTATTAGTAGTGTTTATAGAACAAAAATTAAGAATCTTGATAACTTCTCACAAAGTTAAAAAACAAACAAAAACTTTTTGGATCCATTTGGAGCACCTGGTTTAGATAAACTTGAAACATATAGTTTCAACTGATGCTTTTTTGTATGTACTGTACTTTGTGAAATAAATTGAAAAATAAGTATATATGAAAATGTTTTATTCCAAATTGATCAACTCTGATATATTCTCATGGGATGTTTCATTCTCTTGGTTTGCCCTTTTTACTGGAAAATACTCCACTAGAAGGCATGACTAGATGTACATAAAACAGGCCTTCAAAAAATGAAAGCATGGAAAATTGTTAAAACTAGCACTCTTTCCGTGTCTTCAGTGGAATCATGCTGTCTTACCTGTGCTGAAAGTATGGTCCTAGTGCTTGAAAGAAAAAATTCCTCCTCCTTAGGAATATAGGCTCACTGGTAAAAGTGAGGCAGAGAAATTCTATGTTCTCGCAGGCTACAGAACAAACAAATAAAATGTAATGATGGAATTAATTTGAAACTGATTTATCAGTAGATAGGTGATCAGTGGTTTATAACAGCTATATCTTTTTAAAAGACAAAGGCCACTTGGCAAAGAGAGCAAGCTGGGGTTTTGTTTTTTTTTTTAAATAAGCCAACAGTTTTTGCAGTTAACAGCCAGCTAGAGTGCAAGATATGTGCAAAGGATGAACTTCAGCACATTCGCAATAGGACTTTGCCAGCAGCTCTATCACTAGGAGGAGGCTGTCAGGTTAGCAGGCATGTTTCCTCTCTGCTGTCCCAGGCAAAGAAAGTGGTTCTTCAAGCAACTCAAGAACACAATTGATTTTTTCCAATTTAACATTAATAGCTTTGTGAATTATTCATGCAAGCGTGGAGGGGAAACTTGGATGCAGTAAAATAAGAGTTTCTGTTTACGTGTGAGTCTTGTCTCTGTTCTGCTTCTGTTCAGCTTATACAGAATGGCTGTCTGTGCCTAAAACTGCCTCCTGTCAAAATACCTTTTCACCAGTGTTTTTTCCCCACTGGAGTGTAATGACAGCAGGGGTCAAACCACTCACCTTCCCCTGCTCTAAAACACAAATGTTGGTAGAGACTGCTCATTTCCTACTATTTGTTTACAGAGCCTGCGGACAGTGGAGTAGGCCCAATAGCCAGGCTATTGCAGCAGAAGAGAAATGCCTTAATTCCACGTGATGAATGTTACACGTAGAGGTCTCCAGAATTTTCTTTTGATGCTTCAGGGACACTGATGGATTTCAGCCCTCTAAGACTCAGGAATTTGCCATATGCCACCAAATTTACACTGTGCTGAGTCAATGCTTTTTTGTATTTTTCTAAAACAGGTTAACGAGCACGTGGACTAAGTCAAATAAATTCTTTATTTTCAGTTTTCAAGGTTTTATCAACAAAAAGCTCTGCCTTGCACAGGATTATCTGTATTGCAATTCTTGCTTCAGGTGGCAATTTTAGATATTACTATCTAAATGAAGATATTGAAATGTAATGGAGATGAAATCTGTACGACACATTACTGTGAACGCCGTATTGTTTTCCTCAGGAGCTAGACAGCATCCACTGTTGCTAGCGGGGCTACATCTGTCCTTTGGATAGAGACTTCTGCTCCTTTAATGCCAGGTAAAAACAAAGAAATGAACAAAGCCTTTGGCCTCTGCCATTTGCACCCCAGATGAAAATTCATGAGCAAGTACTAAATGCCCTGTATCACTTTCTGCTTGTGAAGCAACGGACAAAATACAAATTTAAAATAAGCTACCCGTGGATGTATGTGTTGTGAATCTTACCCAGTTTGGAAAGTAATGTTCTTTTGATTTGTTTCTGTTCCAGACTTTGGGCACTCTTAATTGACTTGGATCCACACAACCCTGTAACATTTGAAAACCACTTGCAGTACAGCTCCTTGGACTAGGGACTCTTGCGTTAATGTGTGTATGGCACTGACAGGCTACTGCCTTCAGTCCTAACTGGCCCTTTCAGGCATGATCACGATTAAACACGTAGATGGATGAAAACACTGAAGTGCTGGTTGGTTGACAATCTCAGATCTAGCTGGACGATTGTTTCTGTGGTTGTTGTGCCCAGAGGCTTCATCTCGGATCATCCCGTCTCTGCCCCAGAGAAATTATCTAGCTAGATGAGGCAAAGAGTGGGAGGAGAGGTGAGATGCAGAGAGCAGAGAAGACTTGTCCAAGATGACGCAGTGCCAGAGCCAAAAATAGCCAGAATCCAATGCCCTTGTCCACATGACTCTCCTCGAAATAGTTCTTAAGGCCTTGGAGTCTAATTCAGTTTTTTCCTTGGATCCTAAGCACTTGGCTCTTAGATACATTTCTGACCTCCTGAATATGGAGAGGGAAATTAAATGTCCCTTTTCTAGGAAATGCCTATGAAAGATGCATGTAGGTTTAAGGCCTTTTTCCTGGAGGAAAATGCTCTTCCCTTCCCCCAGGATGCTTCGGCAAGGCTGCCACCCCTCTTTTACTTCAGCCTCTTTCTGCTAACACTGATTTCTTGGTATCGATTGTGTCACGCCAAGTGCTATACGACTGCGTGCACAGGCCTGGGCAGATAAACCCTCCTCTAGCCGTTTTCCACGAAGTTTTGTTTCTCTTGGTGTGTGCCTAGTGCCTGGTCGGGTACCCGCGGGGCCGGTCACTCAGTGAATCCCTCTTCCCAGCTGAAGGCATGAGACATAACACAGACGGACCAGGTGTGCTGCTGGCTGAAGTGCAGACCGTGGCCCTTCTCGCTTTTTTAGCCGTCTTTATCTACTTTTCTGTTCATAGATCCAGGAACTTTCCCCAATTTTCCTTTTCTCTTTTACTTCCCGGGCTATTTTCGGGCTTCCTATGCCTTTCCTGCCCGTGCACCTGCCGCGAAGCACAACGCTATGCTGCGGCAGTACCGCCGCCCTCCCGCCCAGCTCCGTAGGAGGCGTTTTTGCTACACGAGGAGTTTTTAGTGCAGACGTGGCCTGTTTTTAGCTGCTTTCCGTCCCCCAAGCATCACCTCTCAAGGCGAAGCCCCATCTCCCTAGCCCTGTGCTTCCAGAAGGATGTGTTGGGTAAGGAACACCCTCTGTTCCCCTTTGCGAGAAGACACTCGCTGTAGAAACATCTACTTAAATAAAATGCCTATAGCCCCCCTCAACTTCATGCAGCGGCGAGGCGGTGCTCCCACCCCCGTCCGCTGCACTTGTCCGGCCCCGGGCGGGCGGAGCGGGGCGGGCCGGGGGCGGGCCGGGGGCGGCCGCGGAGCTTTAGGGCGGCGCGTGGGAGCGCCTGCCCTCTCACTGGCGGCGGCGGCGGCGCGGTCGTCTGGCGCTGCCCGCGATGGAGGACATGGGGTCGGCGGCGGCGTGGGTGGGCGCCGTGTGGCTGGCGCTGGTGCTCGCCCTCATCGTGGTGCCCTCGGCGCTGGGCGTCTCGCTGGGCATCTCCGAGGCCTACATGTGGGTCCTGGTGAAGACGCTGGAGGTAGGTGGGGAGCGCTGTCCCCTCAGCCTGGCGCCCTCCCTCGCACGCCGGGCCGCACCGCGCGGGGGCTGGGGGCGGTGGCTGCCCGCGGGGCCTGTCCCGCCGCCCCGCGGGACTCCAAAATGGCGCCCCCGCTGAGGTGTCGCCCGGGGCCGGCGGGGGGCACACTCTGGGGGGGCTAGCCTGTCCCCTCCTTCACCCGGCCCGGGCTGCTCCTCCCCGGCAGCGTCCCTTCGCCCAGTAGTGCCGGCGCATTTGTGCCTCCTCCTGAGGATACCTGGCGGGCCCTGCCGGCCGGGCACGGCTCTCTCCGGCCGGAGGAAGCGTAACTGCTCCGCCGCCGCCTCCAGCCACACCCTGGGCGGCGGCGGGCCCCCGGCGCGGGTGGGAAGGCCCCGCGGGCAGGTGTGAGGGGATGGGGCGGCTTTTCCTGCCCCTGAGGCCCTGCCCAGGGCTGGGGAGCCCGGAGAAGCGTCTGTCCCCCCGACCCGCCTTGGGGAGCGAGGGCAGTGGAGGATAGGGGGTAGGTTACATCCTGTCTGGTACCATCTGTGTCCATTTGTAGTTTTGGAGTTCAAGCCCTTAGGCAGAAACCTAAATCCGTATGAATTTAGTGGTTGTGCAGACTCTGGGGTGTGCTCCTTGAACCTGCAGGAGCGCAAAATAAACCTTGTTACCTAAGGCTGTACCATGTCCTGGGCGCGGTTTTCTCTGCTTGGTGTCAGCGGTTCCCGACCTGAGAGAAACAGTGCAGGGTCGTGCTTTTGGAGGGTATAAATGTGTGGCAGCATGCCCAGCGCCTGCGACAGCAAGTGCCAGGGGTGCTGATGCTCAGAGATGTGGACTCCCATCTAAGTCGAGTGTGTCCAGCACCTCAATCGCCATCTTCCCCCCAAATTCTCTGGGTAAGTGACCTTCTTGCAAAGGAACTGCTTTCTGGACGGAGCATAGTTCATATGTGTGTGAAAACGCTCCCTCTGAAGCTCATAGTGGTGGTGAGGAAGAGTGTTTTTAAAAGGGCTGGTGGAAATGATCTGGTTTAAATCTTTATTATGCTTTTTTCAAGAAGGAGGGGAACCCAAACCAACAAAACAGTTGTAAGGAGGAAAAGTAAAATGATGCAAGGCACAGTCTGTGGCAATTCAGTATACGTCAGTATGTGACTATGGAAAGTAGGTCTTGTCTAATTTCATCTTGTTTTATGAGATTTTCAGTCAAACCTTGCTCATGTACTTCAATGCCTTCAAGATCCTTGGTGCTCGGCTAATAAAAATGGCATCTGTTAAATGCATCTTAAGTTAAAATGTTTCAGGGCTTTTGGTGAGAATGAAACTGCTTGAAGTACTTTCTGGGGCCCTGGATAGTATGAGGATAACTGTGAAGGGTAGAAGATGCAGTTATTACTGGAAAAAAATTTTTGGATAGCAGAAGCTGAGGAGTTGAAGGTCACACTGGCCTGAGGGAGCAATCTAGATGGCCTGGTAAGATAGCCTTGTTTGGGTGACTTGCCTTCACCTGTGATTAACCACAATTTACATTCTTTATTCTTAGATCATTAATAATTATTTTTTAGTGTCATCAAATGTTGTGACAAGAGGTGTCTCAAAATGTCTTGGGCAGAAGTATGGAGAAGCAATTGATAGCATGTCAATGATGGTGACTTGTTAGGCTAAGAGTAAGAGCTCTTCTGATGCCTAAGAGAGAAAATAATGACTTATCTTGAGAGTTGCCATTACTTTTGCATTAAATACTTTCTGGAATTACATGCCATTCATTATATTAAAAATATATGATATTTATACATAATTATAAATTATATTGTATCTAAACATTATATATTTAAAAAAAAGCCAGTGACAAATTGGGAAGTGTTCTGAGAAGAGTCTGGTAAGTTGGACTTGCTACAGAAGAGTGAACAAGCTCAATCCACCTAGGTGGACTTATCTCAACTTGGCCTTGCTTTGCCTGTGAATTCTTTATGCCCTCAGAATATCTGCATGGGGAGAATCCCTGAAAGAAAGTGTTCTGTTGTGAAACGTCTCCTGTTCCTTGGTTCACAAGTCTGTCTTGGTCAGCAGCCTGACAGAGACAGGCTGATAGTCTGTCAGCGAGTTCCAAGCAGCGCCTGCAAGAACCCCTGAAGATACGTGTTGTCGCACCTGACTTTTCCCTGCCAAAAATCATGTTAACAATGGAAAGTGTTAAATACACAGCTGTTAGCCTTGTGCGGTTGCCTGGATGCCTGAAACTTCCTGGGCTGTTGAATTGAGCATGCAGGCTTTCCACTGAGAAGCAGTAGTTTGTTTTGTGGCTATGTTGAGTCATAGGATGCTGCAGTCTCTGATGGCTGAGACCTTGTCCAGCACAGTGGTTAACTTAATGGCTTTCTTAAGCTTCCTCTTTGTCTTCCAGCCCTGGGTCTCCCAGGCGGTCTCCCCTGTCACTTTGCTGGAGGGTGGGCTCTTGAGCCTGCAGAGCGCTCAATCAGGATGGCACTGCTGCTGACGCTTTGTTGCCTCTTTGACAGGCTAGATCTCAGGAACTGTCTGCAAAGTGGTGGCTGTTTGTGCACCCCAGCTGAATACCAAGTTGCTCTCTGGCTTTGCCTGCTTATATCCCACATGTTTGCATAGTGGGAGGACACAGTGACTATGTGGTTTGTTTCCTACATAGCATATATTGTCAGGTAACATGTGCTTTATTAAAGCCTGAGTCTGTCAACGTGGGCACCATAGTTTATGACTAAGGAGATGGAGAGTCTACAGTTTGCTGTGGCATGTCTGCTTGTCCACTGTCATGTCAAATGAAACAGGGCATATAAAAATGAATCTGTGGTGTTGTCATCTAGGCTGTCGTATGGAGCAAGTTGAGGATGATACTGGACTTGTGCTTGAATTTTTTCTGGCCAATAAAAATAAATCTGTTGCCGCTTGTTTCAGGAGAGCAGAAGCTTGTTCCCAGTGCTGCAAGCATGGTCCAAGAAAAGGGAGGGGGAAAAGCTCCTTTTAAGAACAAAGTGTTCTTGTACTTTGACTGTCTGACATTACTGACAATGGAGATCAGTTGGTGCACAACAGCTTTTTCTCTCTGCTGAGCTGCCTCAGCAAGGCACATGCTTCTAAGCAAAATGCAGCATGTACAGACATCAGTGAGGATGTGCTTCAGTTGGGTTGTGTTGTGGGTTGCATTTGACCTTTAAGTACTGCACTAGGGATGACCAGCTTTATGTGGAGTATATAAGTATATTTTTTCCTATGTGATAAGGGGGAAAAAAGAGCAGAAAAGCATGACCAGCTATGCTAATACTAGAGGAATGCCATACAGCAGGCAGACTACTTGTTACTAGAGAACCTGCTTTCCCCATCACATAGGTATTCCTTAAAGTACATTAACTTGCTTCTGAATTGCAAACTAAGTAAACTTTTAGGAAACTGCTCACTTTCTTCTGCCTGTGGCTTCCCTTTCAGTGTTAATAAAAGGCTCTCTGGCACCATGTTAGCATGTTTTTTTTGAATGTTGGATTACTGCTACAAAAGCATCTCCAGCAGCTGTTTGCTCCTACAGGAAGCTAGTCTGGGCTAGTCACCTGCCATGCTGATGCTTGTGAGATCACTTGCCACAGAAATCTTTCCTATTGCTGAAATGTTGGGGACTGCCTCTTGCGATCATCAGTGTGCTGCATTTCTCCCTGTTTGTTTTTAAACATTGTCAGATAGCTTCCAATTTTAAATTTAGTGCGTCTTTACCTCTTGGTCTCATTTTTCATCTGTCTTAGTCCGTTGCCTCTCTTATAAGCTCTACTATGAGTTGAGGTTGATAAGGCACCTGCAAGCATGCTGTTTGAGCTCTCTTGCCAAGCAGTGGAGAAATCCAGCCTTTCAGAAAGTGATTTATCTTTCATTAAGGCCCGTAGAGCAGCCAGTACCACAGAGCAATCTGTTTCTCTATTTCCATCATTTTGCAGAAAATCTGGAGGACTAGTTTGGACTGTATGCCTATATATTTGGCAGTAGCGATGAGCCCCCTGAGTGATGATCTCTGCTTGACAGCTTGCAGCTCACCTTGTTAAAAACTAATTCCAATACTCTGTGGTTTTTTTTTTCCAGTCTGCTGTTTTCCTTGGGGTGCGCCTAGCTCCCTGAGACAGGGTTGACTTGTCAGCAGCACTTGTACAGACTGCCCTGCCTCCTCTTTGTAATGGGAAAACATTTCTTGTATTTTTTAACTGTGTGGTGTGTGTTACTTGTGAAATAGTAAGAAACGAGCTAGCCTGGGGGAAGTGAAGCTATTAGGTCACACTTGTGTTGAGAAACAGCCTGGCTGTAAACCAAAATCACCTTATTGTGTATTTTGGGCTAATGGTTTGTTGATGGCTGCAAGCACTTTGAATGGGGCCCCTCCACCTCCCTTCCCCCCCCCCCCCCCCGATCTCTCGGGACTCTTTCATTGTGGGCTTGCAGTTAGCGGAGAAAGCATTTCTTGAATGGTTGCTTTTGCTGGTTGTGTTGTAATGCACAACAGATGCTTGAAGTCGTAGGTGTGTTTCACGTTCTGTAACTGATCCATCTGGGTTTAATAGCAGCCCCTTGTGACAGAAGCAATTTCTAATAGCTTATGCTGCCCTGCAGGGAATGTGCTTTTGCTAGACAAGGGTGTAATATTATTCGGTAGCTAGGAGGTGAAGCCAAAAGTACTTGCGTTGCAGATGACCCTGGCAATGTGAACGGACCTAAACTTGAGAATAATATACCTGTGGGGGGAAAAAGGACCTTTCGGTGCCTGTGGTCAAACTGTAGGTTGTGGCTGCTAGGGTAGATGGGATGGGCTGTTATGTCCTGTCCCAGATATGCCAGGCTGCAGGTTCTTCCCATGAACCACCATCAGGATTGCATGTGGTGCTGGGTATAAGGGTGGGGAAGGGAAAAGGAGAATGTGTAAGCTAATAAATAGGTGAATCATTGTGGGGTTTTGACTGTTTCCTCTTTAATTCACTGGCCTCTGAAGCAAGCTTTGCTGACTAATGTTGTTGCGCAGTGTCAATGAAGGCCTCTGTAACTGGTATCCTTCCAGGACTGCCAGGCAGAGGAGAAATGGAGAGCTCTGAAGTGAGAGAGTAATGCTGAAGGCTGCCAGCTCAGATGTTAACAAGAAGCATGTCTTGGAGATGTGCCTGATATGAATGATGCACCCTTGTTTGCAGGGCTTGGACTGGCTTTCGGAATAGTATTTTAGCAAATCTGCTGCATAATCTTGAAGTAAATCCCTGGGCTGTATTAACCTAGACCCCAGTCCTATGAAGGCCTTATGTATGTTTTCAACAGATTTAATAATCAAGGCTCCTTGCACATAAGTAAGATTGGCGGAGCTAGGGGTTACCATCTGCTGGGGTTGCATCACTAATTAATGCAGCATCTTTCTGGTCAACAACCCCGATCTGAAACTGCTCTCAATTTCATAGCATGTGAACACTGGGATTTCTGATACTGTTGATAAGCAAATGCTGTTAAAAAAATAACAGCAGCTGTATTCAGAGCTTACCTTAAAGTAACAGTTTGTGAAGCTGGTGTAAAAGAAGCTGCTTGGCATTTTTGTTGCTGATGCCATTGGTGTTTTCCTGTAAAGCTGGACTCTTTATTGTTCTCTGGCTACCTGTCCACCAGGAAGGACTTGCTATACAATTCATGTGTGAAGAAGAATTTGGAAAGCTGCTTGGAGGCAGTGACAAGGATGTCCCATTAGAATGAGGAAAAGATGGCATGGGAGACCACAGAGGACCCTTTGCCCTCACTCAGAAATGGTTTTTCCTCTTGGTGGTGGTGGTTTCCTCTCCTCCTCACACAAAACAACCCAATAAATGGCATGTAGATGTTGCTGCATTAAACAATGTAGCATTGCGTGGGAGGTGCTATGAAATCTTTCTGTTGTTACTGAGGTTTGGAGAGCCTCCAAGGAGCAGCGCTCACCTAAACTAGCATATAAACTTTTGCTCTGAACATGACCTGGCAGTGCCTTTAAATAGGGCAACACTAGTGATCTAACTCCATATGACTGCACATTTCGGTCATCGTCAGTAATTCTCTCCTCTTCTGAACAATTGTCAAGCATTGCTATTAAGCCAGAAGTGATATAAAGGTGATAAACGGGGTGAAAAGCAAAGCTCCATCTTTTAGGGAAACAGGGGAAGTCCCTGAAGTGTTCCAAATAACTGGACTTGTGATTGGTCCTAACAAAGTATCTCTAGATGTGCTTTCATGAAACAATATGTCAAGCTTGGCTTATCTGGAGAGAAGTGTTTTTGACATCTGTTGTAAATAATGTGTGATTTTTGCCTCTGAGGTCTAACTGGATCTTTCTCAAGTACTGCATAGGTCCTATATATGTGGGAATTGCTTAGTGATGCATAAGAGAAATTGGTCTTTTGGCCATTTTGTATAGGTGGGAAACCTTCTTAGGGAAAGGTTGATATGTTTTCCTTGCCTAGTGAAGTGTGGTATCTTCAGACTGTGCCTTGTGTGATTAAAGCATCCAAGATACTTTGTCCTGAGTAGTTGGAATACCAAAATTTCAAAATCAGACCTGTGGTGGTGTTTGTAGTTTCTGTGATTGCTCTACTTTCTAACTTTACATGTTAGTTCAGTGGGTAGCCCCGGCTGCAGAACTATTTTTAATCTGTTCATGAGCTGGTGATTTATACTCATTCCCCAATACTGCTTCAGGAATCCCTGCTAAAGACTTAAATCTGCACCAAGGTGCTCAAGACTGTCTGCTCAGCACCAGCTCCCAAGCTGGGAGAAGCCACTTAGATTTGTGTTACTGGTAAGTGATAAATCCAAAAGACCTGCCAGTCTGCTTTTTGCTTATCTCCCGAGTAGAACGGAGGCTACGGCTTATAATTTCGTTTCATGCTTTTTGATCTCTAATACCCCTCTGTGGGATGGGTTGCCTTACATTGTGATAGCTCTTTGTGGCATAAAGCTGTTCTTTAGCAAAGGAACCAGCTGAAACAGCGATGGATGGTGCAAATCCCTAGCTAGCAGGAAGGAAGGGAAATTACTCACATTGCTGCATGTGTTGTCTCTTTTGTTTTCCAAACTGGATATAAACAAACTTTTCACTTGATCAAAGTACAAATTTTGGCTTTGATGTTAGTGCCTTTATTTCAGGTGCCTGAGAATAGGTGGAAGGATTAGATTAAGTAAAAGTGTCTTGCTGCTTGGTTGCTGGAACATGCATAGTTTTTGGAAATGTGGATTGAGGGAAGAAGAAAGCTGACATAGAGGACTTAAAACTGGTTTGCTGTAGCACCTGGTAGACGTGGGCCTTTATGAATGCCAAAAGTCTACTGGCCAAAAAGGGAGCTAGTCTCTTCCTTGCTGGTTTTATGAAGCATGCTTAAATCCCCCGGGAGATCTGGCACCAAAAGTAAAACTGCCTCAACTACTGACTTGTGGAGCACAAGTCAGCAGTCCCTGGAACACTCTGTGCAACCTTTGTACAAGATGCCATGCTGGTGTCAAGCTTATGGTGGTGCTCCCATCCCCTGGGAAGGCATGGGTAGAGGGCAAAGGGAACTATCCTCTCCAGTCTTCCTCTTTGTCCCTGTCCTCCCCCTCTCCCAGGTAGGGTAATGCAGCTTTTTGGAGTTAGATGAACCTTGTGGACCAAAGGTCAGACTACTTTGGAAGCAGGAATGTACTTTTCTGAATAGGGTAGACAAATGCATCTAAGCAGTAGAAGCTTGCTTGGGTTACATGACGCTGCAATTTCTGTCTGCTTTGGGAAGAGTCCACTGCCTCCTTTGCATAGCAAAGTGTCAAAAGATACTGCAGTACAGTAGGATGTTACAAGCTTTTGAACATTACAAAGGCATGTCTCATTAGCCTGTGTCGTCATGGCTTGTGCTGAGGCTCCAACTTTTTGACACTGTGTAGCATGAACTTGTAACTCCAGGATTTCTGTAGCAAGAGCATTGCGAAGGGAGTGTTGCCTGCTCTTTCTGAGCACCAAACAGAAACTGTTCTCCCAGGTTTTGCAAAGCAAAAGGTGGCAGTGCTAGGTTTTGACTACCTGTTTGAGAGGGTTTGGAAGATGAAGACTTATTTTCTCAGCTAGTGTATATGGCTGAGACCATTAGCCAAGTATGTTCTTACGTTTCTATGTAATAAGTGACTTACCTGCATGCGGAGATTTTAATTCATGGAATACAGTGATTCAAGTCTGGTCAGAGGATGATTGCATCATTTGCTGGTCCACCTGTACCCCCAAATCCATTTAGTAGAAGAAATGCAGAAATGGAGGTATTATGAATAGTTTCTTCCTTGAACAATGTTTCGTTTTGGTATTTCCGAGAACTTTTATGGCCATAGCACTGCTGAGGATGATGCGTAGCCGGAAAGTACTGAGTTACTCCTACAGGTAAAATCAGTTCCTGGAACAGCTATTGCCTTAGCAGCAGCAGAACTGAGAAAACAAGTGAATATATTGGCAGGGTAGATTGTGATTCAGTGAGACCTAATACAGTAAGCAGTCCTGGCTGTTCCTGGTGTCATGGTTCCCATGACAGCTGGGAAGTTATATGGTGGAGTTAATGCTATGAGTCAGGATACTGACCCTTCAAAACGGAACTGCATTCCCAAATGCCTCACAGCTCTGTTGGCGAGAGGTGGAAACTGCATGGTTTAGCATTGGTCTGGGTCCTTTCTGTGCAGACCAGTGAGGACCATCTGTATGCTGTTAAAACAAAGTATGCTTTTGATACTGCTTAAGGACTGGAGAGTAAGTTGTTAAGGTTTTGATCTTTTGATATGAGCTCATTTCTGCGAGGTCAGCTGTCTGTCTTGGAAATGCCTATTATAACAGTATTCCTAGAAATAGGATTAAGTCTCATGGGGGAGGAATTAATGTGCATAACAGGGAGCCACAAAGTCAGTCCTCTTTGGCTGAGCTTTCCACCCCTTCACAAAGCTGCCATGTAGGGAAAGGAAGAATCCAGGCCAGAAGGGCTACTCTGTCATCACGGGCAGGCTTTGGGGCAACAAAGGGGTTGTAATCGCTAACCCAGTAAAAATGAAGGCTGACATAGGAGGTAGAAGGGCTATTTAAAAGCAGTGTGTGTAACTGAGTCAGCTGAAGGTCAAGAAGGCCTTTTGGCCTGAGAACAGGTTAAACTGGCTCCAGCCTCATCAGGGCTGGAAATGAGAGGAAGTCTCCTGACACCTGTGTGGTTCTGCCACGGGTGTTTGCAGGGAGCAGAGCTGCTGGGAACCTTTGACACTCATTGGGGAGCAGAACTTTATTACCTGTTTCAATTTCATTCTCCCAGCCCACCCTCTAAAAAAGAGCAGGTTAACCCCAGTGAGCTGGCAGCCCTTCCCAAGGGCTGGGGAAGGGGCTCTCTCTGCAGCTGTACACTAGAGCTGGTGATTTGGCCTGTTTCTCTGCTGCTCAGAGCTCTAAAATTCCAAGAAACGAGCAGTTGCAAAGTCAAGGGAAATTTCAGTTTTGTTCAGCTTGGAAAAATCTTGGGTGTAATCCTCTTTGGACTGAGTCTGAACTTAAATGAGACCTCCCATGACTGCCAATGCTGTTTTGGTTTTTAGCGGAGTTAGTTGTGTGCAGGCCTCCGTTTGACTTAACCCAGTTAGGACGTTTTTTGCTTCAGTATGGTGAAACTACTCTGAAAGAAGACAAGTTGAGTTGTGATGTGTCTGTTGGCTCTATGAACACGTGTTGTGTGCTTAGGGGCTGTTGGCTAGCTCAGGTCCCGGAGCTTCCCCTGCGGCTATGACTCAGTGGCTGGAGTGCAAGTAGCAAGGCTGACGGAGGCCTATCAGGCTCTTGATGGCTGTGTATCTGAACTGGAACTGAAACATCTGTGAAGCACCGAATTGGCTCTCTGAAGAGTGACAAGCAGAGTTGGGAAGTACTGACTAGCATGGAGTGGTTTTTTTGATTATTAAATACACTGAGGCAGTGTTTCTTTAGAGGAACTGTGTGTGGGTTTGAGGACACATCTGAGGAAGATGGGTGATGATTACCTTGTGAAGATATTGGTTGAAAATCACAACCTGTTGTTGATTAACTGTTGCTTTTTTTAAGTGACTTCTTAAGTGAATACTACATTTGTGAAATTAATGTTTTCTTTCTCTTCAACAGTGGGCCACTATACGGATAGAAAAAGGTGTCAAAAAGCCACAGCCACAGATGCTAAAGACTCCTGCTGCTAATGGTGAGAGCACGGGATAAAGTGAAATTGAGAAGACTAATATTCTGAAGTAGGAGAACTGAGTCCTTTTCAAATGGATGTTAGATGTGTGCGTGAGAGAACTGGAGAAGAGGTGGGGTGGTTACAAGCTAACTGTTACATCTAATTGTTTTGCAATGCTACTGGCACAAGAACTGTTCCTGCAGAATGAAATGCTTCTTCTACTGGCTTGTACTGAATGGTTGAAAAATCAGGGGATGAGGAAATGAAGGGTATGAAATAACATTAAGTTTAACAAAACAAAGTAGAGCTTAAGATGGAGACTGTCCTCAGTTGAGGGAAACTTTCGACTTACAATATGAGCTTGATTTTTGTCTTGAAATCTGTCTTTAGGTCACTGCTTGCAGGGCTGCTGGCCAACTATCTCAGTCCTAATAGCATCAGAGTACACTTAATAATCTCTGAGGAGATCTGAATGTTTAGTGGACAGCACTTTTCCCAAGCTCAGTACTCTTTCTGTTGTAGGACTTGCAGGATGGAAGTGCGTGGTGTTATACTTGTTCCCTTTTTTCAGTCTGCTGCTATTCACCTTTTGGCCCTTGGAGTTACCTCAGTGTTTGCCAGATGAACTTCTTACACTCATTGTCTGTACAAAGACAGCTGAAGAGTTGCTTCATATTTCTTCCTTTAGCCTAATTTTGAAATTAGTTCTTTTGCTATATCTTAACCCATACCGTGTGTGTGTCATGGTAGGCTGTACTAGGTCAGAGTTGGCTGTAAGACTTTAGAGCTGTAAGCGCAGTGAGAGCAGTCTGAGTTTGCCCAGGAAACAGGAGAAGGCTGAACAAGGCGTTGCAGCCAGTGGTTTGTTTTCTCCTGGTTCTGACTGCCTTGGTATTGCTATTGATTTGTTCATTTTTGACAGCATTTGACAGCAGTGTCAGCATTTTCTGTGTGCTCCCTCATTAGGCAGCACAGCTGGAAACAGGACCGGCTTGCCACTTAGTAGACAAGTCAATTGTTACCTGATTCTACGAATTAGCTCATGTGAACATGATACAGTAAAGGGGACTGAACTGCTGAACTGGTTGTGTGTGTTTCATCTCCAAAGGAATATCCTTATCAATACTGTAAACACTGGTATTGTACAATCTGCAGGCCAGGCATAAAACAGGCTCCGACAGTAGCAGATCCAACTGTTAGTTTGCACCTGTAATAATAAACTAGAGGTATTGCATAGCAGCTCTTAAAACAGGTTAAAATTTGTCTTATTTAATTGCTGACTTTAAAGTGGCTGAGAAAAAATATGTCCTGTATCACTCACCAGTGTCCTGAAAGTTGTGGGAGGTTTTTTTTGGGGTGAGGGGAAGGCAAGGTGAGTGATCCTTCCAAATAATGTCAGTGCCCTGCTATCTGTTTCACAGGTTGTCAGTGATGCAGCAAGATATCCTTTTTCTTCCTGTAAGGGTGATAGTGTCCCATCATGTCAGGGTCAGTGAGAGGTCCAACTGTGCTGCTTTAGCCACACAGTAGGAGCTCTTGTCTTCCTAGACATCTGATCATTCTGGCACATAGTTCTTTCTTCTCTAGAAAAGATAAGTAAAGGGAGAGAGGACCCAGCTAGTAGTTCATGTTTTATGAGCTATCTTTCCATAAAACTACAAGTACCTATTCCCCTGTATGTGTGACTGAGGGGTGTATAGTGCTAATACGTGCTGTAGTTCAGAACCTGTACTAATCTGGGTGCGCTCCACTGTCTGGAGCGTTAGTAATAGTAAAAATGACTTGAGGTAATTCATATAGGTGATTGTATGCAGGCTATGTTCAAGCAGTCTTATGGATGGGGATAAACAATTGCAATGGTGGCCTGAAGCACGCTTTTTAATGTCCTTTTATATTTGAAATTAAAATTAAAACCTTTCCCCACTGTAGGTGGCAGTAAGCTGGAGTCTGACTATTCCTTACTTGAGAAGGTGTGGGGAGCAGGGGAGATGTGGAGTCTGCAGTGCCAAGCTGTGCTTGGTGTATTGCCCTTGGGAGCTTTTTTTTAAGCATAGGACTAACTGGGTTCCTGTATGTGGATGAAAGTACTTGAGGGCTAGCGCAGGTGTAGGTTGAACAGTGCAGTATATAAGTTGACATGCCCCCCCAGGTGGCAGAACATGAGCAGACGGAGAGACCCAATTGCATTACACAATATTTACTGAGGGAGGAGAAATTTCCAGTGATAATGAATTACAGAGTAGCTGATTAAAACAGGGTAAAGGTAAGTATCTATGTGTGTGTACGCATATGCATGTGAAGTGCTGAAGGGGAATGTTTAGCACCTCTTCCATCTTTCCTGACCATCCAGTCCTCACTAGGAGGTGGGTCAGGATGGGAGAGAGCATTGCAGATGCATGTGCAAGGGCAAGTTTTCCTGTTCCCAGGCAGAGCAAAAATGGTTGTCCCCAAAGACCTTAAAATCCAGTGTTCCTCAATATGAAAGACAAGAGAGAACATGGCTGAGGAGATACCACCTTTCTCTGCAGTACCAAATCCAGTGTATTTCACATCTGTTAGTGGAAATGGCAGCCAGTGCCTCTGCGTTGGTGGTGTGATGAGGAATAGTCCCAAGAAAAATGTTGACTGGTGTAGTTGCTGTGTGGGGAATTACCTGGTGCTGTCACCGCAAGGTCCCTCTGTGTTAGAGGGCAGCATGTTTATGTGCTGGGCCCAGTGGTAGCTCTTGGCTGAGCAGATACTTGGAGGCTAGATGTCTATCTCATTGCAGCTGAATAACCAGCTCTCAGCTGTTAGTGTGGGTCTTGGCTGTGTCAAAAGGCAGTCCTCTTCAAGTTGGTTGGTTTAAAAAACACAAAAATGCTGTTAAGTCAGAGTTTTGAAAGTGACATCCACTAAAGAAAAGCTTATGCAAATAATATGACTGTAAGTAGATAGTGTCAAATCTGAGGCTGGTATAATTAGCGGACTAGAGTACGTGAGCTCGAAGGCTTGGGGCTTGTGCTGTGACACTGAATAAAGCAGCGGCTACGGCTTTTTTGTTTGAGGGTGACGCTTGCTGTACTCCTGCATAATGCTGCCTTTTAGCCATCTTTTGGCGAACTTGGCTCTGCCCATGGCCAAGGGATTAAAGGCCATTAAATGTGACTTCTGATTACAAGAAAGCTAAGTATATCACCTGAGCAGTGTGTGTTTAATTCTGTTCATAATACCCTCAGGTGCTGCTGACATCTTGGCTTGGAGTAGCTCGTCCCAAGGGCTGCAAGGCAGCTTGCACATGTGGGTGTCATGTGATGATGACAGTGCAGGCTGGTGAGGCAAGACATTACAGCCGTGCTATGTCAGCTGTGCCAGCAGTGTGTTAAACCTGAACCCTGGGCTGGTTTCCGCCAAGAAGTAGGAGCTAGGGGAGCCAGTTGCTAGGCTGATGCTGAACTGGGGGCTGGATAAAGAGGAAGCATTCCCAGTTCTCCTGGGAACTGGAGAGAAGAGTGGTACTTGTGTGATGGGTGCTGGAGAGTTCCCCTGGTCAGTTTCTTGGCTATGACTTGTCTCCCACCCCAGCAGCAGCATGGAGCAGACAGGTTGGGCTGACTTGCCTACAGTCCTGGATGTTTTACAGCTGAGAGGTTTAAGGGACTGACTGAGAGGAAAATTGAACCCCAAACTAGAGCTCTGGTTTGGGTTTAAAATACAACACGAGAGTAGTCCGTCCTGCTAAATGTTTGATGTTATGCGTGTTTGTATAATTTAGATCCTGAAGGGTATGTGGGTGTTTGGGTGTGCCATATTAATGATTTATATTTATAGACTAGTGATAGGACAATGCACTGAGGTGGTCTGCTGCTGGAATTGCAAGTTGTGGCTGCCAAGTTCAGACCTGAAGGTGCTAATAGGTTTTGTTGCAGTGTGACATCTCTTGAATGTTTACCTCAGTGATTTGTGGGACTTGTATCTTGGAGCTTCTTGTGTTATCCCATATACATGCTACAGTGCAATAGAAAGATTTTCCATGTCACTTATAATTTAAATGTTGCATGTGATTTGCACAGCAAATATATTCACAGAGTTTTTCTGCTGGCAAGACTTCCTTGGGATGCAGATTTCCATTGTGGAATGTGTATTTGTGGGAAAGTGCCTAGTAGCTTGAAACAGTTGGGTGCTTCCTCCTTTCCCATTTTTTTATCTCAACATGGAAGCACAGAGATTATGCAATTTGTCAGAGGGTGTCTGACAGAGTGGCAACCTGAACTTGGACCTCTGTAATCCCAGTTGAGTGTCTCAGGGGATGGTTGTTCTGGTTAAATGTTACTCTAGATTTCTTCAGTCATCGGTTTCTGGAGCCAGGCTTGCTTAGCAGAAAGCAGCTACTTGATCTTTATATTTAGCTTACACAATTTGTCCTTGCCTTTGAAAGCTCTAGTGAGAAATTGGTGCTTATCAGACCATAAGTATAACAAATGAAAAGGGGGGAGGAGAGGGAATACTTGTTATTTGTACTGCAATTCTGAACTCTCCAGGTTTCTTTTCTATTGCCAGGCATTATGTGGGCAGAGTTCAACTGAAACACAGTTGTTAGTTCCGAACTAAATTACATCAAGGCACCTCTAGGCACAAATTTGACTTTCGTTTTTTGGAGTGTTTTCCTTTGTTTGATTTAAACTAAAATAAAAAATATTGTGGTCCTGTCTGTGCTTGTAGAAAAGACTTGTGCTGTGAAGGGAGGGAGGTGCATTTGGTTCAAAGCTGGTCCATGCACAGGTGTCAGGTAGCTGTTGTGGTCTGGGGCTTTGGCAGGTAGCAGTAGAGCATGTCTCAGGTGAATGTGGCTGTGGGATGCCAGAATGTCTGACAAGGGATGGTGCCTACGGAACAGGGAAGCCTCCATGGAGGAGACTGAATGCCCTTAAATACACAGAGCACCAGGAGAAGGGAATGGAAAGGCCAAGGTCTCACTTGGTTTCCTCTGAAAGTGTAAGATGGTCTTGGATAAAGTTACTGAGTGAGGGCATGTCAGATGGTGGGAAAGGATTTGCCTTCTTGCTTCACCTTCAGCAGGCAACAGAACTTGAGTATTTGCTGCTCAAGGTGTTTATGTGAGGAAGGGGAGCAAGAACTGGCCTACTGAAGAGTATGCTGTGTTAAACTACCCATCTGATCTTGCTATCTGTCCTGGTTTCAGCTGGGAAACTTTCTTCTTAGTAGATGGTATAGTGCTGTATTTTGGATTTAGTATGAGAATAATGTTGATAACGCGCTGATATTTTAGTTGTTGCTAAGCAGTGTTTACGCTAGTCAAGGACTTTTCAGCTTCCCATGCTCTGCCAGGTGCACAAGAAGCTGGGAGGGGGCACAGCTAAGACAGCTGATCCAAATTGACCAAAGGGATATTCCATACCATATGATGTCATACTCGGTATATAAACTGTGGGAGTGGCCGGGGGTCAGCGACTGCTGCTTGGGAACTGGCTGGGCATCGGTTGGCAGGTGGTGACCAATTGCATTGTGCATCACTTGTTCGTATATTCTTTTATTATTATTATTATCCCTTTCTTTTCTGTCCTATTAAACTGTCTTTATCTCAACCTGTGAATTTTTTTTTTTTATTTTCTCCCCTATCCTACTGTGGGAGGAAGTGAGCGAGCAGCTGTGTGGCGTTTAGCTGCCTGCCGGGCTAAACCACAACACTATCATAGGAGGGGCTCTGACAGTAAATTTGTCTCCTTGAGTAATGCAGAGCGGCAAGTGATTTGGAGGATGACTGTTACTGTATAGAATTATTTCCTCATGTTGTTACCCTTTCCTTCCCAAGGTATCATTGAAAGAGATGAAACGCCTATGGAGAAAGAAATTGCGCGTCTGCATCGAGCGGACTTTGAATTCTCTGACATATTCTACTTCTGCAGAAAAGGGTTGGAGGCCATTGTGGAAGATGAAGTCACCCAAAGGTTTTCCTCTGAAGAGCTGGTCTCCTGGAATCTCCTCACAAGGACTAATGTCAACTTCCACTACATCAGCCTGAGGCTGACTGTTGTGTGGGTCATTGGGGTTATAGTGCGATACTGCTTCCTGCTGCCCCTACGGTAAGCTCATGGGTGCTGAGGGATTTTGTCAGTCTGGGAACATGTAAATGCGTGGTTTCTTGGGAAACATCATCTCAGCTTTTTTAACCCAAAAGCAGCATTAGGAGGTACAGAAGATGAACTGGCTTAAACTCTCCTTTGAATGGTTAAGAAGCCATTGAGAACATTTTATCTTGCCATTTACTGTGGAGAGTAGGTTAGGGCTAGTGGTTATCTTTTCTGTCATGTGTTTTGGTGACATATGTTTAAGCTGGGTGAGCTCTGAAGCTCCCTGACACTATATGCATTGGGGTATCTGAATCTGCTGCCTTTGCTAGATCATGATTTTGAGCAACGTGTCTGGGGATTACTGAGTTAGACAACTGGATATGTCAAGTATCTGAGGAAGAATTGAATTCCTGCAATCCCTTTCCATTTTAAACCGGAAAGTGATATTAAAATGAGCAAAAATACTTATTTTGATTTAATGTCTATTTTGTCTGTAGCTTTACCCTCGCTGCCATTGGGATTACCTCAATGATTGTGGGGACAACAATGGTAGGACAGCTGCCAAACAGCAGGTAGGTACTGTGTGTGGTGGATGAGGGACGAACTTGCCAAGTTGCATCAGTGCAAGCAGCTCAAGATTAGGACTGGACAGATTTTAGAAGTGATAGACTACTGATAGTCCACTCCACCCGCAAACTTGTGGCCTTGCTTTTAGTGGTATTTTGAACTTGGGTTAAGGTTGGCTTTTTGCCAGGCTTGGCACTGGGGTTGGTAGTTTCTGATGGGCTTGTCTTGCTGTCGTGAGAGACTCAAAGGGAGTATTGTGGGGAAGATAAAAGTGCTGGGATAAAAAAATACCAAATGAGGAGATGACAGCCTTGCCTAGGTAAGTGAGACCAAGCATATGACATGTCTTGGCGAAGCTGCTGTAGCAAGTGAGTGGTAGAGCTGGGAATATCCCTCTGTGCTCCAGAGTACCAGGGAAAATTTCAGCCCCGTGTTGCGTTGAGTACATTGGAGAATATTGCGTGTGTGTTTAGCTGCTTTCTATATCCTTCAGATGCCTGTGATTTCTTTCAGTGTGAAAAACTATCTGAGTGAAGTGGTCCACCTCACGTGCTCCCGCATCCTTGTCAGAGCTCTGTCTGGTACTATCCATTACCATAACAAGTGAGTGAGCTGATGTTATGATAGCAAAAGTATGTGTACACTCTGTGTGTGAGTATCCCATTTGAAATGGGGCAGCTCTTTCCTGACCCGCAGGTTAATGTCACACTAGATGCTGACTCACCTGACAGCTTTATGGAACTGTTGTGTGTGTAATGTGGTGCGTAGTTCACTAGTAGTCTAACAAAAAATTATGTAATTGCAGGGAAAACAAGCCTCAGAAAGGAGGAATTTGTGTTGCCAACCACACATCACCGATAGATGCAATCATTTTGACAAACGATGGATGCTATGCAATGGTATGAGGAGATCCGTGATGACCACAGCAGAGGGAGAGAGGCCAGGAAAGGGAAAGATTGCGGGGTATTGGTTGTGGAGTTCAGCACTCCAGTTTACAGTAGAGACGTTAACTTGAGCACTGGTCAGTGGGCAAAAGTATAAATTGTGTTGAAGTTGGTCTACAAGTTACGTGCTGGTGAAGTTGTCCCGGCAGCGTCAATGCTAGGCTCTTCATCTGGTGAAATGAGATATGCTTCCATGCATGCATCTAGATCCTTTCAAGTGAATGCATTTGAATAGTTTTTGTGGGCACCGCCCAATCCTGGTTTGCTGTCTCCAGTGTGTTTGGGTTTTTTTGAGGGGGATGCAGAAGAGGAAGTTCTGCTTTTCCTGTGTCTCGTGTGCTGATGTGCCTTACTGGGCTTGCAGGTTGGCCAGGTTCACGGTGGACTAATGGGAGTTATTCAGAGAGCCACAGTCAAGGCCTGTCCTCACGTCTGGTTTGAACGCTCAGAAATCAAAGACCGCCATCTAGTGACTAAAAGGTGAGGTGTGGGTTGGAGCGGGGGATTGCAGTGCTCGTGTAACTCCAGTACCTACTAGTGCCTGAGAGGTCATGCCCGGGTATGTGATCCCCAATGAGTTGTTGAACAATCAAAGACTCAGATGAGGAATTAAAGCTTTGGAAAGGCACAAGAAGCTAATGAGGTTGCAGTGGGAAACAGGGAATTTGGAACCTTGGGATCTCAAGAGGGCAAAAGGCCAACTTGTGAAAGTATCTTCTTTTAGCAGGAGCAATATCTTATTCCAAATGATGACTGCTGCTTATAACTTGTATCCCTGTGATTAGCATTTATCTGTAATTCCACATTGCTGTAGGCTGGAACAATGCAGGGTATTGCAAATCGGTAGATATAGGTAGGAGTGGAAGCAATCAGTATAGTAGTGGCTCAACAGCAGTTCTTGGAGTGAGTTGGAGGGGTGGTATGCAGCAAACTGTATCATTCAGAATGACCTGAATATGCTTGCTTATGTGGGCTTTGGTACAGTAGACTGTGGTCAAAATGTCAGGTTCCCAGGTCACCAAGGAAGACTTGAAAAGTTTATACAGGGTGAAACGGTTCAGACCAAAGGTTCTGGTAAGGTCTGGATTGCAGCAGACTGTCACAAAAGATGTCATTTGGGTAGCCATCAGCATAATAACTAATGGCTGATGAATACAGATATACATTTTGAAAGGATGTGAAGATACTTCAAATTCTGGGATTTTCTGTTGAAGAGAAATACTAATGAAAAAATGGGCTTTCTGTGACACGAACTGTCTCAACTTCATTTGAAATTGTGAGCCACTAGAAATAACAATCTTTGCTTGTTTGGGTGAGGGGCAAAAATGTGTCTAGTTAAAAAATTGAGCTGCTTACAAAGGCAGTTTTCTGCAGAATGTCACCCAAGGCATACCCATGAACACTGTAGTACAGTGATAGAAATTTTTCCTGATTTTTAAAAAACTTTTAGGTTAGTTTTGACAGGTTAACTTCTTTACCACCTCATTGGCCTCTGTCCAGCAGGGCAGCTTTGCCAAGTCATCCAAGTGTTATTCAAGTAGTGTGAGCTGTAGGCATTTAGGAGTCCTCTTAAGAAATCTGCTGTTAAGTAAGCAGAGTCTGGATGGACCACGGCATAAGACTTTTTTTTCATATGTAGGCAATTTCTTGCAGGTTGAGTAGTTGAGAGTTAATTGGACTGACTTAATGGCATACATTTGTTGACTTTCCTGACAGTCATTAGTAAAATAATATGGAGGAAAGAAAACAGGATGTTGCCTCACTGTAATGCACTGGAGGCCTAAGGGATGGCTTGCACAAAGCTTCAGATTTGTCAGAAACAGAAAGGCAAGTACAAATTAGTGTCCAGTAAAAGGTGCTGGTTTCAAACAAATGTGTTATATGTAAAGATATTTTTAATGCACCTGCCTGGGGAAAAAAGATTGGAAAGGAGCTATTTTTTAAGCTTTCCTTCTGCTTCCACAGACTCAGGGAACATGTGGTGGATAAGAGCAAACTTCCAATCTTAATTTTTCCGGAAGGTAAGAAGCTGAACTGCTCCTTAACTCCATTCAGTGTAGATGTCATCCCTGTTCTCTTTTCATGGTTTCTGGTGCTCAAATGTATCTTCACCTCTGTCTTAGATTTTATTAGGGCATTCCTATTTTTCATCTTTAATATGAGATTACACAAAGACAACACAATACTGTCCCTGGCTGTTGGGTCTCCCAGCAGAAGCTGTAGGCAGATGAATGGGAAGATTGTTTCTTTTGCCCTATGAATATCAATTCACTGTCCTACAGATCTAACCTCAGCCTTGTGCTTTTTGTCTCACACATGTTCTGTCTTGAATCAGGGAGTCAGTCACAAGACAAAGAATGAAAGCAAGCAGGCGAGAGATGCTTAACTTACTCATAAAGGGCCTGCATTTGCTCCTCAGTGAGTGTAAGATCTGTATGTTGTAGTGTTGCTACTGAAATGTGGTAGGTTGTGTGAAGTAATGACTTTAGTTTCTCTTCTGGACAGGCACCTGCATAAACAATACATCTGTGATGATGTTCAAGAAGGGGAGCTTTGAAATAGGAGGGACAATCTATCCTGTTGCAATCAAAGTAAGTGGAAATAGCTGGCTGCTATTTCAAAGTTTGGGATCTGTTTTTGTCAGGGTGGTAGGAAACTGTCTCACTACAGCTGCTAATGAATGCACAATATCCCTGGCAGTTGGCTATGTGCCATGGATGACTTCTAGAGTATAAGTGGCTGAAATGAGAAAGTGAAGTCCTTCAGCCTATGGAGCCTGGCTGGTAGGACCCAGTGGGGTCAGCTTTTTCCTCCAGAAAGCTGGAAGGAAGGGAGATCCAGCTAGTCCTTTCCAATGCTGAATGGAAGAAAAGCATGCAGCTTGCAGCAGACTTTTTTGGCTGTTTGGGCAAATGGGTGACATCTGCTGCTGGTTCTGTCATGTAATCACAAGCAGCACTAATAAGCACAGGCTAATTTTTCTAAAGCCTCATTCTAAGCAAACATGTCAATTGTGAATTTTCTTCCTCTGGCATGTGATTGAAAGCATCCTCCTCAGATCTGAGACAGGCTGTGATGGTCTGTGGGGGAAGGGTTTTATCATTTGTTTTTTGTGATCCCTTACAGTATGATCCTCAGTTTGGAGATGCATTCTGGAACAGCAGCAAATATAACATCGTGAGCTATCTGCTGCGAATAATGACCAGCTGGGCCATTGTTTGCAATGTGTGGTACATGCCACCAATGGTTAGAAAGGTAATCTAGCATCTGGTTGACTGATCACTATTTAAGAACCTGACTGTGTCTGCAAGTGTCTTTTTACTCTGTTTCCCCAAAACCCCTACCCACCCCATGTCTCCAAATCAGTTTTATACTGGACTTTTGTTAGTGTTGACTTTGATGTATGATTGGACTTAGCTTTTCCTGATGCAGCTTGGTACCATCGGCAGTGCATCAAATATGCAAAGGATAGCAGTAAATATACTGCTATTCACAGTAGCAATACTGTTAATATTCCATCCTGTTGGAGCAAAATTTACCCCTCATTTCAACACTTTAGGGCAAAAATGAGCTAAATAATAATCACGTTGGAACATCAGATTGTGTTGGCATGATAAGGGATGGATCGTTTGGCAGTGAGTGAGCTAATTTGATGAGGCAGCAGATGAAAAGCGTTATGGAGGTCTGTTTCAATTTACTTCTCTCTGCTTTGATTATGTGGAATTTATGACCCTTGAAGGAAGGCGAAGATGCTGTTCAGTTTGCCAACAGAGTGAGGTCAGCCATTGCTCATCAAGGAGGACTGACTGAACTTCCCTGGTGAGTGATGCCATCCTTGTTAGACTTCATGGACTATCTATTGTTAGTTTGATTGAGAGGTGCTTCCTCTCTTAGCTTTGTGACAAATAATACTCAACATTATTCCACTCAGGAGAAAACGAGGGAGGAACTTCACATGCACATATGTGTATCTGTTGTGGTTTAACCCCAGCCAGCAAATAAACCCCACGCAGCTGCTCGCTCACCCCCCCACCCCCCCCACCCCACCCCCCGGTGGGATGGGGGAGAGAATCGGGAGGGCACAAGTAGGAAAACTCCCGGGTTGACATAAAAACAGTTTAATAATTGAAATAAAACGAAGTACAACAGTAAGAATAACAATGAGAACAACAACAATAACAGAATACTCAAAGCAGATGATGCACAATGCAACTGCTCATCGACCGTGTGTCCCGAACAGGGGGCGAGCCCCCCCCCCGTTTTTATACTGAGCCTGATGTCACATGGTATAGAATACCCCATTGGCCAGCTGGGTCCACCACCCCAGCTGTGCTCCCCCCTCCCAGTGCAAGCATCACCCAGCAACAGCCAAAGCATCAATGGGCCATCAACGCTCCTTTCACACCAAACCCAAAACACAGCACACCCCCCAAGCTACAGGGAAGAAAGTTAACCCTGTCCCAGCCAGAACCAGGACAGCATCTGAAAGTAAAAATAAAAAAAATGTACGAAGTCTCTGGAGCCTGTAGCTGTCATGCAGTGAGTTTTACCTAAAGTCTTGATGCTTTTGAAGAGGGCCCCTTCACAGTTGTTTCTTATGTTGAGACTCATGCTGAGATTAAGGAGCAGGAGTGAAGTTACTTCACAAAACTGATAAACAACAAAAAATAAAACACAGGGCTTGCGGCTTTCTACTCCATCTTTCTCATGTCCTACCTCAGTAAGTAGCAGCATAATGCCTGGATTTCATAAGACTGTATGAAACAAACTTGAGAGCAAGATTCTGATGAAGAGAATGGGCAAACGGACTCAACTATGAGGTCCAGGTGGCCCTCTGAATGATGTAAGGCAAGAGACAGCTATGGTGTTACAGAAGATTGACTGCCTCTACATTCTAGGGAAATAGCATCCCAGGTTGGCAAAGATTTCTATGGTAGGTACAATCTGTTACCAACATGAGTAGGCTGCTTTAACGGGCTAAACTCAAAATTTGGACTGCATAAGCGTTATGGCTTAAGGTAAAAGTTTTAATAAACATGCTTAAACTTGGATGTTCTAGAAAGTCTGAAGAAAAGCCACCTTAATAATCTTTTAGGCTCAGTTGACTAAATAGTTAATATAATACCTAGTTTGATAACAATAGTGGTAACAATCATGATGGGTTACTTTTCTCTCTTGCTCTGTTCCAGGGATGGAGGTCTGAAACGAGCAAAAGTCAAAGATACTTTCAAAGAAGAACAGCAGAAAAACTACAGTAAGATGCTGGTGAGAAATGGATCAATAGGAAGTCTGTCTACAGGAACAGAGTCAGACTGAATGGTGGTTCTTGAAAACTAATTTTGCACAACCAGCCTTAGCAGGAATAATGTTTTTTAATTAAAAAAAAACAAAACAAAAACCCACAAAAACTGGAGCAACAAAATCCCTCATCATGTGTATGCATATTCTCTGTATGGCTGGTGCAGAGCCTGCCAAGGGCAGCGTCTCTGTGTCTCTCCTTCCCTTTTCACTTTTCTCACTCCCCTGCCCCTCCCCATCTTCATGTGATGATGCACTGCAGCTCCTAGTATTCTCTAGCTGAATGTGTGGAGAGTTAAGAGACAAAAGGAAAAAAGCACCACAGTTTTTCCTGAGTTTGTAAGGATGAAGGGAAGTACACTGGACAGATACTATCAGGACACTGGTTGTGAAGATACCTCTTGTTCGTGGTCCTTTGAAGCTTTAAACATAACAAAACTTTGTCTTTCCTGTTGCTCACAGACTTTTAGTTGTAGATGACTTAAATAATGTGTTTTAGGATGTTGTCAGAACTGTAAGATTGACTCTTTTGGTTAGCTTGCACCTGGATGTGCAAGGGGGGAAGGGAAGCAAGGGCCGCAGACCCTGAAGAATGGGAAAGGAGCTGCCCTGCCAAAAGCACAGTTCACGGACCATGATGAATTTGGTGGCCTTATAACATGGTATTGCCTTTATTGAGAACTGCTACCTGAGGGAAGATAAGGGGCAAGTCCTCAATCTCCCTGTCCACTGCTGCTGTCGAAATTGCTTTCTTGAGATCTGGAGCTGTAAAGGTAAGATATAGTAAGCAGCTGGATAATGTAGGCTATGACAGGTGAATTTTTATGAAGTGAGTTTTCAAGACTACCCTTCTGCAAAAATTGCTGCTAATGGCTTAAAGATCTCAAGAGAGCCACTCCAGAAACACATTTTGTGTTGATCTGGGCTAGCAATAGCTATCACAACTGTAAACATAGGATCCGTAAGTCACCTATGATAAGACGTGGCATGTTCAAATCTGCAATGTATTGCTGTCTGAATGTAAAGAAAATAAATTCTATATTTCTAATGGGTCTTGTGTGGCATTTATAGTCTTCTCTAAATGTGTGTAAATAAAACAGTTATATTTCCTGCAAACTTAAAATTAGGATCCTGGAAACTTCCGTCACTGTGACATAAAGGACCAGTTGTAGTTGAGCTCTTGCCTGATTTCTAACCTGACTTTTTTCCTTTTTTTTGCCCCACCTCAGACTCTAAGGAACATATATGGCCTAGTGTTTATCCTTTATAGAGTAGGAATGACATTATGCAGACCCAACTTGAAATTATAACATGAAGTCACATCAGGGAGACTCAACTAATGAATCTGTAATTAACTAGAAAACAACTATGAGCTTCTAAATTTGTAATAAACTGAGTTCGTTTGTAAGTAGTCTTTTCCTGTAGCACAGAGATTTTCAATTTAATGCTAAAAAAATTACTGTTCCACAGCTGATAATCAATCAAGTTTAAAAATCTGTTAGAACATAGTCTCCCAAAAACGTTTCCTGATCCGTTTCCATTATCCCTCAGTCCATGCACTTATACAGGGACAAATATATTTATTCATTGAATATTATATAGGCATCCAGCATATTGTACTTTGTCTTGGAAATCTGGTTGTGAAGCCCGCTGGATGTGTGTGACCTTGGAAGAAAACATTGGGAAGGGGCTATTAGAGAAATGCTTTCAGGTTTAGCATGGCAGGCCTTTAAGAACAAAATTGTTTCTATTAAAAGGGTTAAAGTGGTAAGACAAGTGAGACACAGCAAAGGTTTTTTGCTTAATGTGAACCTAGTTCAACTTTGAACCGAGTTATATTATTACTATTAAGATAAACTGGTTATGCAAGCTTTGGGCTAATGAATGCATTTGTCATAATTTATGGATATTAGCTGTGAGCTTTCTTGGATTGCACTCACAGTAGGAAGCTATGTAAGGACAACTTACCTTTTTAAAAACACGCCTACATGTGTGCACATGCATACACACATAAAATACAAGTTAGGTAATGCATTTAAAAATCTATTGTGTATAAATATTAGGGTGTGTATATATATATAAAAATTTCTTCTAAGGAATAGATTGTGATGTATTCCTCTGTAGATGGAATCAGAATTTTTTTGATGAAGGCTTAAATATGATTCCTAAGAGAATCTTCAGAGTCAGTTTATGGGCTGGTATCCCTCTGCTTTTTCTTGCTTTTGGAGTTGATCATTAGTAATTGAACTGCAGTAGTTTTTAGAATCTTAACTGTGCTCACTGAGGTGCCTTGTTAGGTGCGCATGTTTACAGCAACAGGATTGTGAGCTTTGGGAAAAGTGCCAAAGATGGTGGTTTGCTTCTTGCTTAGGATAAAACTGGATTTTAAGGCAAAAAGCTCTACTAAGTCAAAGGATGATGACAATAAGGTAATACAATGACATTGTAATGAAATGTTGTCTGGCAAGCCAAATGGAGTTTTGTGACTTTTTTTAGATCTGGCTTCAACAGATTTACAAACAGTCTTTACTGAACTCATTGTTAAACAAAATCTGCTTTATTTTGGAGAGAATTGATCAAGAAAAGATGTAGATTAGCTGTATGAGTGGCACTAAGGACTGTATGAGCAAAGTATATCTGTATGGCCATGAGAAGAGGCATCACTCAGTTCTTAATTGCTGCATGAGTGGAGAAGATGTAGGCAAATGAATAAGCTGATGAGGTTTCTTGAACCTGTAGTTGCTCATGCATGTTTAAGCAAAATGTCTTGCTTGTTCTTTGTCTCCGTCCCTGGCAAGACTTGATAGGTTTTTGGTGTTGTATCCCTAGAGTTCTCATATATCTCTGAAACTGTTGTGTTCAGGGAGGCTGCATGAGCAGTGTTGACTACTAATAGATGGTTCTGGACCATATCCTAGATTTGTTACAGACATGAAATCCACATTCTTTAGGTGGTTTGGAAATGAGTCTAACTTTGGAGAAGTATTTTTATAGGGCAGCAATGTATTCCACAATGGCTAATAGCAGGGGGACAGTGAATAGGAGATCTCCCTTGGCTCAATGCCAGTTAAACTACTCTCTTCTTTCTACTGCCTTTGGAAAGCTTTTTGTACAATTTTCCCTTTTCCCCTGACAGATCTGAGAAGTGTTGCAGCTGAATTGGGTTGGATCAGTAGAGACAGCTCAAGAAATCCATGCAGCAGCTGAAATTGAAGTCTTAGTTTCTAGCGCTGGGCATATAGAGCATTGATTCTTATTTAAGGGCCTAAGTACATATTTTTTTTTAGCTTTAGAGGAAGACCTGTGAGTTTAGAGAAGGGGTGGCCCCTTTCAAGCTCTGACAAAGATTGTATGTTCCTCACTGGCTTTGGGCAAAAAAAGCCCAGGTAGCTGGTTTTAAAGATGGTGATGGAATCCAATTCACATGTCATTAATTCTTCTCCTATTGCTGAAATCTACATGCTATTTCTACTTTGAGTACCTTGGTATAGCCAAGGGTTCTGTTTGTGTCCTGTTTAAGTTGCTCTGCCTCTAATACGTTAAACATATGCATGCTGTCATTATAAAAAACTCATGCTTGACATGAAGGAGACTAATGAAAAACTCAAATCGAGAGCCCTTGGAAACTTGTTACAAAAAACTCAGTATTGGCTCTGGAAGCTCCTAGGCCAAAATCTAAATTATGTTTTACCCTGACATTTAAGGTACTTAATGTCCATGTCCTTGTTCTCTCCACTACTGAACAGATTGACAGGTTTCTGGTTAAGATTTAGGTGTGTCTGTGTTGCCTCCCACTTCCCTCCAATATTTGTCCTATATAACTTGTAGAAGACTTTAAGCGCCAGGCTGGCAAATGTGATGTATTCCTGCTCTTCTTTGTTTT
The DNA here is from genome assembly GCF_964195595.1 of Calonectris borealis. Taxonomy (NCBI): domain Eukaryota; kingdom Metazoa; phylum Chordata; class Aves; order Procellariiformes; family Procellariidae; genus Calonectris; species Calonectris borealis. Next base: position 66,648,357 of record NC_134315.1, read on the forward strand.
GACTAGTACTTCTCAAGAACTGGACAGACCAGATATTATTTGATCTGCAAATTCTTGCTTGAGGAATGGAAAGGATTTTAAGCAGTATTGAGGTCTTTAAGGAAAGAGCCAAAGAACACCCTAAAGACACATAACTAAGATGAAAGCAGACTTCAGCTATGAAACCTTGTCCAAGGTACTAGTACTAATGCCCTAGAAGGAGGGTCCTAGCTAATGTCCAACATCCATTAAAAACATGAATAAGTAGCTGTTGGATAAACAAAAAAATTACCAGTACTAGCACTAAGGAAGCCTGATCTTGTTTTTATTATGCAATTGTGCCTCAACTTAGACTGCAAGCTCTCACTGAAGTTGTAGTATAATACGGTGTTTTCATAGAATGGTTTGGGTTGGAAGGGACCTTTAAAGGTCATCTAGTCCAAATCCCCCTGCAATGAGCAGGGACATCTCCAACTAGGTCAGATTGCTCAGAGCCCTGTCCAACCTGACTCTGAAGGTTTCCAGGGATGGGGCATCTACCACCTCTCTGGGCAACCTGTACCAGTGTTTTGCCACCCTCATTGTAAAAAATTTTTTCCTTGTATTATCTACTCTAGATCTACCCTCTTTTAGTGTAAAACCATTACCCCTTGTCCTGTCGCAACAGGCCCTGCTAAAAAATTTGTCCCCATCTTTCTTATAAGCCCCTGTTAAGGACTGAAAGTCTGCAATAAGGTCTCCCCAAAGCCTTCTCTTCTCCAGGCTGAACAACCCCAACTCTCTCAGCCTTTCTTCATAGGAGAGGCATTCCATCCCCCTGATCATTTTCGTAGTCCTCCTCTGGACCTGCTCCAACAGGTCCATGTCTTTCTTGTGCTGAGGGTTCCAGAGCTGGATACAGGACTCCAGGTGGGGTCTCACCAGAGCAGAGTAGAGGGGCAGAATCACCTGCCTTGACCTGCTGGCCATGCTTCTTTTGATGCAGCCCAGGACACGGTTGGCCTTGTGGGCTGCGAGTGCACATTGCTGGCTCATGTCCAGCTTTTCATCCACCAGCACCCCCAAGTCCTTCTTGGCAGGGCTGCTCTCAATCCCTTCATCCCCCAGCCTGTATTGGTACCTGGGGTTGCCCTGACCCTTGCACTTGGCCTTGTTGAACCTCATGAGGTTCACATGGGCCCACTTCTTGAGCTTGTCCAGGTCCCTCTGGATGGCATCCTGCCCCTCAGGCGTGTCGACTGCACCACTCAGCTGGGTGTCATCTGCAAATTTGCTGAGGGTGTGCTTGATCCCACTATGTCACTGATGAGGATATTAATCAGTACTGTTCCCAGTATGGACCCCTTGGAGCATGGATGTAGGGCAGTATGTGCTGCAAAACACAGATCTCAATTCAGCCATGCGTGAGCGTATGCAATTGGAGTAGGAAGCTGCTAAGAAGTCTTGGGGATTTTTAATATTGATTTGGATGAGAAACTAGCTGTTCAATCCTAACAGTGAGGGTGAACTCTTGGTTTTGTCACAGCTGTGCTTTTTGGCACTGCTGCTCCTGAAGAGTATGTCCATGCCATTACCAGCTCTGATTTGTTCCCATCCAGAATGGTTTTTTTTGTTTCCCTGAAATGAACATCATAAAAAAGACAGAAATGTGACCTTAAGAGTCAAAATACAGACTCCAATGGTTGGTCACTGTCTCCATCTTTTTATTAGATTTTCTAAGGCTGTTTTTTCCCCTGACTTGCTGAATAAAATCCATACAAATGAAATACAAGCACAGTCAGTAAATAATAATGAAAAGGTAAATTCATTTTGCAGAGAAGCCGGTGCATGTAAGACATCATCTAGAATGATGGTGGGGTTTTGGTTTTTTTTGTTTTTTTTTGTTTGGTTGGTTGGTTTTTTGGTTTTTTTTTGCACAGATCACAAAGCTATTACAGTCTTTCAAAATTAATATCTGGCTTTTAGGCTCTATAATGGTTTGTGTGACCTCTTCTTACCCTTTGGCTAATAAGAAAGATGATATTGTTTTTAAATATAAGACAGACACAAGATATGATAGTTCTATGGATAAGACTGATACTTCTGTTAAATAGCATGGGCTGGGAAAGTGCTTGGCTCAGTTATCCAAATTGCAGACTGGTGATGGGACCACGTTTGGGGCAGGGGGGTATGAAGATGCCTGTATCCGAGTTTCAGTGGAGCTGCCCCGCAACATGGTGAGGAGTCACAGAGAAATCTGTCTGCCAGCTTCCTACCTCTCCTCTGGAGGCCAGGCATGGCACAAGGGTGGAAACTCTAGCTAGAGGTAGCCAAGTTGCCATTTCTGCATCTCTGTGGTGGGAAGGGCTACCTGGCCTGGACTTGGCCCCACGAAATTCCAGGACGTTTCCAGCACTCCCATCAGTGGCAGTGACTCTGCCGTGTCCTTATCCCATGGTACGTACAACTCACGAGCTGGACTGTATCCAATTTTTTCTCACACTCCAGATGTCATCCTGTATGCACAGCATGTCTCGGAGACCTAACTTTGTAGGGATTTTAATTTTAGAGAGAGCGTGAGAGATTAATAACCCTTAATTTCTGTGAATTGCTCTGCCATGTGATGTCTTGACACTATTCCACCAGTGTAACTTGGTTCATTTTACTGGAGTCATGTCAGTTTAAAACAAGAATGGATCTCAGGAGTGAGGTTTTTAGCTGTACCTTGAATGCATCTCCTGTCTTAGTACTTAGGCTTTTAAGTCCTGATAATTCCAGAGTTGTCTCATGTGAAAGCAAGTTGCACAGAAATCTAAGGGAAATTTTCTTTGGAACCTTGAGGCCATCGCCTTAATCCAGCCACATACTGAATATATTGCAGGAAAGAGACTTCCTCGCAAAGCAGTCCCATCTTTCAGCTGACGACTGCATGAAGGTTTATTGGGTTTTGTGGTTTGGTTTTTTTCCCCAAGTTACATCCTCGTGTAATGAATTGGCTGGGGGGACTTATAACCTCATCTTTCTACAAAGCGGTGGAAATGTTCTTGCTTTGGGTAGTGAAGAGGGCTTTTGGGATGAACTGGCTCTGAGCTAGGATGGCAGTGGTGCCAAGGACTCGTGCCTTTTACAAGTCTTCCTTGATGCTCTTGGAGTTTTCAAGGAAAGGGGATTCTTACCAGAGCACTGCCACCTACAGTTTGGGGCCCTGTGTCGGTCTTAGGTTAGACATTCCAAGACTTTCCATTCCCATACAATAGCAAGTCACTGTCTCCTGCAATTAGTTACACAGAAGAATGATGAGATTGGCCTTGTGTTCTCCTTACTTCATCCTAGGATAATGGATTAGTCCAGATGCTTGACAGCATTGCGTGAAGTGAGCGTGATGAAGTGCAAACCCATGTGGGGACAGCTCTAGCACAAAACAACCCTTGCACGGCATACTCTAATTTTCTTCCTCATGCTTCATCTCGTGCGATGGTTCCACTTAATTATTCAACTGTGGAAGTCGGCTGCCTGGGCAGGGATTAATCCTTTCCAACAATTGCAATCAAACTTCCACTCATGCACTCGACTCCTAATGCCGGGTTCGTGCTTAGGGGAAGGGATGGGAATTCAGAAGCATGGTCTCTTGCAAGCAGCAGAAATTTCTTCTTTGTCTTGCTCAATAATAATAATGACAATACCTGTTGGGGAGGGAGAGGAAGAATCTTGTTTAGGAGGTAGTCAATTCCCAAGTTAGCCACATGAAGAAACCAGTGATTAACTGAAGTCCGAAACCCACCTGTTTATTTAGCTGGGCTGGCTTAGGGTAAAAGTTAAACATTTTGCCTGGGGTTTTGGGGAGGGGTTGGGGAATGAGGGAGGGTTCTAGGATTTTTAAATGCCTGGTGGGTATTAGATGGTCTCTTAGGATGCCTAAAAACCTTGTATCTTAATCTTCAGGTGCCAAAAGATCTTTGGAAATTGTTCCTGACACCTTGAGAAATATGAGTCTTCAATCTTAATAAGTTCAGAAGTAGCACAGGCTCGCACTAGTTCTGTGAAACTATAGATAACACATGAATTAAAAAGAAGACATGACTGGGGAGGGAGTGCACTTACGGCTTTTGAAATAACTTGCTGCTCGGAAAATGTAGTGCTCAAGCCAGACGTAGTTTGTACTCATCTCAGTATCTTTTGGAGCTGTGCTGGGCAGTCTAATGACCACCTCTTCATGCACCAAAGGGGCAAAACCTTTGCTTGTGTTTGAGCTTGAGATGTTGTCCTCACAGTTTTGAATATGTTTTGGTTGGGATTCACCTGTGCTCCCACTTCAGTCAGTACGGGATTTACTGTGTTTCAAAGGAGCTCAAAATAAACCTTGAGGGTGGCCACAGTGTTTGTCTTGCATCCTGCTCCTCCCTTGAAATCACACGCAGTCATTTATCTCTTTAAGAAAACTCATGGGGAGTTGATAATCAGTGCTATCTCAGGGCTAGGACTTCCAGTTTCCATAGACATGTTGATTTCTGGTTCTTAAGTTATTTGAACAGGGTGTTTACTGCTGTATTTGCAGAGGTTTTCAAAGCACACTGAGAGGGCTAGAATGGTTTGGCGAAAGGGCTAAGGTTTGCACTAAGGTTTAGGACTGAGAGTTAACTTTTACCCAGAGTGGCATCACTGTCATGTTACTATATAATGTGGAGAAAGGATTAAGGTTAGATGCACGTGTGTGCTCGCTAGCAAGTACTAACCATCCTGTCTTATTTAATCACCACTGCAGGTGCCGTCTCCAGTTGCCAAGATTAAGGCGTGCTGTTACTTTCTTTAAATTACTGTTATCATTTTTATACAATAATCAGCCTCTGGCATAACTACACTTCTGTCAAATGAATTTCACATCCTTTTAACCTGCATATACTCTTCATTTTAGGTTCTTTTCAGATACTGCATCTTTTTTTATATATATATATATAGAGAGATATTTATGTTTCAAGTTCCACTTATTGATGTCTATCTATTTCACACAGCCTAGAGTGCTTATGAACCCAAAATACTGCCAGAATCCATAGGCAAAATCTCAGACCATGAACTGTGTAGGTAATTTTTACCGCTTTGAATTCTCCATGTTTCATGAAAAATGAATATGCCTTTCACATAACTACCGTCATGTGCATGGTGTAAAATGGCCAGGCTCCATTTTCACATCTTGCCTAACTGCTTGGCAAAAAGCTCCTGGAAATCTGCGTTACCTCATGTTTTGATAGCACTCCTAGATAAAGAAAATCCCCAAGTCATTGGGACCATTGAGGTTCATTAGCAACGCTTCCAGCTCTTTAGATAGACAAGTTTTGACGACGCAATTAATTGTAAATTTTCTTGAAAAAGAATAAAACAATTGCATGTAATTTGGTAAAAACAGATCCACATGCTTCCCATGTGGCCTCAAGGTTTATGCCAATGACATTCAGATTCCTAATTTGCACTGGAAAATTAGGAATTGCACTCCTGAGGCTTTAGAGTACCAAAAAAAAAAACCAACCCCAAAAAAACCCAAAACCCCAACCTCACCATTGTGTGCACCAGTAATTTAAAGATGACAAAGGTGCACGTAGTATTGTAGAGGATCAGATACATAGGGAAATGGGGATTTTCATACTCTAAGGTTATTCAAATCTGTATGTTATTCAAATCAATATTGCTTCTCTGACGGGCTCTGCATGGGGTATGGGAGTTTTACCGTCATTGCTGATGGCAGCACCAGGAACTGGTAACTGTGCTGCCTTGGGGGTACTGCTATCTCACTTTGGGCTTTCCTTTATAGAAGCAAATAAGACCATTTGGCTCCTCCTGGCGGAAATACACACCAGCTTCTTGCATAGAGTTTGAGTTTGATCTGGCCGAATCGTAGTAAACACACATTATAGAAATCCAGTTTAAGAAGCCAGCCAAGTACAGGCTTATTGTCCAAAAGATAAAATTATTTACTTAAGCCTGTTCTGTCCAGCTTTGCAGAGTTGAAGTGGCTTAACAATTTGGAACCTTAAACTGGATTAATCTTTGCTTGAGATAGCTTTATTTGCCTTACTACATCACCAAGGAAATGAAATTGGGCAAAGATGGAATCTGTGTAAGTGGGCCCACTGTTGAAGCTTGCATGGTGTTGCATTTTCGTCCCCTCTATGTAGAGCTGCCTTCCTGCCAATTCTCCAGGCTTGTTGCAGGCTTGTTGCTGTCCTTGGGATTTTCCATCAGCAAGGCAGCCTTCGTCATCTTGTCTGCTATTATGTTCTGGCTGTTTGTGGAGCATCTTTTCCTGTAGGCTTAAAAAAAGAGAGAGAGATATAGATCAGTAAATAGATAAAGAATAAGGTTGCTTGTATATGTCACTGTGGTTCTTTAAGAAGATGGACTCTGTAGGGAGTAAAACTCTCAGCCATTAAGAAAATTGCTATTTGAATTGGTTGTGACCCAGAGAGAATGCAGAAGAAATACATCCCAGGATGCGACAGGAGAAGTGCTGTCTCGAGAATGCCCTTGATAGCCCTGAAATTTTTTCATGGGCATGTGATGACAATTCCAGCAGACCTTGTTACAGCTTACAGAATTCCCTTACTGCAGCGTCTCAGACAGCCTTCTAATTGTGTGCATTTGTGTGTGCGTCCTGAAATGAGAGTGGTTATTCTGCACTATTCTCTTAGCAGAAAGGTAAAATCAACTCTTAAGGATACTGTTTCAAGGAGGCTATTATGCTATTCAGCGTCATGTTATTTTGCACAAGGGTTTGCTCATTGTTTTCAAAACTGTCTGAAAAGGATGGGTTTTATTGCATATAGATGCTTATGAAGTAATGAACAATTTTTTTTTCTCCACTTTTTTGCTCTAAAGGTTTCAGTTCTAACACTTTCAGTTCTTGAAGTTAGAGATGTACAATATTTAAATAGGAAGAATTTTTTTTAATGGCAAAAATACTAATGTCCAGATTTAGCTTAGAAATCAGAATTACCTGCAAATATGCAAAGGGAATGAGGGTCAACTGTATTTGGAGCAGTTGAACCCCCAGGTTTGGCTTCTCAGATCTCTTAGCTATGTGTGTCAAGATTTAGTGTTAAAAGCAGCAATGGTTTGTCTTTCATGCTTCAAATACAGCATTATTATGTTCCTTTTCAAGGTGCTTCAAAAAAACCCCTAGCTATATGACTAACATAAAAATAACAATAAGAGAAAAAAATCCCAAACACAAACCCAAAACCCCCAAACCCAAACAACCCAAAAGCCTGGGCTGTGCTGTGACATCAGAGTTTCACCACCACAAACAAAATTGGAGGCACCCTTGCAAAAGTCACATGCTTCATTTTAAGTCCTTCTGTAGCTGCTGTTATGCAGTTTACAGCAAGTCCTGGCAACACTGACAAGTGTGGCAGTGAAGTAAGTATTACATCATAATTTTTAGGTAGCCAATGGAAAGATGAAGCTGTCTATCAAAGTTGTCTATAAAGCCAAGGGTAGAGTCCCACTACATGGGCAGAAAGCCACTGTGCAGGAGGCTTTTGGCTAAAAATGTACTTGGGCTGTAGGCAGAGAACTGGGAAACTCAGTCCCTGCAGGTGATTTCTTGAAAGGAATAATCCTGTCTGTTGTGAGCAAACTATGGGAGGATCGGTCAGGATGAACAGGACCCAGGAAGGCCAGATTTTTGCAGGTGTATGAAATTGGATCTCATGGTCTGGCGGGCACATGCCCTCTGCACGTATGCTGCAAGGATGTACATACAGTCACCACCCACTATGTCAATACTCCCATGTGGCTGGCGTATGCAGAGCTGTAGAGCATTGGCAGGAAAAAAAGGTTCAACTCAAAACGGTTCATCATGCAGTAGCCTTGTGTCTCCAGACAGCTATGGAGCATACATTGCATGCGTGAAAATTTTGGCAAACTTTTCCTTCGCATTTTGAATTTTTACAGGGAAGAGGACAAAGCTTACCGAAATGCTACAATTTTGTTTTTGGTTTGGTGGGGGGAAAAGCAGGCTCAGATCAGAGTGGCGTCAGGGTGGATGTATACTACTGTCTGTGTTGGTACCAGAAATCTGTTCTAGAAACTCAGAGCTCTCAGTTGTCATTTGAGAGGACAAGACGTTTAATTGATGTAGGTGGCAGTTGAATGAAATCCTTTCCTTGCAATATAATTATGTGCTTCTTAAAGTGCCTTTTCTTCTTGATGGAAGATGATGAAAGGAAGGTAGGCTTGCTCAGTTCTCTGTAGCTTTGCATGCACCATTTCTTGTAACTAACCTTGAGTCTGCTTTCTGAGACACATTGGTGGGCTTTCTGCACCTGAAATTACTGAGTCGGAAGCTGATGAAGAACTGCTATTGGGCACATTTCGTCCCTGCTACTTTTGCATTCCCTTCAAATAAATTGGAAAGGAGCTGGTGTTTTACAGCACACGCAGCTAGGGGCCAGCACCAGCTCACGTTTTCATTTGCCTGACAAGTGTCTGCCGCGGCAGTGCCCTAAGCAATAGCAGCTCGTCTATATGGTGCACTATTTGCATACTCTAACGAGATGGGCTATAATTGGCCTTCATTGATTTTGTTTTCATTGAGCTAAAATAGAGTCAGAGCTTCTTAGGCAAGAAGAGCTGATTGATTTGTGGTAGAATTCAGGACTATTCAGTTGAAGAAATAATTAATTATGTTCTTATTTAGTAATTGTCAGGGTCTAAGTTTGCTCTTACCTTTCAAGCAGACACTGCTGAATTTTCTCTCTAGACTGTGTCTCTCCTTTTAAAAGCTGGGATAAAGTGCCAACATACGAAGACGGTTCACAGGAAATGCTCAACTACTTTCCTCCCCTATCCCTTCATTACCACTTCTTTTTCTCCCCGCGCTTCCTCCCTACTTATCCATATGCATGCCATTCTTCTTTCCTGGTGTTAATTGATCAGCTCCCTTCCCTGGCAATTTTCTTTTAAACAATTCCAGGAAAACACCTTTTTAACCAAAAGTTGGAAAACAAAAGAAAAAATACTTGCTTACTTAAGAAAATTTGAATGGTAACATGCTGTTAAGATTTTTATGATTTTTTTTTTTCTTAAGTCAAGCTCTTGCCCAAATGAAATGCTTTCTTGTGTTGAGTATGGGTGTTGAACAAATACACCTGCGTAGCTCAGGAGCTGGGGTGTGTTGATTGCATGCTGTTATACGCTCATAAACTTGAAACAGTGGATATGTTTGTGTGCAAGTGAATGAGTTATGGTCTTGCTAAAACTGGAAGGGTACTTGTCCTTCCTTGTGCTTTTCTTATGAAGTATCCATTTAATTAAACGTTAGCATGTGTGAGCAGACAGTGCTGTACGGCAGAGGCAGATTTTATGAGCTCTTTCAGTAGAGTTGAAAGCAAGGTTATAATGGCCACACAGAGCAAAGTTAACATTGGCAGATATGTAACAAAGATGATGTTTAGTATATTTTCTCCTCTTCTTATCTTGTGCTTGCAGCATAATATGGTGGCAACGTTTGTTAGTGCTCTTTAAGTGGTGGATGTTATTACGAATATAATGTTAAACGCCAATGAATTGAGTCCAAGTGATGTCTGTGCTGCTGCCAGGAATGTGGAGCTCAGTAAATACCTTGCACCAAGCAAGTAAATGACAAAGGAACTCCCCGGACAAACAACAACCAAACTCAAGAGATTGTTCTTTGTAACAAATTAGTTCTTAAATAGAAGAGTCTCCCACCAGCTTCACCGGATGAAGCCTCCTGACTCAATGAGTGCGCTGAAGTGGACACAACTGCCAATAATAAGTAGGACACAACCCCTGTGTCGCCTCAAATCCTTTGCGGTATGTGAGTTGTAGGGGTGGGAAAACCAGAAGAGAAAATTACTGAAAAAATGATAGGAGGTGAGGTTGTCTTGGCCACTGGCTCTGAGTAAAGGGCCAAGTCTAGCTCTGAGGGGAACCATCCAGCAGCTTTAGGCTAACTCCTACCCGTTCGCTGCCCGCTCTACTGGAAGAGAAGCAGCACTGCTGCAACAATTGTGTCTCGAGCACATATGGGCAGTGTTGTTGTTCAGATGGAGAAGGTGCCTCTAGACCCTTAGCTTGGATATGTTCAGAGGGATGCAATTTGCTCCGGGAATGCTGGTGGAGATCTTCGTATGAAAGCTGGTGGAAATCTTAATGGAAACTGCAGTGGAAAAACTGCAAAGTTCCTTTTCTTATGTGCTTTGCAGGGAAAGAAAGGATTGAATTTGGAAGGATCTTAGCAAAAATACTGTGTTAGAACTCAACTGTGTTAAGGTTTCTCCTTTCTTCCCCTTTCATTTCCAAAGAAAAGCAGGAGGAGAAACACTTTGACACACAGAAAAATCTTCTTCCCGCTCATCAGTTTCCTTCAAAAAAATTATGAAAAGATAGAAAGAACGTAGATTCTGAGGTTTTGTTGTATTTTTTCATTTTGGAAGAAGAAAGGTCGTCTTTTTTTGCATGGGAGATCTCTTATTTAGAAAAGTTGGACCAGATTTCTTTAGCAGTTTGGGGAATATAATTTCTACTCATTTACATTTCCCAGATGTGAGCAAACTTTCTTTAGTCCTACTGTATGAAAGGAGCTCCCACAGAGAGAGGGAAAAGACTGGAGGCAAGGTTCTTTAAACTGATGTCTGAGTGGACTTTGAATGCCATCCTACATCTGAAAAGTTTCCAAAACTGTGGCCAAATCACAGCTAGGTAATAGCTGCATAGGATCCAGGGCACTTAGTTGTCTGTGTAAGCTCTCCTGTATATGCTGGGGTGAGTAGCCGTCTCTGGGTAGTGTGTACAACCTCTTCTCCAAGCCCTACTGCCCCTGCAGATCTGTGAGCTGTCTATGCTCCCCAGCACTGAAAATGCTCTTGTTTCCTTGCTTGCTGCCTCACTTTTTGGTTAAATCATCTTTTACTACAGGTGGTGCTTATGGACTACACATACACACACCCCACCACCTCACCACCCCAATGCCTGCCTTGCCTTGGCATGAAGGGTCCCAGACCCTCTGGCTGTTTGGTGGCCTGTGCAGCAACTTCCACGTTAGGAACTGTGTTTTGACTGGGATACAATGATATGTGGGAGGCCTTGGAGGTTGGAGTCTGAAAGAAAGGAGGTTTTGGGGGCGAAAGGGAGTAGGACGAGACAGCTGTGTGATCTTATGGTGGTAAATCAAAGTCTGTGCTGACCACCACGTTCCTTTGAATGGACACTCCCATTACATCATCTAAGTTATTTTCTTTTTGGCAGTGACTTTTCTCTAACTAATGCTCTATATTACTCTGGATGGTCCTGTTTTGAGAGCTTAAGGTCACAGGCTTCGCCATATCCAGAGAGTTGGTTTTTTTTCCTCTTTGTTACTGACCTGTTTTAAGGGGCAGAGATGCATTGCATTATCTTTTTCCTGCAGAATCTTCCTCTGTAAAGTTGAGATGGTTCATCGTAAAATACCTTTTTGTTAAAAAACTGAATGGGTGCACCATACTGCAAGACAATTAGCATCACTTTGTGTCTGAATGTTTTCTAGTAGGGAATTAACTTATGTGTGTACCTCCTGGGATTTCTGTGATTTGTGCTGCCACCTTGCTATTCGTTCTGTGTCAGAGGTCGCAGGTCATTTCAAAGCAAGGAAGACAGGAGCTGGGATATTTTCCACATGTGCTTTCTAGCTTTCATACACCAGAAACCTGAAGGCACTTCCTGCCTACATTCAGTTTACCAAGGACAGCTTTCTTCACTGCATATGCATCTTTTGGGTTTCTGCCTTGGGACAGAGGCAGCGCTTAGGGCAGACTAGTGCATTTGTAACCGTTACCTGGTTTTGTCAGTATTGTGAAACGAACCTGAATTCCAAGTGTTCGGTAAGAGTTTTCGCTTTGCTTTCACTGAAAGCAGAATGAGGCCTTAAACCTGTTTAAGATTAAACGTGTTTACAGGTTTCTTAAACTTCATATATTTACAGGCCTCTTAAACTTCATGTGTTTAAGGTGGACCAGAGCTTCAAAGACTTGTCATTTCTACTAGACTGATTGCCTTGAAAAATGAAGAATTTTCTATGCTGATATGCTCTGGATAATGAATGATCAGCTTAGGAGAAGATGAGCACCTTGGGGGTTGTAAGGATTATTGGACTGCCTACCCTGGAGCTTCAGCTATTGCATTGTAAAGATAATGAATGATTAATTGATCTCATACTTTGTACTTAACTTAATTGGTAGCAGTGCTTTGGCCGCACTGGCTGCTGTAGCAACTTAGCCTTAGAGGATATACTCATACTGAGTCAAAAATAATAAAAAAAAAAGTGAAGGGGCATAGGACAAGGAACAGAAAGTGCCACCTCACTGGCCCCACGTAATGGTTGTGGGTAAAATGGGAATAAGGGGAAGGGCTGGGAAAGGGGACTACAGCAGGAATGCTCCCAGGTGGGAAGATGTGGAAACTCCCCCTGTCTGGAGAGAAGAGCTTGCATTGCATCCTTCTCCCTTACCAGCTGAGACCTCAGTTTTTCTCTTTTCAGAAGCATGCAGAACTATATTAAATGTCTGATGTTTCTCTTTCACATAATGTCACTGTACCAGCCTCTATCTAGAAAAAGGCTGACCCAGGTATCTCTCCTGGGTACCTGCTCCTTTACAAATGAATTTATTGCAGTGAGCTCCAGCTACAAGGGCTTGTTACCGCTGTTGTGTTATTTCCTCTTCCTGGCATTACTGCTTAGGTGTTCTGTGTCCTTGGTGGATTATTAAGCCCTGTACTCCTGTATTTCAAGGGGTGAGTTACAGAAATAGGTGGCTGTTAAAAGAGGCAATTGGCCTCTTTTAGTCCATGTTAGACATGAAGTTAGTTCCTGTTAATGTTGCCTTTATCTTTGTTTGTAACCAGTAAATCCCTGTTTTCTGCCACTGTTTGTGTGGTATGTAAAACAACTTGCCAGGTCTAAAGGGAGCACTGGCAGCTGTGCAGCTCTAATCTCGTGTGCAACAAGGGAGAGTCACATTTTGTCTAACAGTTTGCCAGAAACCATCACACGTTCATTTCACAAAGTGGAAGGAAAAAGCTCTGCAAACTCCTCAACGTAAAGCGGGAAACAAGCTATAGTTCTACACTGTCTTTCCTCCTTCCTGATGAAAGGAGAAAGGACCCTATAATGACTCGCCTCAGAATAAGATGCTGGAATAGATGCTTTCTGGATTGTTCACCCGTCACCGTGCCAGGTGAACCTTCATCTCTATGGAGGTGGTGGTATTAGCACATAATGCTTAGAATTGTTCCTCTCGCTGAAATTTCTCACTAGTTTGGAAAAAGGCTGAAGTAAAGCTAGTAAAACTGCACTTGAAAATGAAAATATGGACATTACATTGTGGATAAATGGTTGGCTGGGTGGAGTATGAACTTGCCAATACTTCTGCAGCAATCTTCATGACCAGGGTACCGACTTGGGCAAAAAACCCTAGAGCAAAAAGTGCAGCTTTCAACCAGATTTTGAAAAGGACAGACATTTGTCGTTAGTGGCCCAGAGATGTGAAATCCTGTCAGTGGGAAAATAAGTCAATTTTCTAATGTGCTGTTTCTGCTTCTGCAACTTAGAAATAATTGCCAATATAAGAGTGGAAACAGATACAAATGAGTATGCTATGGTGTCAGCAAATGGAGGTTATGTTAATCTTGGTATGAAGAGTCCATGTATGTTAATAATGATCAAATAAAATTGCTCATTAATAATCATCATAAGTAATATTGATCTCCACGGCACTTTCTGCCCAGATGCTCCAAAATGTTTTATGAACCTTTGAAAATTACAGCAAGACAAGGTCAGCAATTTTGTGTAGCATAGGCAGTGGTGGGGGGGAAATGAAATCTGGGGTCATAATGACTCGAAAACTTTCAGTGAATAAAGCCAAGTTGTCCTGAGAAGAACTGAGATTTCTTGACTTGGTCTGATGCGTGAAGATACATGTTCATGGACATTGCTAGAAAGTGGCTCCCTTCTGGATTAACTGCAGTTGGAGAACTGCAGCAAAACTTAGTAGGTCTGTACACGGCTTTTGCTGCTAAGGAGTAACTTCTTCTTTATACCGTCTTTGGCATGCGAGATGCCCTCAGAAGATAGCGAGTATTGTATATTTCACAGCAATAATGTGTGAAAAATCTTTTAGGTTTGTTTTCTAATTTGTTTCTACTTCAATTAACTTTTTTAACTGCATGTCTTGTCTCATAAAATGATGAACGCTTTCCAATTTATTGAAACAGTGGTTCTATAAAAGAACAATATGCTTGAGCAACTCTTTGTACTGATACATCATCATCAACCTTAGTAATGAGTGGGAGAGAGATAGGGCTGGTTTTGGCTCCATTGAAAACATCTGTAGATTTTATCTGGAACAGATTTTATTAAAATTGCAACAAACTTTATAAAGCCCAATATACGCTTCATTAAGGGAACATTACCTTACAATTATGATTAATTAGATTAAACTTATGAAAGTGTGTTATTTGTTCAAATCAAAAGGGTGGCAGGGAAGAATGATGGATGATGAAAGAGTGTGATAAATGAAGAAAGCAGCTGAACTAAATTGAATGTGTATTCATCCGTTTTCACTTCATAACTAATGATAAATTGAGCATGTCACATTTAACAATACATGTCTGAGCTTAAGCACAGTCCCAGCTCCTGTACTCTAATGTCTTTTGTCAGGTAGCTGCATTCAGGGGACATGATATTTTGTTTGGAGAAACCCACGCAGTTCATTATCTATCTGTCCCTGCAGCTAAACCCACAAACGATAGCTCTTGCTCTCTCTTGAAATAAAATCACGGAAGTCTCAATTAGGATAGAGTTGTCTAGGAAGCAGAATCTGACTGTGAAGTGTTAATTTGACTTGAAAAGCGAGTGATGTATTGAAAATTGTGTGTTGTTGACAAGAATACATTTTGGGATAATTGCGAACATGAACAAGCCTGTGAGGGTCAGAGTCTAACTCACGGGCTCACAGTCACTTGTTGTGCAGCCACTTGAGAAAGATGCTACTCGGCACTAGATGAAATGTCTGAATTTGGCCCGAAAGACTCAGGGACTTTGTGTGGGCAATGCCTGGGTGCCTTGGCATGTTTTTGCAGGCTTCTGAACTTGTACTGCATTCTCTTCTGGGTAACTGTTTTTTCCTTCTGCCAGTCAACCTAGAAAACAGTCTTTCTGAGGGTAATCAGCAGTTGTGCTTCTACTCTTGATTGTAATAGATGTGAAGCAGGATTACAGCAATGGGGAGGAGATCTTAATTTTGTTATCATCAAAACCAAAAAGGAAAACATTTTGTTCTGGGATCACTAAAAGCTTTGGTCAACATTTCATACCAGAAATGTTGTTTTAGCCGACTTCGTTGTTCCATTCCTGTTCCAAAACCATTCAAACATGTTAGGCCAAATTCAGTAATGATGGATTGAGCTGCTGAATGATCACCACAGATGAATTTTGGGCATGAGATGTTTAGCATTTCCAGGAATAGTTCAGCTGTGATCCTGCACATCCTTGTGTGCTGTAGACCAAAGAGTGAGAAAAGGTTGTTGTGTAGTTTTAAGGAGTGATAGGAAGTAACTGCAGAAGAGCTGAATGCATGAAATAGTAGCTGTGGTCCTCCAAAACCAAAATGGATGAAAGTCCTGCATCTCTTAAGAGCACTGGGTGTAAAGGGATGTGCTCTAAACAGATAACGAATGAAACTGGGGAGCTAAGCATGGGCATAAACGTCACATATAGCAGTAGCCAAAGAGTGTAGGGAAAGGGCAGTCTCTTGTCTTTCTCGGGTAATTAGGCGGTTGCTTTAGTGCAGGATCAGAGACCCCTTTTGCTCCCTGTGCTGTTCCTAAAATATTATGTGTCCCCTGCTTGCAGTCAAGTCTCCTGACGTGGGAACTGCACTCTGTACCCCATCCTTGTCCCCTGCTAGGAGCACCCTGTGGAGTTTGAATGACAGTTATATTTTTGAGCCTTTAAGTCAGGAGTGGACCAAACCTCATTCCTATACGGTGCTGCCTGTAAAACTGGATATTAAACAGGTTCTGGACAATTAAAGTAATTTAAGAAAGTTAGTGACATTCAACTTTTGCCACCCTCTCTAAATGTAATGACGGGGGGAAAGGAGTTTGTGTGTGTAAAAGTTAAGAAAAAATTGAAGACTACCAAGTAAAGGGAAACAAACTGTAATGTTAAACTTTCCAACCAGTTTTAGTAATGACATTGTTCCCCCCTAGACTAACACCAATGTTTTAAGTGGCTGTAGTATTGTTCAGCCCTGGTATCAGGTGGCTGGGTGCTTTGTGGTTATGTGCCAGACATCACACCTGGATGGGATGGATGTGAGGGAAATTCTGTAAAGTCGTCTGCTTTTCCTTTATCTGTTTTCCAGGAATGTTGTAAAATGTTTTAGTCTATTTGACTGAGGAGTGCAATAGAGAATTTCTTGATGTGTAAGGAAGTAATTTATTTACACCTGTAACCACCACCCATAAAACCAGAACCTGACTGCGTCGAACTATTAAAGTCTTATCCTTTGGGAAGGCTGTGATAACACATGGCATAGAACTGGGTCTAGCAGTCAGATTAATAGGAATAGGATTCTGTTTAAATGATGGGTTTTGTAGTGAAATGAATTCTGCAGTTCAATTGTGTAGTTATTGGCAACAAAAGTTCAAGGAATGTGTTGGAAGTCCTTTGCAAATTAGCAGTTTTATTTATCCCTCATTCCATGTATGTGGTTGGGTGGTTTTTTTATGTATTGGACACATGAAGAGCTAACTTTGTGCTTATCCCTGGCTGTTATTAATGTAATGCTTCTCAAATAGTAGTTTATGGTTGCCACAGAGATATTTCTGACTGTGACCTGATTGATTGAGGTGGATTTTTTGAGAAGTGATCTATGCTGTTTTAGCCATCTGAAGCATCAGTATCTCAATACCTGCTTTTTACAGTGAGACTAGATTTGGGTGAGAAAGGAGGGTGTGAGGTGCTGGGCTGCTTTTCGGAATATTCCCACAGGCTCTTTGGGTTATGTGTCCTTAATGCGATGCACTTGCATCTCTGTATTGCCACCTCTGCAAGCCCCTTCCCTGGGAGCTCTGCTCTGCTTAAGCTGCTGCAGTCTCTTGTAGAAAATAGTGAGTTGACTGAGCAAGATGAGAAGGTGACTCTTCTGGAAGAAATGCTGCAGACTGTTCAGCCTCCTTGAGGAGACCACTGCTTCGGTGTGCCACCATTTTGGGTGGCCCTGTTGGAGACTCCTTGAAAGGAGATGGCTCTGAGTACTTTCTGGACTTCCGATTTCTCCAAGGCTTTGCAGTGTGAGCTCCTATAAAACAGAGGTACTGGAAGTGACTCCCTTCTTAAAAGGTAGCTTTTCATCTTGAAAAAGCTGTGTAGGCCACCCTTCCCCCATGGTGGGGTAGAAGGAGAAGGCGCAGAGGAGACACAGGTGTAGGAATCATTAAAGTGAAATGTGAGTCATGTTCATTAAAGGCAAGCTAGCAGAATGTCTTATATTAGTGGCTGCGTAATGATTAGAGCTTCCTGTAATAATGATGATGGTGATTCTACTATATGAATTGAACATTCATTCTAAGTTAATTCACATCCTTTTAACTAATAAGTTATTTAAGGGAACAAAAAAAAGAAGACCTTTTTAGCTCATAATTTGAATAGACTGGTCAGAAGAATACTGAAATAGCAACCCTCCCACTGTGCTGGGGAGATTCAAACACTAATCTGTATCTAAATTTTGTAGTGAAGGCATACTTACATTTATTTATTCATAATTCATTGCATCTCTGCTAAATACTAGACCTTCCTTCCATTGGAGATTATATGTGTGTTCACTAGCAATGTGTTCCTAGTCGAGATGATGATAAAGAGCTTTATTTTGGAGTGAAATTATTTAAAGAGAACTTCACTTCGATTTTTGTTATTCTGAGACATGGCAGGGAGATGAATGATTTACTGTTTGCCTTACAAACATCTACATTTTGAGCAAGAAATCATGGTCTACAAATATTTTTCATCAGGAAAAAAATTTAAAAAGGGGAAAGAATTATTTATTATATATAGGACATAAAAATTTAGAATAGCAAGATGAAAAGGAGGGCAAAATGTTTAGTTTAAATATTGAAGGAAAACTTTGGTGGTGACAGCTGTGGCTTTGCAGTAGTCTCTCAGCAGGGAGGGAAACCTGTGTTTAAAGCTGTTTAAAGATAGCCTGGGGGGTAAAAAAGCATATAAACTGCCCCAGTGGACTGGAAGATGGATACAATGAGTTAATTGGTCCTTTGTACTTGCAGCTTGGGTCATTCTGGTGATCTGGACCCATTAGCAAGTCGAGGACTTCAGAAGTTGTGTTCCACTGATGTCAACTTCTGCATGTTTGCAAATTCACCTGATCAATTTAAGGTCTTTGAGTTAATAAGGTGGGTTTTCTCATCATTTTATTCAATACCTTTGCCTTGCAGTCAGAATAGGTATGTCAAAGACAAGTTTTGGCATAGTTAGGTATAAAGACTGTACAGAATGCCTCAGTGTTTGAGTTGTGAGTGCTGCTTAGAAGTAACAACCAAATTCTTATTATGATTTCCCTTCTGATTAAAGGATTACATTCATTAAAATATTTCTTGCATTGCCATACATTTCAAGATTAAACTAGTCAAAACCTCAGCTCTGAACGCTACAAAAACTTGGAGGAATTCCAAATTGTGTGAACTGAGAGGTTCAAAGTGAAAATCAGATTAATATAATTTGGTATGAGCCTGGACGATACATTCTGATGCCTTTGTACATTAAAGTTTGTTCAGATGAGTTCTAGCATATAATAGCCTTTACAGATTAGCTTGTGCAGAACTGCAAACATAGGAATTGTGAATAACTTGTCATAATTTCCTCTTTAGGTTGTGCTCCTGTTTCTGACATGCAGTCTAATCTGCAAAGCCCTCAGAGTCAATACTTATCTTCTATTTGAGTCATCGCAGGTATCTGCTTCCTTGTGTATTATTCACGTGACAATGAACATATGGTTATTTGAGATGTAACTCAAATTAGTTTGGAGGATGTTTCCTTTTGGATGCTGTAACAGATTCTGGAGGAGAACAGCCGTGGAAAGAAGGCTGGCTGCCGATGGGTCTGTCTTGGAGGGCCCGGTAGGCTGAGGGAGCTGTCCAGCGTTGTTTTCTATATGAATTTTGCAATGGTGATTCTTGCAATATTTTTTTTTCTTTCCTTAAGATGAGAGCTTTCTTGTTTTCCTCTTCGGAACTACAAGCAAATCCTTACTGCAGTCAAAGATGCTCTGGGATAGCAGTACTGGAATCAACCCCAGATCAGGCTTGGATAATCTTTTAATAAAATAGCAAGTACTAACTACCTTAGTTAAAATAGGCTGAAACACTAGCACCTTACTATGTTATGATGCTGCAGGTGACATCCTCACTTCAGGGTATAACTAACTTGAAATAATCTCTACAATATAGCCCCCTCCTCATCCATAGTCCTGAGGAAAAAAGTCACTTGAAATTTCTCATAGATAGTAAGCAAACAAATGTTGTTTTCTTTAGGGTTTGGGAATACACTGCTAATCACTGGTGGGTAATTTGGAGACAGAGGCCTTTGAAAGAGAAATATTTTTTTCCATCTTAAAATGGTTTTTGTTCAGCTGCTTCTTAAAACTGAGTTGTCCATTGACTCTGTCTCTATTTAGTTCTTCCTGCATAGCATCTAACATAGGGGACTATTTCTGATAAGTTACTAACTTTAGTTTCTGAACGTCTCTGATAATCTTAGTGGTTTGCATATGCTTGGACATGGGTCTGGACTGGAAGACATGATGTACTGCACCAAAGGTTCAGCATAGTTAATAATCTTGAACTGAAATCTGGCAGACTTTTATGAATCTATTGGTGAATGGCGGAGTCTAAATTCTGCTGGATGAAATACAGAGATCTGACAGCACGTTCTGCAGTTTTTAACTTCTTGGTAGGTTTGACTGTTCTGATTTTAAGCCATATTGCCTCCCTCAGAAGTGTTTATGTGCTTTCATTGTCTTCACTGACTATAATATCCAAACAGTTATCATGTACCATGATATAAATATTGAAGGATGCTGGCTGTTCTAACCCAAAACATATGAAGTAGAATATGTGGCAAGGCCTAGTATGTCCTACCTAGCGCTTGCATGTGGCAGAGGAAGATAGCTGCATGTTAAGAAATGAATCAATAGTCAGGATGATAATGATAAAGAAGAAGGTTCACAGACCATAATTAGTGATCTTCTGGCTTTATTTTTTTGCCAACAAATATAATGTTCTGATGAAGTTGTAGTTTAATTAACCTCGTCTTAACGGTATTCAAAAACCTATTCTTTGCAGGAATCACTCATGCCCTGTCATCTGTCTACAGTGATGTTACCATTTTCCCATGTTGACTGTGAAAATTGCATCCGGCTTTACTATGAAATTCATGAAGAACTCTGCTTTTGAGCAACTGTCAAAAGAGCTTTTTATCCTTCCAACCTGAACATTCATATATTGACATTTAGCTCTGTGGGGAATCACTTGGAAAAAAGGGATTTTCTCCTCCCTCTCCTCTTACTTTCCTCCTTCCACTGCCTTTCCCAACGCTCTCCTTTACTTCCACCTCCCTTTCATAACCTCATCTAGATACCTATTAGCTCTCTCTTTCAATAACACTGCTCTGGCTTCCACGAAAGTGCTTTTTAATGTAGGAGATGTACTTCAGCCATAACACCAGGGTCACTTTCTGAGTAACATTTTATGGGATTGATTAAACTTTAACACCGTAACTGTTGACTTTATAGGCCAAGGAAGAGACACTGAGTGCTAAGCTCCGGATAATTTGTGCTTCACAATTTTTTAAAAAGATAGAGATAGAGTTTAATGTGTTTGATAAGGCAACCCTCTATTTTTTCCCAGTGTCTCCTATTTAAAAGACCCACAACATTTAACATGAAATAATATCTTTAACACTAATGAAGTAAAGTTATAGTAAAAAACCATATACCAAAAAAAAAAGGTGTTTATCTCCATGGGAAGAATATGAGAAAAGATTTAGTTTGCTCTCTCCTTGGCTCCAAATGTGAACACCTCATATTTTTTGTTATTGCTAGAAGGTGAATGAATGGGTGCTGTCGGCTGAGAGTTGACGTTGCAGAAACATGTCGTTCCTTCTCACTGCAGATTCTCTCCTTGCGGTGACTTTGGTAGGATAGAAAAAATGGCTGTTTGCTAAATTAACAGAAGACCCTCAGCTCTCCTTAAATTACTTCTTTCAGTGCACACAGTCGTTGCTGCTGAGAAATTGCTGGACGGTAGTGCATCTCACCACATACCGAGAAGAAAGATGAGTATGAAGGAGTGCTTGAAGGATGAGTGGGATTGCAGATCTGAGGCCAGTTCCCAGGTTGGTTGCAGTCTCACATGACTTTAAGCAGATATCTGTAATCTCCTCATCACCTAAACTGTCAAGTGGCTAACAGAATACTTACCTGCCAGGCTTTCCTTATTCTTTTTTGTCTATGGGTCACTCCTCTGGCTGAAGTTGAGACACTGTTCCCAATTCCACTGGTACATTTGCCCAGCAAAAGGGAAGTACAGTTGTACTTTTTTTTGTAGGGAGTTAAATTCAATGCATGATTGACCTCGGATGGGAGGACACAGAGGTTCAGTTTCATCCTGGCTGAGCGACTCAGATGCAGGTTCCCTGGAGACCCTGGGGACATACCCAGGCTGCTAGGATGTGCTGCAGCTGATGAGACTGGCGCTTCCCTGCACATTTTTACTCTGTTAGAGCGAGTTAGCATGGGGATGTTGGATAATGCTGTGCAGATCTGTATTATGAGCATGAGCTTCCATCGAGGTTTCTGGGCCTCAGATAATAAATGATAGTTAAAAGCTCTTCACGAATCCCTCGAAGTATTCAGCCTGTGTCATGGTGAAATCCAGGCATCTTCAAGGTGAGAGAGACCTTCCCAGCTGGAAAAGATGACTTGGAGTGGCCAGTGAGTGCTGTTATGGCCCGGCATCAGCAGATTTCCTGATGAAGTCACAGTAAGATTGCTATTTTAGAAAATCAATAACATGGTTAATTGTCTTGTCCTAACATTTCTTGGGAAGGGTAATTGTACAGCTTAAAAAAGAGCCAAATTTTAAAAGCCTTGTGGCTTACCATTTGAGCTGAAACATTTTTAAATTGAAAGCCAAATCATGCTTGTATTGCTAACTTCCAGAAAAGGGTTCATCTGCTTGAACACCTCAGCCAATTTCCCCTCTTGAGACTCAAAGGAGTCACGTGGAGGAGTTCTGTTTCTCCTCTGAATGCACAAGAGACCTGGCCTCCTAGGAAGGCAAATACCCTGAGAGCTTCTGGGAAAAGCTGGAGAGCTCAAAGTGGGTTATTGCCAAGGAAGGCCAACTTCTCCATGAGTCCTTCACATGATGCTCTTCTGCCTGGGCCATTGCCCGTAGCACTGACCAACATCTATCTTAACACCCTTCTCCAGAGATGGGTGGTAGTGGGAAGGGGTAGGGATAGCGTTGAGTTAAGGGCAGCTCTCTAGAGCTGCTTGAAACTGCTAGTTCATCAAAAGCACAATTAAAATGTTGAGGAGGATTGGATATTACAAGTGATGTGGAAGAGGCAGCCTCTGGCTCAGGAGATCCCTGAAACATTTGTTGCTGGAAACGGGGAATAACACCCAGGAGAACAAATGCTCTATCTTGATCTTATGTGGTTTCCTGGGGAGCATGCTACTTGTAGCTGTCAGAGATAGGTGCAGTACTGAATGGATCTTGAGTCTGTTCTTAGTGCTTGTGAAACCCAATTCTTACCTTATAACTAAAATAGTTTGATATAAGCCTCCAGGCAGCTCCATAGCACACAAAATAAAGGTTGCTTTATTTTCATTCCCAGAGTTAAGCATATGAAATTTAGCAGACTTTTTTGTTTGTTCAAGTTTCTGGGTTGTTTTATCCTGGCCTCTCTGACTGAAAAAAATAACAGAGGAAGACTTTGCATTTTTTTCTTTTTTTGCTCATGTTTTTTTTTAAAGCTAGTCATCTACAGTCTGTGGACTTTTTCTGTTCATATAGAGCTGCATATTCATAAGCCAAACCCCATATTTTTTAAGATTAAGGAATGCAGTCCAAGATCAGATGAAAGTAAAATCTCTACGAAAAAGCAGTGTGTACTTTCTTTGGATTACTGTGATTTCTCAGCTGCAGCAGGACCCAAACTTTGCTATTTCTGCACATAGGCTGAATCCAGGACAGTTCAGATTGCTTGTGGAAACTGGGAGAGATCTTGATCAGTGTTCCCTAGATGGAATTTCACAAGTTGAGTGTAAGGTTGCAGACAGTGGAGCCTTGATTGCTGGAAATTCACTGTACCAGGTGCCTGCTTTCTCTGCTACTTTTTAATATTTGTTGTTCTCCTTCACATGACTTTTTTTTTCTAATTTTATACTTTGCCTTCCCAGCTTTCCCAGAGCTTTTCCCCCTGCTTCCATTCTCTGGCTTCTTCTCATAGGGGTTTCTTTTGCCTCCTTAAACTTCATCTTTCTCATTCAACAAAGGAGTCTAGTAAACATCAGATGTCTTTTCCTTGCCACGCTGATGAGTCGATCTGTATTTTCTCCTTAAGTCAAATCTATTTCTTAGATAATTTCTTGCTAGCTGTTACCTTCTCTCTCTGAATTCGTACAGGATTTGTTACTTGCAATTCCCCTTCAGTATTTTCTTTGCTCTTGAGTCTCGTGTCCTTCAGTGTGCCACTTAAGCTGATCGCTGAAGTCTCAAGAGGGCCTGGCAGGCACTGTTGCTGTTTTCTGATCTTGCCAACAGTAATATTTCTTCCAGGCAAGGCCCCTCATAATTCAAGTGAGGTCAGTCAGGACCCAAGAGCTGAACCTGTCCTTTCCAATGAATCAGCAGTGGGATTGAAAGAATTTATGCAAACCATCAAAATGATTTTGTTTGTTCCCGTGTTGGGGATAGGTCTCACAGTGTCGCAAGATTTTTTTTTTTTTTCTGCAGCAAACTGTAAAAAATGTAGGATCTGTTAGAGATAGCTCAAGCCTCCTTCATCCTAGATGTGGGCCTTGAGTCAATCCTCCTACTGCATAGGAAACAGAAGAATGAACTAAACCCAAACATTTTAGGTAACAATATATCACAAGCCTGCTTGTTCCTCATTGGAGTTGCTCACCACCACTCATCTCCTGAGAGCCCTGCCTCCTACTTAAGGGAATGTAGTTTTTCTTTTAGACCATAATTAATTGCCTTCTCAGATAAAGGCACTAGGCTGGGAATTTGCTTTTACTGTGCGTTTGGCATTTTTTAGAGATTCTCAGAAGAGGGAAGGAGGTATTTTTCTCAGAGCAAGCTGTACTTTCAGAATTAGGTAGTGTAATAAAAGTCCATCTACCTGCTATGGTTGTTTTATTGAAATTAGAGCTCTTCCAGACTCAGCAGCAAATATTTTGGTATCACTTAACTTTCTGAAGGATTTGAGATCTGATTCCTGGTCCAAGCCTGAATTTCTGTTTTGGGCACTCATGTCGTAGTGAGGTGGATCATAAGAGAGAGAAACACAAAACACAGAGGATTTGAACCCTCAGAGAAAGCTTGTCTCCACAGAAATGCTATGGAAAAAAAGACCTGCGTGGGTAAAGATACGACTCTAAAACTGATCAGTAAAATCAGTCTGTGGACACCCTGAGGTAAACTTGCTCTGCACGTGTTCCAGGCTGCCTGGAGCCAAATCTGCTCTAGTGGGGAAGCTCTTCCTTTGGTGCTGTGCTTCATCTAATATCTCACTGCCCATGTGCCTTTGTAAATAGTCTATCCGTAAAAGTTAAGATAAGATACCTTCTAATTCTCATTCCAAAAGACTTCGTGTGTGCAGATTCCTACCACTGTTGAACTAACACGCTTTAGAAATTAAGTCAGCTCAATTTTCCTGAAAATTTGAATGTAGACATATTTAGATTCAGCTCTTGGAGATTTTGAAACCTTTTCTGTACTTAATATCCTATTCTAAACACTGTTTCTTTCACCCTAAAATAAATCAGGAACATTAGTAGTAGCTCAGAAGTGTGATCTGGACCCACCGCAGCTCTCCACTGCCTTTGGGCCGCGGAGCCTGTACAGTCCAGGTCCAGTTCCAAAAGGTGCAGATGTGGTCCATTCTTTGTTTCAGTCACTTCTTTACCAAGGAAAAACGTCTTTTATCCGTGTAAGTATCCAAATAGTCTTAAATCCAGGGTGTGTTATCTTTGCTGTCGGGAATGGCACCTCAGTTCCTAAGCAGTCCTTGACTTGTTGGTGCTTGCCAGAGCAAGGTGCTACCTGAACAGCCCAATGGTTGCAATCTACCCACGACACATGAGCAACACACAGCACTTTAAACTCCCACAGTAAGTTTTCGCACACTTCTCTCCCTTGAGCATGCTGCCAAAGCAGACATTAATCAGCTTTACTCTAGGAGTTAGAATAGAAACTCGCTTGTAAATTACGACCATTACATTTCCGGCTTAAATTTCCCTACTCCTTTAAGCTAATGTTTTAGAAGACTAACCCTACCACTCTGGCAAGAGCCATGTCTTACCTTTATATCCATTTGGCACTCTCTCTGTCTCTCTTTTTTTTTTCCAAGTTGAAAAATTACATTATCTCTGTGAAATAACTTTCCTTCTTTAGTTGTTCAATTTGATTCAAGGATTTTTGATTAAGCGTTCAGAGGTTATGAATAAATAAGAACCAGCAGCCCAGTAATTGGTATATCATTACTCCCTAGTAGCACATTTAATCCTCAGCTTCGCTGCACCACATAACCTTTTCCTTCAGCCCTCCTCCTCCTCAATATTGCTTACAAAAAAAGAGGGGGGGGGGGAAGCAATGTCACTGCAAGCTTCGCAAGTTACCATTAAAATGAATACTTTTTAATTTCTCTGGATGAGATGGGGCCCTGTGCTCTGGGACAATGCTGATGGATGACATTTTAATGCAGCTGAAATGTTATTTTTACTGAACCAGGGAAAACTATAAATTTTGCTTCATTGCCACTGATGGCTCTATGCATAAAACTATGGTGGCGCCCATTGCCCGTGAATAATCACCTCAGTATGGCAGATGTTACTTCACAGGGAAAGTAATTCTTATGCTGAAGAATTGTGGAAAGATTAATTGTCTACAGCTGTTTCATGGCCCACAGCAATCTTGATACATTTATGATAAGTTTAAGAGCTCACTAGAGGCAACTCCTATTCCCTGTTGTGAGAGTGGGGGGAGGGGGGGAGCTGAATGGCTTTATTTTGACACCTGGATTCATAGAATCTGTCAGCTCCATTACAGCCTTCATAGAAAGCCGGCTGTTGGCAGGTTTGGGATGATTGTGAGCGGGCTAAGATGCAGGAATTATGTAGACATAGATAAAGAAAAGGAGACTGAGAAGAATTATTCAAATTTGTGCAAATGAATTGCTTCCATTTTTCCTCCCTCTGCCAAGTGGAAATTGAACGTAACCCGCTCTGACCTTTCTCTATTAAGTGCTGCAAATTGCAGTAAATGCATAGTTCTGAGTGCCCTAATGAGACAAAGCTCTAGCAATGCCTCATTAATAAGGAAAGTTTGACCTTGCTGGTCAGCCCTTCATTCGATATTGAAAAGAAATAGGAAAAAAGAAGAGATGACCTGCTGTAAATTTTGAACAATACCTTTGATTTAGTTTGTATATACTCCCAAGCAGACACTTCACAACCTTTTTTTTTCCTTCCATTTTTACTATACAAGTGAAGAAGAGGTATTTACTTACTAGGTTCCTCTGTAAATTCATGAGGACGGTGGTGATTTGTGGCAGGAATGAACACAGGCAGTCTGATGAAGCTTTTTTAAATCTGTTTTTAGTGTCCTTGTATTGACAAAAGCATATCAATACCCTCCATCCTATACAGGTTTGTTTTCCTTTTTTCCTCAGCCCATATCCATTATCCCTGTATCTGAGTGCCAGTGTGTATTCGTGCGTTACTTGAAAAGAGTACTGCAAGGAAATCATATTCTATCATTAAATATACAGTTGCTGGAGCAGGAAGTGCTTCTGAGAAGGTGATGGGAGATGTTTGCTCCCCACCCTGACAGACAAGCTCTCTCATTCTGGTCACTATACTGTCCCAGCTGAGATATAAATTAAAGGGCACAATACTTTATTCACTGATACATGCCAATAAGCCAGCCTAAACAGCTGTATTAGACAATCCCAAACCAGTGAATGCATGCTTGTTAAGGAGAAAAAGTATTGAACAAGGGTAAAAACTAAAAGAGAAACCTGAAAGTTGATAAATAGATTTATATATGTTGAATGCTTACGAACTGTGGTGTTCTATGGTCATCTCGCTCTTAGAAATCACAATGGGCCAAATATTGCAAATGTTGCAGAATTATATTCCGCTTTTGAATGACTTGTTCATGATGCACCTCCTTTTTTTGATACTTACAGGGTCTAGCTTGATTTTTATGTTCTTTGGTTTTTATGTTCTTTATTTGTATTTGTATATATACTTGTGTTATTTATTATACATTGATATTATTTTAGTTATATAAACAGTATTTTTATATGTATTTTAGTTATATAAACAATATTTTATATAAAAATATATTTATCCATATTTATGTTCTATACTTGTTTCTTATGTTCTTTATTTGTGTTCATTATTTCAAATGTTTTAAGTCACACATTCAAGAAATTTAAATAAGGAGTGAGGCTTAGTTGTTTTCTCTGCTTGCTAAAACTTGCGTGCGTTAGCTGTGTTACATGGCTACAAACAGTAAATGAATAGGTAAAAAGTTGAAGTCTGCTCAGAAATGGTTAACGAACAAAAATAACGTTACTCAATTTGCTGGATAACTTACTTACAAAGAATAAGTTGACCAGCACTGTTAGACATTCATAGTTCCTCCAGAAATTGCATCCCCTGGGATTTGTGGGTGGCGAAGGATTTGCAGGACGATGCCTTTAGGGATACTGTAACAAAAGGGAGCTGGATGGAGGCTCTGTGGGTCCTGCACAGACCTCCTGCAGTGGTGTCCTTAGATCAGTTTTTGGAAATTTAGCAAAACATTGAAAACTGTGATCAAGTTTTCTAAGTGGAGCAGCAGCCCTCTTGAGGTGAAATATACTGCCACGCAGAAAAGAATACGAGTACGTGCTTTGCAAGATCAAAATATCAAATATTCAAATGTTCACCAAGGAATCCAGTTTTGTCCACTCGGTTTTGAAAATGTTAGCTTTAGGGGCTGAGGGACGTCAGGTCTTCGTTAATAGTACTGTTTTCTAGAAAAGAGCATAACAACTACGCTTGCCATGTCCCTGTTTGGGACATGTTGCCGACGTCTAGGCGGCTCATGAAGCAGTGTTCATCTTGCAGAGGACAGTGAGGATTCTAGGGTCTGTTTTCCTGCTTGATGGGCTAATTGTTACTATTGCCCACAGACACAGATATTTTTCAATTTCATATTCCAGTGCACTGTGACTGCCATGGATGCTAATGTCACAGGTCCCAAATCAGAAACAGCGTTCAGAAGAGTTTTGAAAATTTCGGGACTCGAAGAGAAGGATTGGGTTACCCCAAAGTGGCAGTGTTGCAGAATGGCAGCCAGAAACACTGTAGTCAAATCTGATGGGGAAAAACTGAAGTCTGAAATTCCACTTTGTTTAAGAATCTGCTGATGACAAAAAATCCCCCCAGAAGATTTCAGGAAATAAAATGGTTGTGTTATAGTATATACAGTGCTGTAATCAAGAGCAGAGTTGTGCCTCTTAACACAGGACGTGGGTGTCCTCGAATGTTTTGCAGCAATATCATCTATTCCATAGATGTCTCTCATATACAGTTGGTGGACCCTATGTAAACATGCACAGCTGGAAGTTGACTCTCAAAGCCCTGGTTCCCAAATGGTAGTTTGCAGTCCGTGAGGTCACGATAAGTGCTCTGTGACAGGTCTGCAGACCTGTAACCTGGAATAACACTTATATAGTCACAGATTTCTAAGCAGCAGTGCTGGCAGTGGAGAAAATTTGGGGGGTGACAGCAATTATCAGTCTAAAACATCTGGGAATCTTTGTAGTAAAGGGACATCAGCTGTCTGGTGAAGTCCCGTAAAGGGATTTCTATAAAGGAATCTAGATGGAATTTCTATAA
Source organism: Calonectris borealis (assembly GCF_964195595.1). Lineage (NCBI taxonomy): Eukaryota > Metazoa > Chordata > Aves > Procellariiformes > Procellariidae > Calonectris > Calonectris borealis. The sequence goes on from NC_134315.1 coordinate 66,677,564, forward strand.
AGGAATCTACACTGCTGTATACAGTAAGATTCTGTGTAATGGAACGTATGAGCATATGGAATAAGGGCATTTTTAATGGGTGGAATAGTTTTAGATACTTTTTTGACATGTTTTATATTTCTAAATTTGCCATCCCTCTGAGATTTTACTATTAGACCTAGAGTAAAAGATCAGTAGCAGAAAGAACACAGATATATGAGAAAAGATATCCTAAACAACAAGTATTAAAAATATCAGCTTAATAGTTTCCTTGCGTCAGCATATGAAATGTAAAGAGTGCAAGTGCTATATACCTAGCAGCATTCATCCCCAGCTTACTAAGAGCAATATATTTTATTTCTTTTAATAAGTTATACCTGGGAATTTCTTAAGATACTCATAATTAAAAATAATTCACTAAAATCCTGCAAATGTGTCTTAAAATCAATATTATTTGTAAGTGGGCTCTGACAGATGTCATTTTAAATATACCTAGGTCAAGACAAGTAGAATAGGTTTCTTTAGATATGTGAGCCTCACACCTCTGATTGGATGAGTGTAAAGCTTTGAATCAAATTCCCACAGTGAATATTTACACTTAAGACTTAAAATGTTCATTTTATATCAATATTTTCCAACATGAACTTAAAATGTACTGTTTCTGCAAACATTCCTCCAGAAGGAGTCATTTGTTTGAACATGGTGAAAGCGTCTCAAAAAAGGTTGCCCACACAGCTGGAATAATTTTGAATAAAAATTCTGATGTATTTACCTACAGGTTATATAACACTTGCTTTCCCCTCATAAAGGGTGCTATTTGAGCCTGATGAATAAGATTAATAATCTGTTGCCAGATTCTCCATTCTTCAGGATCAGGTTTTTAAGCATAGCTCAAAAATTGCAAATATTTAGTAAAAGATTAATTACGTAAGAAACCTTTTTACAGTCTAAAGTGCCTTGTAAATAGTAGAGACAAGTCTTCTGTATTACTTGGGTGGGAAAATACAATAGTATTTATTCAGAGAAGCAGAAAAAATACAAAAGCAGCTCAAACGATCTTCTGTGGGAGCTGTCACTAAACTAAAATATGACATGTGATTTCAACTAGTTTTTTTTTTTCTGCTATAATTAACTTTGTCTTTTGACAACTCCTTCTGAGGCATATATTAATTAAATATGGGATAATGAATAGAGACAACTAGATCACTAGGGTATAAATCAATTGAGGGGTTCTGATGATACCATAAACCACAAGAATAGAGTATGTGCAGTTAATAATAACATCAAAAGACTGTGATTGATTTGGAACTTAGCGATCCTTCCACATTCATTATTATTTTATATAAAGCATAAAAACGAGTGGTGTTTTATGCAAAGACAAGACAATTTTTCTCCCCCGGGTTCTTTGATAATGGAGAAATTGTCATTGTTCACAGTTAAAGAAAAAAGCCATGCTTATTACGTGAAGAGGGATGGCAGAAGATCCTTGTGTGGTCACAGAGAAGCCCTGGGACTAAGAACAGTTTTACTGTAATTATTATATACCTTCTATGGAGAATTTTGGGCCAAGTTTTCTGGTTGTTTAAAATGCTGCTGCTGCTCATTGCAATCCATTGAAATTTTACTGATTGATTATTTTCCTTAATTTTTTTTTTTTTTACATTCAGGTTGTGCCCATTTTTCAGATTCTGTTCCATGGAGTCTAAGAACTTTTCCCTGTAAGTGACGTCAGATTTTTATTTTTTCCAGAAAAATAAAACCATACACTTAAGTATGTTTAAAGTGTATAAATGCTAATAATCTTTATTTATCAATGGTAACATTAAGATCAAACTAGTGGATTTTCCCTGCAGTAGTGCCTCTTGCACAGTAAATGTGGGCCAAAGTATGCTCTCTATGGTATGACAATAATTGTTTTAGAAAATTGCATGAGGATAAATATGTTTGTGTGTGTATACACACACAAAAACACACATACATATATAAATGAAGTTCTGTAAAATAGCATTTGATAAGCACAGTGTGCCTCTGGATTAACCCACGCACACTCCTTACATACTCTGTTTTCCATTTTAAATTTATTGGGTGTGGGAAGATAAGGCCAGGGAACGTGGGATGTTTTGATTCCTAATTCAGAACGTTCAATGGGAGAATCATAGAATCATTAAGGTTGGAAAAGACCTCTAAGATCATTGAGTCCAACCATCAACTCAACACCACCATGCCCACTAAACCATGTCCCTAAGCACCTCATCTACATGTCTTTTAAATACTTCCAGGGATGGTGACTCAACCACTTCCCTGGGCAGCCTGGTCCAAGGCCTGAGCACTCTTTCAGTAAAGAAATTTTTCCTCATGTCCAATCTAAACCTCCCTTGGCGCAACCTGAGGCGCAACTTCCTCTCGTCCTATCATTTGTTACTTGGGAGAAGAGACCAACCCCCACCTCACTGCAACCTCCTTCCAGGTAGTTGTAGAGAGTAATAAGGTCTCCCCTCAGCCTCCTCTTCTCCAGACTAAACAGCCCCAGTTCCCTCAGCCGCTCCTCATAAGACTTGTGCTCCAGGCCCTTCACCAGCTTCGTTGCCCTCCTCTGGACACGCTCCAGCACCTCCATGTCCTTCTTGTAGTGAGGGGCCCAAAACTGAACACAGTATTCGAGGTGCGACCTCACCAGTGCCGAGTACAGGGGCACGATCACCTCCCTACTCCTGCTGGCCACACTCTTTCTGATACAGGCCAGGATGCCATTGGCCTTCTTGGCCACCTGGGCACACTGCCGGCTCATGTTCAGCCGGCTGTCAACCAGCACCCCCAGGTCCTTTTCCTCTGGGCAGCTTTCCAGCCAGTCTTCCCCAAGCCTGTAGCGTTGCATGGGGTTGTTGTGGCCGAAGTGCAGGACCCGGCACTTGGCCTTGTTGAACCTCATACAGTTGGCCTCGGCCCATCGATCCAGCCTGTCCGGGTCCCTCTGCAGAGCCTTCCTACCCTCGAGCAGATCAACACTCCCGCCCAACTTGGTGTCATCTGCAAACTCACTGAGGGAGCACTCGATCCCCTCATCCAGATCGTTGATAAAGATATTGAACAGGACCGGCCCCAAAACTGAGCCCTGGGGAACACCGCTCGTGACCGGCCGCCAACTGGATTTAACTCTGTTGACCACAACTCTCTGGGCTCGGCCGTCCAGCCAGTTTTTTACCCAGCGAAGAGCGCACCTGTCTAAGCCGTGAGCCGCCAGCTTCTCTAGGAGAATGCTGTGGGAGACAGTGTCAAAGGCTTTGCTGAAGTCCAGGTAGACCACATCCACAGCCTTTCCCTCATCCACTAGGCGGGTCACCTGGTCATAGAAGGAGATCAGGTTGGTCAAGCAGGACCTGCCTTCCATGAACCCGTGCTGGCTGGGCCTGATCCCCTGAGAAGTCTTGAGGCAGAAAGATGAGCTTATGCTGCTTTTCGCTATGCTGTGATGCTGTCAGAAGTGCATATGGAAAGGTTTTTAGCAGATAAATGAGGCATTGGTCAAAGTCTCGTTATTCTTTCTTAATAAACCTTTCAAACGTGGTCAGGTATCTCTGGGCTATGCAACACTTCTTTGTAAAACAGAGAACTAGAAGATGGCTCTGTAGTTGCATACCAGGCACAATGGTGGAATGTGATTTTGGCTATTTGATCAGATACAGCATTTAAGAATGAAAAGTCAGGTTTGAATTTGTCAGTTAACCCAGCTATCATCAATAACTATAAATAAATGCATTAACTTAAAGTGTCTGTCCTCTACTGCACAGCTGCTTTCCCCAGGCTAGTCTGCAGAGCTTTCTGGAAGCTCTAGCATTCATTCTTTGCTGGTAACTTTTGAAGTTATAGATATTGAAAAGAAAGACCCTGTAATCCTGGTGGGGACGTGAACCCTAGAAATTGCTGGCTTTGCAGTTTGGCACTTGCTGCTCTTCTAAACATTGCTAATTTTGATACTGATGCTGGCACCTGAGAATCTGCCATGGTTTATGTGCATGAGGTTAGAGCCAGGATGTTGAGGAGAGGCTTTGGGCACTGGAAGGAGAACCGGGGTGGTGCAGGTATGAGATAGCATGGAAATCCCTTGTGGAAAGCCAGGCTAGGCTCAGAGGCCAGGAGGCAGCCACTGGATGCTCCAGCACAGCCTCATCTGCACAGGGAGCAGCAGGCTGCTGGAGAAGGTAAATCCCAACACACGTTATAAGCTCTGAAAAAGGTGTTTCCGAAGCTGGAAATGCACGGGAAGTAGAGAACGACTGTCAAATATGCGGCGCTATTTATCCAGCAATATAAAAGGAGGATCAAAGACTCCAGGGGCATTTTGGTTTATCTTGGCTGCCTCGCACTCTAGGTACATTTTAAAACCAAGTTCATTTATATTTACCTTGCAGCTATAATTGCGTGCACACATAATCCAATGTAACTGGTTGCTTCAGGAGCTTCTCTTTCCATGTAATCTGCTCTGAGTCCTAAAAGGAACCTGCAGATGGCTTGGGCTCAAAATCTTTTTATACCAGCGTAAGTTGGCTTCCAAACACTTGGGCAAACACAACCATCACTGATTTTTAGAAATATCTATCTGTCCATCTAAAATGTATATTTGCTGCTAAGGGCACTGCATATAAGTACATCACATTTTAAACATCAAATCCATTTTATTTGCTGAGGCTTTGGGCACATTTTAATATTGCAATGCTAGCATTTTAAGTGTATTTTTGTGAGGCCTCTAGAGCACTGTTGCAGATAGGCACCGTATAAATAACATTTATTGTTATTATCATTGTATGTCGTATTCACTCTGTTTTGCTACCATTAATAAACCATTCAGGCAATGTTGTTGTAATGTATAATATTAGCAGCAGCCTCCTTTGGGAGACATATAACTGGGTACTTAATATTCTAGCTGTTTCCTGGGCCATCTCTCCACAGGCAGAGACGCTACAGTGTGTTCAAAGTTCAATATAAAAAAAATGGGCTGGCTGTGCAAAGATCACAGCATCTTACAACACGACTCGCAGTAACTCACACCGTGGCCGTTGCTGTCAAAATTTTGCTGCACTAGATAATAGTAAATTAGTGAAATTGCCTGTAATTTTGGGAATGCTATTTTGCTCCTAAATCCGTCACTGCTCAAAAAAACCGCATTCACTAAATTCATCCCCCTCCTCCTCAGCCTTCCAGATAAGGCTATTGCCCTGCAGCCCTCTTTTGGGGCTGCCTAAATTACAGAAAAGACTGGCGCTAAGGAAAAGCAAACTGTGAAGCCCAGGGTTGTTTGAGGGCTGTATTAATTTGTGCTGAGGATCTGAGCCTTACGAATAACCTCCTTAATGGCTTGCAAAGCAAAATCGCTGTGACCTTTTCTCTTAATAAACACTATACAAAAACCAACCATGCTTAAAATTGCACTCTTAAAAAACACAACAACAAACAACATTTTTGGATAATGATGATGATATGAATATGGAAGAAAGACAAATGTATGTAGATGTAAAAGCACTGTTGGATCAGTGGGTGGCTTTGCCAGCCAGGGAGGAAAGATGGGGGAGGCATCCCTGCTGCAGAGCCTCCACACCACATAGCCACCCAAATGCTTCATCGGCTCACAAGGCAAAACATACCAACTGGCAGACGCCCCTGAAGGGCATTGCTGGCCGTGCGGCTCTAGGGCAGGCAAGGGAAGCTGCTATCGGTGCTTGGCCCCGTAAGGCCAGTCCTGGCTGCACCCACCTGCCTGGCCAGTCTCCATGGACTTTCTTCCTCTAGCGTTGTACACCGTCTTTGTGTTGCTGTTTTTCCTCTTGGATCCTGTCTTTTAACACCCCTGCCTCTGTTTATGATGTGTTCACCTTTCCTATCCCTCTCTGGATTTTTCTCACAGCTCTTCCCAGGCACCCTGAGTCATGGCAATGTGGCTGGGACATACTGGAGCTGGCCCGTGGGCCTGGGCACGCTGGCAGCTAACCTCAGGAGGAGAGGAGGCAGCTCACAGCGGGCAGCCTCAGCACCAACAGGCATCCAGGTGAGAACATACTTTTTACTTCTAGACACGCTTTTCTTTCCTTGCTGCCTCTCCTGCTCTTACATTTTTCCCCTCCGGGAAATAAAACGTTGCTGACATCAGTCACCAATAACATGCAAAAAGCTGTTGGTTTGAAGGGCTCCTGTGCTGTGACCCCCACCCTGCCTGCTAGCCTGTGGAAGTCTCGCAGGGGCTCTGCTGCCTGTACGGCCAGCTCGTGGCTGGTGTCCTGCGACTGAAGCACCTTCTTGAAGGTAAGAGTGACTACCACCTCCTTCCCAATGCCATCGGCAGAGCCCTGTGGTCTTTCCAGCAACTAATGTTTTTTTCCAGTCTTTCCTTCCTCACTCATTCCATATAAAGCTTTAGATGTAATTTGCACACTGATGCATTACTTGTTTAATGGCCTCTCTGGGACTGATTGTTCCATCTCTTTGAAGGTAAACTGTTAACTTTTCTGTCTAATGATGTGATCATCATCTTAGTCCATATTAGACCATGTAAAAGTCCTTCCAGCCCTGCATAGCCCAGGGGCAATGTTTCCTTGCCTTTTATTGGTGGGAAACTGCATTTCAGGGCAGGCTGACTAGCAGGTTTTCAACCTGCACACAGGTCGGGAGGGCAGGGGATAGGAAGCATATCCTCCTCAAGGTCTAGTCCAGTGCCCTGTTTCTTACACAGACAATGCCATCTGTGGAGGAATCTGAGTAATGGGCCCATAGTAAAACAGCCATCTGAGACTGAAAGGATTAAACATGGTGAAATGATGTTGTAAATGTGCTTCATGGTTTTCTTACATTCATTTCACTGCATGACTGCTATTGGTAGGCACCTGCCTCTTGAAAACATGAATAACCAGTAGACCAACCCATGGCAAGCCACCATTTC